>NC_053112.1:18217606-18533440 GCF_010015445.1 Perca fluviatilis
CTTTTTCGTTCATTCGATTTTCATTTCATAAACAGACTTAAAAAACAAAAAACGATGGTTATTTGATTTTCGTTTTAAAATACAAGATTTGAAATTGAAATACAAGGCATGTTTTCCTTTTCATGGTCAACAGGGGATGGGAGAAATTTAAAATATGCTTTGATTTTCATTTTCTATTTTATATAAAAAAATAAATAAAATCAATCGAAAACAGAAACGAAAAAATGTCTTGTTTTTTCATATTCAGAGACCGGATGTTGTCATTTCCAAGGCAACAGCGCCAGCCTAGCCTACCAGTGTTGCTTTCAGCCCAGGCCAAAATTACTTTGGAAACCTGTACTCTTGATAATGCTTGGGGGGAATTTTATTTCATAATGTCACATGTATTTATTCCCCTCTCTCCCTGCCTCCCTCTGACTCTCTGTCTCTACCTGCCGCAGACAACTTCGCCCCAATCGAACCAGCTGAGGAAACAGACTTTCAGTTCACGGCTGTAACGTTACCGTTACGCCACCGTTACCAATCCCAGCAAACTTTCTGTTGCTGATCTGGCAGAGTCACCGGCGGTTCGGGATCAGATCATGGGAATCAGACCTCCGGTGCTGGGTCTATTCTAATATTAGCTGCTGCTGCAGCTAGCTAGCGTAGCCACCAGCCCTGTGACCTCGGTCCCCGCAGTTTGCTTCCGGAACGACGACTCGATCTGGTCCGTCTGCAGAGCTGGCGTTACCCGCTCTAGCTGAGCTGGGAATCTGCCCTTCGTGGTTTTATTCATATTTTATTTTATTTGCAGATAGTGATATGCTATGATGCACTTATGCACTAGCTGCTTTTAGTCTGAGTCTGTGAGATAACCAAACTTCCTATATAACGTGCATAGATGGAATAAATAAAAGTCCCTCGAAATAAATACAAGTAAAACATACATGTATTTAGGCTATTTAACTATTATGACTAATGCCTATTTTCATGTGTATTTCCTCATTTATGTATTTCATGATCTATTTCATAGCCATATGTATATTTATGTAAAGGGGGGCAAAAAGCTACAGATTCCCTCAGCTGCAGCAGGGACATTCTAAAACGCTTAACGTGAAAAAGCTTAACTTTATTGTACCTAAATAATGATCAATCAGATATCAGTCAGTTATCAGTCAGATAACGTCCATGACTTGGGTTAGATTTTTTGATCACTGTTTAGGTACATTAAGCTTTTTCCTTACAATATCCCTTAATGAGGCAGAAACCCTTAATGTCAGCTACGTCCATTGGGTTAGATTTTTGACAGTTTTCAGTGGTTATGAAAGAGAAATTTGGTAATCCTTGATCATTGCTCATTGATCATAAAGCAGGTAACGCCAGCTCTGCAGAGTCAGTCCCGGGGAGCGAACCGCGAGGACCGAGGTTACAGGGCTGGTGGCTACCTGCAAGCTGCAGCAGCAGCTAATATTAGAATATTAGACCCAGCACCGGAGGTCTGATCCCACAGATCTGATCCCCCCCCGGAACCCCGTGATCTCTGCCAGATCAGCAAGCTTAACGGCAGCAACAGAAAGTTTGCTGGGATTGTTAACGGTGGTGTACTAAACGTACCGTTACAGCGTAACGTAATTGAACTTTCCTCAGCTGGTTCGATTGGGGCGAAGTTGTCTGCGACGGGTAGAGACAGAGAGTCAGAGGGAGGCAGGGAGAGAAGGGAATAAATACATGTGACATTATGAAATAAAATTCCCCCCAAGCATTATCAAGAGCACAGGTTTCCAAAGTAATTTTAGCCTGGGCTAAATTCAATGCGTTTTTTCTTTTTCATAGTCGAAATGGGATGGGAGAAATTTAAAATATGCTGTGATTTTCATTTTCTATTTTATATAACAAAAATAAAATCACTCGAAAACAGAAACGAAAAAAGGCTTGTTTTTTTATATTCAGAGACCGGATGTTGTTATTTCCAAGGCAACAGCACCAACCTAGCCTACCAGTGTTCAGCCCAGGCCAAAATTACTTTGGAAACCTAGCTATACTCTTGATAATCCTTGGGGGGAATTTTATTTCATAATGTCACATGTATTTATTACCCTCTCTCCCTGCCTCCCTGTCTCTACCCACCGCAGACAACTTCGCCCGAAGACAGTCGAACCAGCGGAGCAAATAGACTTTCGGTTCACGGCTGTAACGTTACCGTTACGCCACCGTTAACAATCCCAGGTTTCCTCAGCTGGTTCGATTGGGGCGAAGTTGTCTGCGACGGGTAGAGACAGAGAGTCAGAGGGAGGCAGGGAGAGAGGGGAATAAATACATGTGGCATTATGAAATAAAATTCCCCCCAAGCATTATCAAGAGCACAGGTTTCCAAAGTAATTTTAGCCTGGGCTAAAAGCAACACTGGTAGGCTATGCTGGCGCTGTTGCCTTGGAAATGACAACATCCGGTCTCTGAATATGAAAAAACAAACCTTTTTTCATTTCTATTTCCGAGTGATTTTATTTTTGTTATATGAAATAGAAAATGAAAATCACAGCATATTGTTAATTTCTCCCATCCCCTTTTGACCATGAAAAGGAAAAAAATGCCTTGTATTTCAATTTCAATTGTTGTATTTTAAAACGAAAATCAAATAACCATTCGTTTTTTGTTTTTTAAGTCTGTTTATGAAATGAAAATCGAATGAACGAAAAAGTACACGGACCCAATGTTAAATTGAAATTCAAAAGGCAAATATTAAATGAAAATTAAAAGCCAATGTTAAATTGAAATTCAAAAGCCAAATATTCAATGAAAATTAAAAGCCAATGTTAAATTGAAATTCAAAAGCCAAATATTAAATTCAAAAGCCAAATGGAAAATTAAAAAAAATAATAATATTTTTAATTTGATCTCGCTTTGTTTTCTCTTTGGACTTAGAATTTCTCTTTGGACTTTCAATATGAATTATGAATAAATATTTCCTCCATAGAACCTGGCTTTTTTCTTTAAAAAAAGAAAACGTATATCCATCTATGGGGAAACAGACTGTGGGTCACTGTCTGTTGTTCCACTGTTTCAGTTCTGATATGAATGAGTCTGATGATCCGTGGTCCGTGTACTTTTTCGTTCATTCGATTTTCATTTCATAAACAGGTATTAAAAAACAAAAAACGAATGGTTATTTGATTTTCGTTTTAAAACATGACATTTGAAATTGAAATACAATGCGTTTTTTCTTTTTCATTGTCGAAATGGGATGGGAGAAATTTAAAATATGCTGTGATTTTCATTTTCTATTTTATATAACAAAAATAAAATCACTCGAAAACAGAAACGAAAAAAGGCTTGTTTTTTATATTCAGAGCCGGATGTTGTCATTTACAGAGCAAGCCAGCCTAGCCTACCAGTGTTCAGCCCAGGCCAAAATTACTTTGGAAACACACGCTAGCTATACTCTTGATAATCCTTGGGGAATTTTATTTCATAATGTCACATGTATTTATTACCCTCTCCTCTGCCTGCCTTCTTTTTTTCGACCCACACGAACAACCTTCCCGAAGAGAGTCGAACCAGCGGAGCAAATGAACTTCGGTTCACGGCTGTAACGTTACCGTTATGCCACCGTTAACAATCCCAGCAAACTTTCTGTTGCTGCCGTTAAGCTTGCTGATCTGGCAGAGAGTCACCGGGGGTTCGGGATCAGATCATAGGGATCAGACCTCCAGTGCTGGGTCTAATATTCTAATATTAGCTGCTGCTGCAGCTAGCTAGCAGCTAGCCACCAGCCCTGTGACCTCGGTCCCCGCGGTTCGCTCCCCGGGACTGACTCTGCAGAGCTGGCGTTACCTGCTCTATGATCAATGAGCAATGATCAAGGATTACCAAATTTCTCTCTCATATTGCTCCTCATAACCACTGAAAAACTAAAAAATCTAACCCAAAGTACAATTATTATGGACGTTAGCTGACATTAAGGGTTTCTGCTTCATTAAGGGAAATTGTAAGGAAAAAGCTTAACGTGGTTAACCATTAAGCTTTTTCACGTTAAGCGATTTTTTAAATCTAACACAAAGTCGTTATGGACGTTATCTGACTGATAACTGACTGATATTTGATTGATCATTGTTTAGGTACATTAAAGTTAAGCTTTTTCACGTTAAGCGTTTTAGAATGTCCCGGCTGCAGCTGAGGGAATCTGTAGCCTATAACTTCCGTTTTTGCCCCCTTTACAATATACGCTATACATATGGCGAAATAGATCATGAAATACAGGCTTTAGTCATAATACTTCAATAGCCTAAATACATGTATGTTTTACTATGTATTTCGAGGGACTTTTATTTATTCCATCTATTTATATGCACGTTATATTTAAGGGAAGTTTGGTTATCTCACAGACTCAGACTAAAAGCAGCAGCAAGCCTGCCTGACATCAGTGCATCATAGCATATCACTATCTGCAAATAAAATAAAATATGAATAAATCACGAGCGCGGCAGATTCCCAACTCAGCTAGAGCGGGTAACGCCAGCTCTGCAGACGGACCAGAGTCAGTCAGCACCGGGGAGCGAACCGTGGGGACCGAGGTCACAGGGCTGGCGGCTAGCTGCTAGCTAGCTGCAACAGCAGCTAATATTATAATAGCAGCACCGGAGGTCAGATCCCCATGATCTGATCCTGAACCGCCGGTGACTCTGCCAGATCAGCAACAGAAAGTTTGCTGGGATTGTTAACGGTGGCGTAACGGTAACGTTGCAGCCGTGAACCGAAAGTCTGTTTCCTCAGCTGGTTCGATTGGGGCGAAGTTGTCTGCGGCAGGTAGAGACAGAGAGTCAGAGGGAGGCAGGGAGAGAGGGGAATAAATACATGTGACATTATGAAATAAAATTCCCCCCCAAGCATTATCAAGAGCACAGGTTTCCAAAGTAATTTTAGCCTGGGCTGAAAGCAACACTGGTAGACTATGCTGGCGCTGTTGCCTTGGAAATGACAACATCCGGTCTCTGAATATGAAAAAAACAACCTTTTTTCATTTCTATTTCCGAGTGATTTTATTTTTGTTATATGAAATAGAAAATGAAAATCACAGCATATTTTTAAATTTCTCCCATCCCCTTTTGACCATGAAAAGGAAAAAAATGCCTTGTATTTCAATTTCAATTGTTGTATTTTAAAACGAAAATCAAATAACCATTCGTTTTTTGTTTTTTAAGTCTGTTTATGAAATGAAAATCGAATGAACGAAAAAGTACACGGACCATCCGTCAGGTCGAATTATTTATTTTTCATTGGCATTGACAGTTAAAAATAAGAAAGTGTCTGGTAGGGAGGTAACTGCAGCGGTGGCGCTAGGCTATTTTTAGTTAGCAATTTTGTCTAAGGTTGCACAACAAAATTGGACCCCGTGGTGAATAAGCTAGGCTAATTCAAATATAATTGCCATCATTGTGATCAGGGAATCAGATTGGTTCCACAAATACTACACCTGTAGCCTACGTAATGTGTTAATTCAATTAGATTTAATTTTCACTCCATTAGCCATACCTTTTCAGTGGTTGAAAGTAGCCATACTCTGACGACCAAATTCCCCAAAGTCATCTGCGCAGACTGAACGGTAGACTGAGGCGCCCTTGTTCAGTGAATTGCAGATAGGCTGTTGACTTCAGTTACAACTGAGCTGAGCCTGTCGTCATTTATCCTATTCCATCGCTAAAATCAGGTTTGCAAAAGTAATAACATTTGAGCACTAAACGATTTCGCAAAATCACAATGGTGAGGACTTTATTTTTCAAGGGTGCAAAAAATAGCCTAACGCCGCCTATGAACTGGACCCTATTTTCCCATGCATTGATATCTAAGTAGTCTCGCTTTAAGGAAACGGACATCAGCGAAAATACATGCATCCGGCGGAATTTCCTGTGGCATCGGAACAATCCCAGAAGTGGAATGTCGAGGATATAGACTAATATCTAAGTGACTAATGTGAAGAAACATCTTAAAAACTGGTCAAGTAATAAGCAGGAAGCTTTAACCGGCAGCCACAAATAGGGCTGCAATGGAATCCTGAAAGCGTGCCATTAATTTTCGTCCACTAAACAACATTATGGTAAGGATCCCTACAGAGATAGACATGTTTGTTAAGGTCCAATGTGTGGGAATTTCTCCCATCTAACGTTGAGATCATATATCGCAATCAACTCTCTCGCGCCACGCAGTTCAAAGTACGTATTACAGCTACGGTAGCCTTCACGCTTTTTTCTGATGATGCCGGTCTCTTGCTCTTTTCAATATCCTTTGTAGGATTCTCGTAGGGTACAGATTTGTTCATTGGCAAATTATCAAAGATGTTTTATTAATATTAATAAAGTTATGAATATGGTTATTAATAATTGTATCAAATCGACAAACAATCAAAACGGGGCATCACCCTGCTAGTCAGGGACCAATAATCAAACTGTGGAACAGTCTCATTTCTGTGGTAATCCTTTAAAAAGGAAATAAAGGAAGGGGTGAATCCAAGCACGGACCTGATCGACCAGCGATTATTACAACAAGTACACAACTAATCACAAGCAACTGCTAATTAAATATAATAAGATTTATTAACGTCACAATTATCAGTAGCTAATCAATAATCCTTCAATAATAAACTTATATATATCTTTTACCATATCACAACCAAAACAAAGCAAAAACAAAGCAGCATGTGTCATGGACACGTCTGTGTGTGTGTGTGTGTGTGTGTGTGTGTGTGTGTGTGTGTGTGTGTGTGTGTGTGTGTGTGTGTGTGTGTGTGTGTGTGTGTGTGTGAGCGAAGGAGGAGGGGCGGTGTCAAATTGTATTCCTAACACAAAAACCAAACTGGCTACTCCTGTGAGCTGCACAAAACTATTTAGCCTCAAGAGGGCGGTAGCGGTGCTGCGTGCACGGGGAGGAGCTGAAGAAGCCGAGGGGTTGCTAGGCAACTCGCACGCTTAGCCTATTATGCTAGGTCATGTGTTAGCTCTGTACAAGGTGGTGCGACTCCACGTGTGAAACTAGCCTACAGCGCTAGCTAGGAAGCGCGTGGCTAGCCTGTGTCGTGTGTGTGTGTGTGTGTTGTGTTAGGAAGAGGAGAAAGAGAAAGAAGAAAAGAGGCACTTTGATCTTAATTATCGATAATGACCTAGTTCCCCTCAGCCACTCTGTCCTACAGACTGAGACTTTTGGTTTTGCTGAGGGAAACGTCACTATAACCACTCCAGTAGCTAACAGCTGATTTTCGCGATTCTATCGCAGACAGTAACTAAATTCCATGAAAGGAATGACTTAGCAGGTAGCGATTACAGTTATACCCAGCTACTTAACACCACATAAATCAACGGTATAATTGATCTATTACACATTCACAGAACAGATTAATAATCACATATGGACCAGTACATGATTAAATCAGATCACATTAATGGCAACAATGGTATTGAACCCTTTGCTCATTAGTAAACACACTACTTATCTCTGCCCAGACGTCAGCCTTTTTACGGTGTGTTCAGTCCGTTTGTTTCTGTCCATAGATTCCCACAGAAATGAAACAGAACGAATCCCGGGCGCACGTCAGGGCCACGGAGAAACTCCCCTCCAAAAAGGCAGTAAGGGGAATAGTTTGGTCGACTTTGAGAAGAAAAACGTTGTTTCCTTCTCACTGCAGTTATGAAAAACACTGGTGCGTTTTTCATAGGATCCTCCGAAATTAAATCCACTTTCTCCAGAAAATAGAAGTTGAGCACAAGCGCTTGCGCGCCTCCTGTCAGCAACGGGAGTTGCAGGTGAAGACGAGGGGGTTTCCTAGGGTCAGGTTATTTATAGGTTCAGACCCCCCTTCTGTGTTTATGGTCCCGCTGAACCAATAGGAAGACTTGAAACTCTTGAAAGGGTGAAAACTACAGTCTTGTAGTCCTTTGACTTCCTGCCAGTAGTGAGGCGTTTCCCTTCTGGCTGGCACTTTCACATAGAGGTGTGAATTAACCAGGCTTTGAGGTTTACGTACAGGCCAAGATTCCTTTGTCTTGGCCACATGTCCCCTTGTCTCTGAGCACATGTGTGTCAAATGAGTTCAAATGAGGCCGTATTCCATGCTCCTATGCCAAGTCTCAGTCAGCAAGAAGAAATCAAGGCATTAATCAGTAAATAAATCATTCAGAATAAAATACTTGTTAGTGATGGAGGCACAGACCCACTGAGGCACAGCAGAGGCCTGGGTTAGGCGGTGCAGATACTTGGAAACTGATCCGCCGCACAATGCGAAAAGTTTCCTCGGAGTAAATGGCCGTACTGTTGCAATAGTCTGTGTATGGGAATAAAACATAGATTGTGTTATTGCCAGTGACTGACAGTAACGTTACAAACAATGTCCTGAGTCATTTTAACTGCAAGGGCGAGCTAGAGGGGTTTGTAGGGGCAGGAGAGTCTTATTCCTAATTATGTAGAAAAGGTTGTCGGTTAAAATACGAGCGCAGAGGCAATTTGGGAGTATGCCATTGCGACGTAAGAAGGCTGGGCGTTTCCAGAAGATGTTAAAATTGTCAACGAAAGCTACGTTGTGGACTGCGCAGGCAGATTGAAGCCAGGTGTTGCGGCTAAAAGAACGACTAAAATGGCCCACACCGCGGAGAAGAGGCAGAGGACCGGAGATAAAAAAATGTTTTCCCTCCTAGGCGAGGGACTCAAGGAACTCAATGAAATCATGTTTCAAAAAAAGGACTGACTGGAAAATTCATTACAACCAACATGAAGAATGATGTCACAGGCGTGAGGATGATTGGCAAGGATGCTGGGAATCTTTCCCATTATATCAGTTAAAGGAGAATTCCGGTCGATTTCAACACGTAGCTCTGTTGTTTGTAAATTTGGAGTGCTGTCAGTAGCGAGAAAAGGAGGCTGAAACAGGGCACGTTTTAAATGTGCTTTTTGCACCCAGGAGGCTGAAACAGGGCATGTTTTAACGTTTTGCTTTTAGCCTCTTAACATGTTCGAGATGTCATTACAAGTGCCTACCCATGTGAAGTGATTCCTTCCGAGTGAACACAGTGAATCTGACTGCAGTAGATGTGAAGGAAATGCATAAAAGTTTTGCTAATTCAGCTCTGTTTAGTTCTGGTGTTGAGACAGCAAGAGTTAGGGACCTTCTACAAACTACAACACCGAAAAGAGAATCAACAAAAATATGTATTAATTTAATGATTAAATAAGGTAGTGTCTCCAAACTTGCCTCAATTATAACTTGTCTCCTGCTAGTTGTACTACAGCACTTACTTTAAAAAAAATAAGCATTTGCCTATTTTTGAAAATATTTTGTATGACGTTCCTACCTGGATGACAGCTCTATCTAATCAAGTAGAGCTGTCCCCCAGCCTTCCAGCTCTATGCCGATTTTAAGATTTCATAGCTGATTTTCATGTTTATGCTGCTCACTCATTTATTGTATTTTAAGTATTTTTAATGGTGAAGATACTGCAGGGCTCTCAAGTGTCACGCATTGAGCGTGACAGTCACTCGTTTCGGTCTTTTGTCACGCACTCCCGCCACACGTTGTATTTCTCACGCGGAAAAACTATTTATAATAAATTGAATATGCCACAGTGCCCCAAATTTCTCTGGCCGCACCGCTCTCACTATGGAAGCGGCAGGAATCTAGCGCATCTCCCCTGGAGTTCTTAGTCGAGCCGGCCACTTATCAGCAAATCAAAAAAAGAAAGGGGCTACACAATAGCCAATCAGAAATAGCATTGTATCTGGGTAAGATTTAACGCAACAACCAATGAAAGAAAAGCATAGCGAGCGCGCATGCGTACTTCCCTAAACGTTCGCTCATTCAGAAACCAGAGACCCAAGCGGGGCTCTGTGTCTGTCAGATGGTCTGAGATCTACCCTGTCAGCAGAGCAATCACGTAATACACAGCAGACTATGGTGCAGGTAGATTATTTTCTGAAATATATTGACTATTATAACTTTATTTTTCTCAAAATATCACGACTGCTCCAAAACTCAGATAACACAGATATATTTTGAATGTGCACAAAGTTTTGGACATGAGCAGAACACATCTGAAATATTACAGTCCAGGGGTTTATTAATTCATTAAAATGAATGAATTCATCATTGACGTGAATAATTGTCATATGCACATTTAAGGAGGTTACTTCCTCAACAAAAGATGCAAAAGAAAAGGGAAGAGTAAATGATGCCTAGGTTAACATGTGTGCTGACTCAGATATCATCAGAAAAGCTGATCTACAGGATAATAAATAGATGAAAGCAATTCAGAATGCCTGAGAGCCTTACTGCCATATATTCCATTATGTTTTTATATTTGGATTATAATCTATGTTTACCTTTATATCATAGGCGGAGTTTGACATTCGAGCCAGGGGGGGCAAAAAAAAAAAAAAACTCATTGTAGCAACTGAGACCTGGGGAACACAGCACGATCACATATGGACAAAACAAACATGCTAAATAAACATATGTTTATTTTTTTAAGCAGATTTGAATTTACATTGCAACAATTTAAAACCTCGAGCTCAATTGAAGAAGTCCATAACACATATAATTCTTGAGCGACAGATGCAAAAAATCCACAACAATCTCTGTCCCCACAGGGCAGGTACAGACACAGCCGCTCTGCTGCTGCGCAGGCTGCACGCTTCTCTGTTCACAACGCTGTCTGTTCTGCTTAACGTGAAAAAGCTTAACGTGGTTTAATGTACCTCAACAACGATCACCAAATTTATCATGGCCATATCTTGAAATGAACACTTATGCCTATCAAAAGAACTTGACAGGCTATGGCGAGGAAAAAGCTTGTACCTAAACAATGATTACCAAATTTCGCTCATATTGCTCCTCATAACCACTGAAAACTGTCAAAAAATCTAACCAGAAATGTGGTGATGATTGATCGTTGTTTAAGTATATTAAACCACGTTAAGCCTTTTCATGTTAGGACTTATAAAGCCCATGAGAACCGTTGGGAGTCAACCAACAGCGTGCTCCGCCGCCCTGCTGAAAATGTGAAGCAGAAACGCTTAAATCGTCAGATAACCCGCCCATAATTGAATTGGCTTGGGTTCTATTTTTGACAGTTTTGTGGTTGTGAGGAGCAATATTAGAGAGAAATTTGGTAATCATTGGTCATTGTTTCGCGTACATTAAACCTGACCCCGCGCGAAAGAGAGAAAGAGTATTCGTCATTGTACGCCAACTTCTGGAAATGTGAATCCGAATGCTCTCTGTCCCCAGCACATTTCAAACCAAACTGACGCCCGTGGAACGGGCTGTGTTGGGAACAATAGACAGACGGTGGCAGAATGCCCACGACTTAAATTCAACTAACAATGTAGGCTAACAGTGAACAATCAGTGTTGGACCTCCAGTCTGTTGAGATGCCTCTCCAAACGCAGAAACCAAGCGCAATCGCACCTAAAAACCAGGGTGCAAACTACGGGAGCTTAGGGGAGCTCGCCGGCCCTTAATAAGACATGGGCGGCCCTGAAAACGTGATTTGTGGAAATTTTTTGGGGGTCTCTAAAAATATTGACAATGTGTCATTTTGACGTGCAATTTCAGTTTTGTGTAATGTGATCATCATGAAATATAATGTGTAAAACTGCAAAATATAATTATGCGTGATGGTGATTTAAACCCAATTCACTACAAAGAAAACTATACATGTTATTCTTGTTATGAGCATCAAGGTGTGGCGGGGCGCGCGTGGGGTGCAAATCCAACTCATGTTTAGTACATGTTAACTCAAAGATTTGTAGAAAAAATATAAACATTGGAGGCCATTAATCGGCCGCAAAGTCCTTGAAATCCATTCTGCAGTAAGCATCATATAGCCACGGCAAAGAAAACAAGGCAGTTTAATTAATTTTGGTTTTACTAAAAACTGTGTAGCGATGACGTTAATAGCACGACTAATTCACCTGCTGCAAGCCCTGTTAGCACACCTCCCAACGGGGTGACGCAAGAAGAAGCTGAAGAAATAATGTCCTCTCTGGCTGAAGATGATCCTAACCCCTCTGCCTCCTCTCTCCCGTTAAATTGGAACAGCCAGCAGTGGAGAGCCTGGAAGAGGCCCAATACATGGCTGTTTGTTAAGGATGGAAGCTTGGGGTGCGTCGCTATGGTCTAATTGAACGGAGGAATTCTGGTATTCTTCTTATTGTTTATATATTTGTGGGTGGCTGTTTGCCCTATCTATTCCTGTCGATAAAGTATGATAGGGTAAATCCTGTATAGTGCATACACTTGTAGCTGTTATGTATCTTTGTAAGTCATTGTAAGTTGCAAGCGCCCCCCCCCGCGTGGCAAAAAAGTGGGCTCCCCCGAAGGCCACGGTTTAGTTCGAACACTGCATAAAACGTTAAGACACGTTAAGAAAAAAGATCAGTATTTTGCCGTAATCCAATGACATGAAAACAAGTCATCCACAGCGATCAGTATATTCACAAACAGAGTCACGGTGTATCCGCAAGGCGGGGCCTATACCGCGTCACATTCACCAGTCAGCTCCAAACAGGTGAACGAGGTGAACTCACCGTTTAAACAAAGTGGAATAAAACGTATCAAAGTCCAAATCTACACAAAACGTGCATTCAATTAGTAAGCTGACACACAAATTTATATACATGGCATTTAAGCAACCTTTATTGTAACGTTGGCACGGTAAGATGTCCCGACTAGTGCAACAAATTATTGTTTTTTGCGTCCTGCATATGCGTCGACAATGGTCTCAGGTGAGAGGCAGAGCCCTGAAAAAATATAATTTTTACTAAATAAGTATATGAAATCAGATGTATTATCTATCCCCATTTAGTTGTTTTGTGTTTTTAAAGTATTTATAAAATATCTGGTTATGTCAGAAGTAATTATTCCACTCATTTTTGAAACAATGCAATTACCCGTTTCAGCTACCAGGGGGGGCAGGGGGAGCACTGCCCCCCCTGGTAGCCCCCCCCCGCAAACTCCGCGCATGCTTTATATAAAGATTTCCATCATAAATTGATTCAGAAAAAGGTATAAATAGGTGCATACAAATTCACCAGAATGCAGTTTAATGCTCAAAATGTTCAAGGGGAGGACCCCCAGACCCCCCCACATCATAAGTCACCATGCGTAAATTTAATAAATACTTTGTATTTTGTTGAATTGTCAGTGCCATGTGTCAAATCTTTACTAATAATATTAATGAAACACCCCTATTCCTGCGACTCGTCCAACCCGCCACCAATCAATTTTTCTTTTTGTTAGAGGGGGGGAGATGTCACTCTTGCCTGTCTTCAAAACTTGAGAGCCCTGATACTGTAGTTGAGCATCTTCAAGCAAGACCAATATATCTTTCTCCAAAACAGAGATAAAAGGAAAGAAAATATTGGCAATACATTAATGCTAATGTTCTGTGTCTGAAGATGTTGCCACAACAGCTTTTTTAAGCCCATGATGCAAAAATTAGAGGTCACGCATGTTAATGTTATTCTTCCCCATGGTGGCCAAAAATCGAATAATGCAGCTCTAAGTAACAAACTGAGTTGAGTTGTAGTTTGAGCCGATGCTTATTGGATGTTAATTTAAAGTGTTTAACCTGAATCTTGCTCAATTAAATGACAATATTTAATACAGCTATGCAATAAAACGAAACAATGAAGCATACCAATGGCCGGCTTTATGTTGTACTATTCAAGCTATTGAACATCAATATCAATTCTTGTCAGTGTATGTCTTTTTGTTAGTCCATTAAGTGTTTTTTTATTGCTAGGCTACTGCCAGGCAAGGTCTTCATAGGATAGGATAGACTTGAGACTTTTTAATGTATTATTTAATCATCTGTTTGTGTATGCTTACCTGTGTGTGTCGCTAATTGCAGGTAAAGACCAATGATCCTCATATTTCAAATGAAAAGCAAGCATCAGCCACCATGGTAGCTCTCCCATATACCACTCGAAGCAACAGCTACATTCACATAGGTAAGGGACATCCTGAAATAACATTAAAAAGGTGGTGGAATTGGCAGAGTATGCACCATGCACTACATCTTTTCAGTGTCCAACACTCACCACAACATGTCACATTTGCAGGTGTGGATACAGCTGAGCTGGAATTAGGAAACAACCTCAAAATCAGCCTCATCCTCAAGAGGCAGGAAAATCAAGACAACGAGATCACCTACCTGGTGAGAGATGTCTTACACCTGCATGTGTGCATATATAACTTTTTTTTGTTGCATCCCACAACCTGTGTAGTCTATACATGTCGGATAAGAACTGATGTTATCTATGTCCAAAGATCCTGAGCAGAGGTCAACTGATAAAAAATGGGCGTTACAAGACGACAAGAGGCCAAATACTGATTCCCCTTACAGTCACTGTTACCAAAGAAATGCTGCCATCATTCCGCATCATAGCCTACTACCACACAGATGGCAATGAAGTGGTATCAGACTCTGTCTGGGTGGATGTAAAGGACTCCTGCATGGGCTCGGTGAGACACAGATAGTACGATTTATTTTATATAGTCTAACTGCTTTAACGTTGCCTCATTCATTGACCTAACCTTCACATTTAGTTGAGGCTGGAATCATCCAGTCCCGCTCCATCCTATGAGCCTCGCAGGTCGTTTGGTCTTAAGGTCACTGGAGACCCAGGGGCCACAGTGGGACTGGTGGCAGTTGACAAAGGCGTCTATGTCCTAAACAACAAGCACCGTCTCACCCAGAAAAAAGTAATTTCTTAATTTTATATTTAACAAATATAATGTGTGACAGTGATTTAATTTGATATATATATGTATGTATGTATGTATGTATGTATAAAAAATGACACATTAACTGTCATGTTTGTTTTATCAGTGTTTCCCACAAATAGACTATATTGTGGCGGTGCGCCGCACAATCAACACCTGCCGCCACACGTTGCATTTCATTATGAAAAATGTCATGTGAGTTTATAGATATGTGTTTAAGAGACTCTGTAGAGTATGGAAGAGGATTAGGGATTGTATTTGAGTTCTTAGATTAAAGTCTGACTGTTTTCTCAGAATTCTGACTTTATTCTAAAAAAATCATACATGGCAGTTCTCATATGGCATTAAACACATTACATACGAGACACATTTACGCATGCAATGTAAATACTGCAGGACAAATTTATACTGGATATTATATATAATTATAAGTCTAACATTTTTAAGTAAAAAAAAAAAAAAGGTCAGAATTCTGAGACTGATCCTCCACAAATTATTACTGTCCACTATTCACTCCCGTTTTCTCTCCTGCTCTGACCTCGATGACTAACTAGAGCTGCATCTCATGGCTGTTGCTTGATAGCTCCTCGGTCCTCGGCTGAGTTGTTCTGTCCCTCCTCGGTGAATGCCGTCTCAATGCTCTCATTTCTGCCCCGAGCTTAAGAGCAAAGGACATCTCATCCCTCTACAACACATTTGCTCATTGTCTCTCTCCTCTGATGATTTCCTTGCGTCTCTCCTGCGCCTCCTCGGTGATAGGGACTAAGACGTGAGGAAGCCACTCTCACTGCTACTGATAAAGATTAGGCACACTTCCTGGATTACTGCATTACTTCAAATACTAAGTTACTCATCTAGTAAACTAGTATTCACATGAAATAAAACAATACAACATTGAGACCATTCAACAAAGCACACTGGGTAATAACTGGTTGCTATGGACTCGACTTTAGCATAAGGTAAAGCTGCTGAAGCTGAACATTATCCAAAACTCCATTTATTAGACAAGCGTCAATTTGGGAGCTTGCATGCTACCACTCCTCCCTTCTCAAATGCCTTGAAAAGGCTGTCGTTTGCACAATTTCACAAATAATCACCGACAGGGCCGTGCAGAGATCTTTGGAGGGGCAGGTGCTCAAAGTATAAAAGGGACACATGGAACAAGGCTTTAAATAGGGCTGTGCACAAAATATCAATATATTGTGACACATTCTTTTCTGATACGTGTATCGATACAACCCGGACTCACGGCAGTTCGTGTAAATGTCTACGTTTTTCTTAATCTATTGATACGTGTTCACGGAGACGTTTTTCTCGTTTTTTACGTGTAACTGTCACGTTATTTTTTACGTGTAAATGTCACATTATTTTCTCGGGGAAAGGACGCGGAGGCGCGGCGCCGTCGCTCCATAAGCCGAGAGGCCCTGGTTAGCCCGCGGGAGGCGGTCGGAAAGGACCGTCCATAAGCCGGAGGCCCCGCAGACGGCACGAGCGGGCCCACTGGGGACGCCCACAATAACGGGATGGCGGAGGTTGGGTTTAGGAAAAACTTACGGGGAAGGGTTAACGCGTTGAGAGGCCTTAAACGCCGGAGAAAGGGCGCCTTAAACGCCGAGGGAAAGGCTTTAAACGCCGCGGGAGCGGACTTTAAACGGAGGGCTTTAAACGCGGGAGACGCTACCGCGCACGCCACAGTAACACGCGGGACAAAACGCCACACCGCAGGGACGCCATCCCGGAATCAAAGCGCGCGAACGGGACGCCACACCGCTTCTCTCCCGGTGAAAGTCCTGTGTTGTTTGACCCATCCACCCCCGATCAACCTCCCTACGCGGATTTTCGGCTTTTTATATTACTCCCTACAATTTCATTCTGTGGCCACGAAATATGCTTCCCATTGAAATACATTACTTCACATTTTCGTGTTGTCCACCACGTAAAAAACGACAAACACGTCTCCGTGAACACGTATCAATAGATTCAAATAACGTCACATTTACACGAACTTCCATGAGACCGGGCTGATCGATACGGATGCTTCTGTATTTATATGGCAGTTTTGAAAAAGAATCAGAATAGAAAAGACCATTTTAAGGTCAAAAGTTTAAAAAACTATTTTCTTTGCACCTATTAATAACTCTGGAATTACAAACTGAAATGTCTTAAATTGCCCCAATCTGAAGGCTTTTTCTTCTCTGTTATACAGAATAGTAAAGAATAGCTGTTATAGTAAACTCTGTCTAGGACATCGTCATTATTCAAAATCAACGTGGCCCGTTTCGTACAGTATTCAATTCAATTAAATTTTATTTATAGTATCAAATCATAACACGAGTTATCTCGAGACACTTTACCGATAGAGTAGGTCAAGACCACACTCTATAATTTACAAAGCCCCAACAATTGCAGTAATTCCCTCAAGAGCAAGCAGTGTGACCAGTGCGACAATGGCGAGGAAAAACTCCCTCTTGGGAAGTAACGTCGGACAGACCCAGGCTCTTGGTAGGCAGTGTCTGACGGTGCCTGTTGGGGATGTGATGAACAGTGGCGATAACAGTCACATTAATAATGGAACAGTGACTTCAAATGGTAGTTGTAGTAGTTCATGTCATATCAGGGCGCTGCAGGGCGTTACAGGATGTAGCGTGGCCCAGCAGAGCATGGATGGACGTAGCAGGAAGCAGCAGGGTTCAGCAGGACGCAGGATGACATCTTGGTGCCAACGTTCTCCAAGGAAATACGCTGGGGGAAAAAACATAAGGACTCCGGGGAGTAAACTCCCCAGAAGCTAGGATTAATAACAAGCATTTCTGGAACGGGATGCACACAAATGGTAATAGAAAGGGAGAGGAGAGAGCAGCTCAGTGTGTCAAAGGAAGGAAGTCCCCCGGCAACTATAACAGCGTAACTAAGAGAGACAGGTCATAAGGAGAGGTGGCCTGTTCGGGCTTGAAACTCTCCCCTGCCGGATCGGGCTGTGCTGGCCTGCCTCCCTCTACTTTTGTTATATATTATTAATCTAACAATTATGAAGAGAAGCAGGTGGGCCAGTTAGGTGGACACTGCAACTCCTCACTCCCTAACTATAAGCTTTATCAAATAGGAGAGTTTTAAGTTCATTCTTGTATGTGGTGACAGTTTCTGCCCCCCGAACCCAGATTGGGAGCTGGTTCCATAGGAGAGGAGCCTGATAACTAAAGGCTCTGGCTCCCATTCTACTTTTAGAGACTCTAGGTTCTACAAGTAACTCTGCATTCTGGGAGCACAGTGCTCTAGTGGAACAATAAGGTATTAGGAGCTCTTCTAGATATGAGGGTGCTTGACCATTTAGAGCTTTGTAGGTTAGGAGAAGGATTTTAAATTCAATCCTGGATTTTACAGGAAGCCAATGCAGAGAAGCTAATACAGGAGAAATATGATCTCTTCTCTTAGTTCTTGTGAGAACACGTGCTGCAGCATTCTGGATCAGCTGGAGAGTCTTAAAGGGAAACTTCACAGATTTAGCATTAAGCTTTGTATCGGTTGAAACCCGGTAGTATTTTTGAATGACCGTGCTTCCCTCCCTCATGTCTCCCTGAGAAGGGAGATCTCTGGGTTGGACTGTCGGCTTTTTCCGGAGATTGCCGAGGAAAAAACGAGTGTCAGCCATCTTGAATCCTTGCTTAGCTTCTCAGCAGGAGAAGAAACTGTTCATCCCGACGGAAATTTTAGAACAACAATTATGTGCATTCAAACTACCGCACACGTGTACCACCGCGATACATTGGAACACATCGGAGAATATGCAGGACACTTTATTACAGACTCAATACTCGACACACTACGCAAGCTTCGCCTGCATGGAGACCAGCGGTGGTGCTCGATGCCTCTGGCCGGAGACCTCATCAGCGGGGAGCGTTGAACGAGTGTGCCAGTGGAAAGCTAACGCTAGCCGGCCACCTGTTCCACCAATACTGCTTGCAAGTATCCGCTCATTAAACAAACTGGACTACGTCCAACTTCAATGAAACTCCCAACGTGAGTTCAGAGACAGCTGTGTTTTTGTAGTTGTGGAAATATTGCTGTGGACAATCCAGCCTGCTGCTCTGTCACCGGGTAAGACTACTAGTGGAGGTGGGCTGCGTTACCCCGGACTGCCTGTTGCAGAAATGGGGTTATTTGTATCCAACTAACTGCTAACTGCTGGTGGAGTTTGTGACTGTAAAATGCCGACCATTCTAGCTACATCCCACGCAAATTTACGGCTGTGTTTGTGATGTTTATACCACAGCCCACCAAGAGCTAATGCTAGTAGCTATTTGTTAGCCTTCTTTTATGGCTTGGTTGAATTCTAATGTAGAATGCGGTCTGTTATTTCTTGATAACAGACCGCTGCTAAGGATAAAACACTGTTGCCATGCATAGCAGAGCGTTGCCATGGACACAGTTCTGTTCCCTCTGGAGCTATCAATCAATCCGCTGAAAGAAGTCCGGATAATGTACCAGCTGTGGCAAAAAAGTATATGTTTTAAATGTGTAACACCACTTGAGCCACGGTGAAACGTTTTTTCGTGTATATGGTTGAAATGACAATAAAACACACTTGTTGAGTTGATCGTCTCACTGTCTGTCTGTAAAGGGTAGGCATGGTTTGGGAGTAGACGCTGAAGTAGTGAAGCAAGTGCATTCTGGGATTTGGTGTCTTTCATCCACATGAGCCAAAAACACATTTTCTGTCTTTTCTCGGCCTAGAAGCAACAAATTTCTAAAAAAGTTTCACATTTCTACTACATAAGTGACCCAATTTAAATATATATTCATCTTTCCAATGGTGAAATATTCCTTTAAGGGACTTATTTGAGCAACCTGACAGTAGGGAATTACAATAGTCCAGCCTGGAAGTAACGAATGCATGGACTAGTTTTTCAGCATCGTTTTGAGACAGGATATTCCTAATTTTGGCAATGTTACGAAGATGGAAAAAGGCTGTTCTTGAGGTTTGTTTTAGATGGGCGTTAAAGGATATATCCTGATCAAAAATAACCCCTAGATTTCTGACAGTAGTGCTGGAGGCCAGGGCAATACCATCCAGAGTAGCTAAGTACAGTACAGTATAGTTTTATTTAATGCCTTATCAGCAGGGGTTAAATTGGGATTTGTTATGTGGGGGGTTTCTCCCTAGGGGGGTCCAAGGGTATGCCCCCCTCCCCCGAGAAAAAAAATTGAAAAATAAACCGCTAAATGGCACTTTCTGGAGAGTTTTGTGCAAAGAAATTGAGTGCTACATATGTGCAAAACTGCTAGGTTAAGAGCCTATACTTTGCATTGTTGTAGTATCAACAGGTATTAGGGCATTTAGCATTTACATTACTGTTAATCAATCATCACTTGATTACACATTGTATTACCTTGTTATGATATAAGAAGTGACCCATACAATGTGCCAAACATAATGTGCCACATGAAGAGTGCAACATATGACAGTAGCAACAGCTGCGAAACTCGACAATGTATAAAAGGCTCCATTACCTCGTATCTCATGTTATGGCTCATTAGCAGACATTTTTG
Organism: Perca fluviatilis; assembly: GCF_010015445.1. Lineage (NCBI taxonomy): Eukaryota > Metazoa > Chordata > Actinopteri > Perciformes > Percidae > Perca > Perca fluviatilis. Next base: position 18,237,897 of record NC_053112.1, read on the forward strand.
TAAAAATAGGCTATCGATTGTGTCATAACCACGCAACTTACTGTCGCATAGTAGAGGAATTACCGTATAGTACAGGAGAAGCTCGCAGGCAGTTTTGACTTACATTAGCTGTTTAAGTTTAATTACTAATGTTAACTAGCATCTTAGTTAATGCTAGCAATAATTAGCCTGTGCCTTTGTTATCTCCTTACATATACCTATGCTCTCCGTCTCTGCAAGATTCGGAATGAATTCGGAATTTATTCAGTTTGGGAAATCCCACGGTCTCTAAAGCTACAATTCAAAATTGTCTGTCTGACTGCTAGTGATAGGGGCAGAGACAGAGAGAGATATATGGAGCTACATGGATAAATATAAACCAATCAAGCCACTTTGAAATTTTGCTGTTCTCACAAATACAAAAGTTGGGTGACCCTCCCCCCCTAGACTAAAAAAAATTGGATGACCCCCCCCATCAACAAAGAATAAAAAGACATGACCCTCCCCTTTTTTCCTCCAGTGGTCCATTCCAAAAATACTGAATGGTCACTAAGAGAGCAGAGTCTATTATTAATATAAATGGGCTAATTTCTATGTATCTTTCCCATTTTGACCACACCACACTCACACTCCCACCAAAATTATCTGGAGAAAGGAAAGTTCTGTGTCTGAACAACAAACTGTGGTGATAGCTACTACAACTGAACCACTTAGTCTCACCTACACTATGTCTGTTTAACTTGTGTAACTAGTATAACCCTATGTCTTGTCTGCTCAGGTGTGGGATCTTGTAGAGGAGTACGACACAGGCTGCACACCAGGTGGAGGGAAGGATGGTATGGGTGTGTTCTATGATGCTGGGCTGTTGTTTGAGTCCAACACAGCTTTTGGGACTCCCTACAGACTAGGTGACACTACTTTCTACTACTTTCTCTTCCCTTCCCAGAACATACCCCTCTTTAGGCTTTGATATTGTACTACTGAAACATCCGTAATTACAGTAGGAAAAAGAGGGTGTAAAAGTTTGTGGTTCTCTTTCATAGCATTCATTTTAATGTCTCACTATAAGCCCCCTCACATATTCACAGATACACTAATATATCATAACGCGTCAGGGCCCTGCAATCATACTGTCACCAGAGGTATGCCTGTGCCACCCAATATAAAATAATTCTAAATTATTTTGTTCAAAAAACAACTTCCACCTCCATACAGTCTGCCTACCAATGCTGTTCTGTCGGATTAGGGTTGAGAAAAAAACAAACAGTGCAAGTATATTGAACAATGACGAGATGCTAGCTGTTAAAAAAAGACAAGAAAACAAAATTGTCATCATAAATGTGTCGAGGCAGGCAGTCTTAAGGAGCAGGGCATCCACCTGGCCGCCTATCTGGACAACTGGCTACTGCTGGCACACTCAGACATTGTGCTGGCACATCTGGCCGATCTGGGTTTTGTGGTGAACAAGGAAAAGAGTGAGTTTAACACAGAGGGCCCTATCTTGCACCCAGTGCAATTGACTTTGTACACCGACGCATGTATCATTCCTATTTTGAATCCAACGCACAGCGGACTTTTCCCTCCACAAACGCACGTCGGTAAATTAGGGAATGAATTTGCGCTCCCGGGGGCAGTTCAGCGAAAAGAGGAGGCGTGTTCAGGCGCAAATGTTCCCTGATGCTATTTTGCAGTTTCAGAAAACAATTCCACCACAGATCAGGAAAAACCTGGTCTAAAGTCAGTAGCGCGTTATTCAGATGCTATTTTAGGGGTGCATGATTGGCCATAATGTAGTGTGCGCACAACCCGCATACACTTTGCTTCTCTCATCTACACAGAAGCAGCAGTTCACATTTTTGCAAACCATACATAATTACAAGGATAGAATAGATAGAAAATTACTGAAAATGTGCTTCAGGTGTTTGGATAGGTCAGGAGGCACTTTACAGTACAATCCTCAAAAAGTCGCAGAATTCTTTGTGGCTTCTTGTGTTTTACACATTTCCATGAATCATGGATGTGTTGATGACATAAATGAGGAAATATTAGAGGACTTAAGGAGACGTGATGTTGAACTACGTTGGGATTGGACACTTGAGGGTCCGTGAGTGGCAATGCACGATGTGCTCCTGATGGAGCGGGTTGACGGAAATGGAGTTGGGGGAGGAGGAAGGGGCACAACAGGAGCAGGTGGTGCTTTTGAAAGCCCACGCTCCATGGCTGCAGCAATCCTCTCCAAACTTGAGGAGATGCGCCCGAGAGGCAACATCGGCACCTGGATAAGACGGGCATTTACTACTTTGCCGCATCCCGGACAGCTCCCGCTGGCGTGCGCCAGGCAAATCAGATCGTTAAAATAGGGCACCACAGACCGCGCAGGGTTATGGTGTTAGCAACAGAGAAACATGTGAGTGATGTCTATGCTCTGTCTGTGCATCCTGCTTGTATATGATTCCCCCCTGATAGGTTCCTTGTGGGCACATTACAGCAGAGGTTGCAAAACATTATACAGTACAAAACTCAAGTCTAGTTCCAACCTTGTTGGATTCTGCTAAAGAACTTGTCTTTTGTGTTTCCAGAATTGAGATGTCCAGCCCCCAACAGGAGGAAACGAGCTGCAACTATTATGGACGTCACAACCAGCTTAGGTAAGAACCATATCTCTAAACTACCCAATAACCACATACAGCCATCTTCGCTGTCATCTTTGTTGACTTTTACAATACTTATCTTTAGCATGCTATACATTAGTGGAAATATAAAAATGAGAGACTTTTTACTTCTTACGCCATTTACTCTATATGTCAATATGTTCCTTCATACTGCTCCTTTCCATACTGAAGAGAGAGGGACCCCTCATTTCTTGCAGGTTTTACCCTCCCTTTTCAATTTTTTTGTCCTAGGATAGTGTGTCACATGTTGTACTGATTGTGATTTTGCTCTATTTTATTAAAACTGACTTGAGTAGAAAAAATATTTTATTGAATAAGAAATATAACATTTTTAAACAGCTTTCCAGTTCACCATTCTTTTCCCCTCCATATCTTCTTAACTCTGTCGTTCCCCCACAACCCTCTTTCTTTCCAGTGAGTCAATATCAAGACCAACTCCAACGTGACTGTTGTTTGGATGGCATGAGGAACACCCCCCTCTCATACACCTGTGAGAGGCGCAGCGAATACATCAGTGATGGTGCAGTCTGTGCCGCAGTCTTCCTGCACTGCTGCAAGGAGATGGAAACCCTGCGAGCTGAGAGGAAGGAGGAAAGCCTCATACTGGCTCGCAGTAAGACACAGGGACAAGGGATGGGGGGTAGCCCTGGGTTGTTATTCAAGGTCATACTGGTAGTTAGAAAACAGTCAAAATAATAACATTTTTGATGACACTTTAGGTGAGGAGGATGACAATTACATGGACAGCAGGGACATTAATTCTCGCACCGGGTTCCCTGAAAGTTGGCTGTGGACAGACATCAAACTGCCTGCTTGCCCTCAGGAAAACCCTAACTGGTGAGTCAACTAAAATATAGACACAAACAATACACTGATTACTTCATAATGACAACATTAGGATGTAGAGCTATTCTTTACCTCTAAAGTGTTAAAACTTTTCTTTGTTTCAGTGACACCACGACATTGACGAAAAATGTTCCTTTGAAAGACTCAATCATAACCTGGCAGTTCACTGGCATTAGTCTGTCAAGAACTCACGGTGAGGATTCAGAGTTGTCTTGCATTGCCAAACCTTCCTCCACAGCGCTGCGGAGGTTGGTCTGGCAAGTCCACAAAACATTTCCAGTTTTATTGGCATTTCTTTTAACCAATCACAATCGTTTTGGGCGGCACTACGCACCGTAAGCAGCAACGGGGCCTCTGCAAAATAGACTCAAGAAGGTACTTGTTTTGGTGGTGTGTTCAAAAGTTGTTTTAGTCGTGCAAGATAAAACTCAGAATGGACAGCTAGCTGTCAGGATTTAACTTGCAGAGATCTGAGAAAAAGGTTAACCAAAATCCTCATAAATCGATCGGAGAAAAATGCCAACACAAAGGAAGCCCAAGGCAACGGATATCCGGCCTAAATGAGTGAAATCTGGCCGAATTTCTGTTGGCAACATCGTAATCCCGGAAGTGGAACGTCGTGGATAGACTAGGATTCAGTGAATAAAAGATTTCTTGTGCTGTAGTTGCACCTCTAGCCTTAAACTGTTCCCATCCCTTACAGTTCACCCCCTTTCTATCTGTTTCATCGTCTTTTTGTCCCTCTCATCTTAAAGGAATCTGTGTTGGCGAGCCATTAGAGGTCATTGTCCGGAAGGAATTCTTCATTGATCTCAGGCTGCCGTACTCTGCTGTCCGTGGAGAACAGCTGGAAATTAAGGCAATCCTCCACAACTACAGCCCCAATCCTGCCACCGTAAGTCAGTGTTACTCTGCTCTTTTTTCTGAAGAAAACAACATCAAGCATTACATTTCTTTAAATTAGGGATGCATCCTTGTTAGGCGACCTAAAATAAAACTGATGATTATGATCCTATTATTCACTCCATTGTGTTTTTAAAAACTGCACATACTTCACTCTCTTTCTCCATCTTTGTCTTGTTTTCAAGGTGCATGTGGATCTGACTGATGAGGAGCATGTGTGCAGTTCAGCCTCTAACCGTGGAAGGTATCGCCAGGAGGTTAAAATGGGGGCCCAAACTACACGAGTTGTACCCTTTATCATTATTCCTATGAAAGAAGGAAAATATAGCATTGAGGTCAAAGCAGCTGTTAAAGATTCTTCGCTCAATGATGGAATCATGAAGAAGCTGCAGGTGGTGGTAAGAATAAACAGACTCCATCTAGGGGGTGTGAAGCTTATTTATAACATATAAGAACTGTTCACTTAAATGTTCAATCTGCAATAAAAAAGTTAAACTTTACATTTACATTTACAACGTTATGGTTGGAATGTACAGTATGTACGGTACTACTTTCAGGCTGTTGCCACCAATTTGGACTGATGTTCAGCTGGGATGTTGTATACAGCCACTTGCTTGATTTGTCTGGGCTATCCAAAATAACTCCATCCAATCCATTTTATGATATGACAACGCTATTGTTTTGGTTAGGTTTAGGCAAAAAAATTACTTTGTTAGTTGTAGGACAATAATCATGTTTTGTGTAAAAGATTTGGGTTCAAATAAGTACTTGGGGTACAACTACAACTTCGTCGTTGTGGTTACAATGAAAACCATGAGTTAAAGGTTAGGGAATTATTGTTGTTACGTGTGGAAAAAAACATTGACTGCCACTGGTTGGAAACAGTAAACCAAGAGCAAACTCCTGTGTTAATTAAAGGAATGAGTCATCAGACAGACAAGATTGCTACAAAATAGTTGTAATTTCTAATGTTTGTCTAATGTTTTTTTTCAGCCTGAAGGCGTACTGGTTAAATCTTCTCAGATTATACTCCTAGACCCCACTATTAAAGGTGTAGGTGAGTTTACCCATTAATTAGCCACATTATGTAGTAATTTAGTAATGCCTTTACCACTTTCTACCTGATCCCCCAACTTTCCCACTGTTTCTCCCTTTAGCTGGTAAACAAGAAGTAACTCTCAACAGTGGAATTCCTATAAAGGATGTGGTCCGAAACACACCTACTAGCACACATATCTCTGTGACAGGTCAGATATTATGTTATATTTGGGCATATTGGGTTATGTCATACAGTGCCTGCAGTGCTTAATTTGTAAAGTGGAAGGTCCCGGAGCGCAGAAGGGGGCTGGATCAGGCGACTGGATCAGGCGACTAAAAACGGGGGTTGGAGGTAACAGAACAAAAAAAGAATTACACTGCCTACATAGCTTCTCTGACTAAAAAAACATAAACAACGCTGTGTGTACATCAGGGCAATGTTTATTTCTATTTCAGAACATGCACTGCATCGGTGCGAAATTTAAAAAAAATAAATACACTGCAACAATCGTTTTCACAAGCAGCAATTATCCTACTATAATTATTATACTATTAAATTAACCAAAAAACCCACCGTAGTCTCCACATTCTTGATCGGCAGAAACTGTTTTTACTTATTTGGGATCCGACTGGCCAGCGTATTTGAAAAAGTTAAGCAAACTTTGTTGTCTTTTTGACATTTTTCCCCTGAGTGAAATGAGGCTATAACAGCAATCTCAACCAGCAAAAGCATTTGTGTCACTTGAAGTGCAGCGCCGCACTGATGAAGTGCCTCCCCTTCCTCCGTCCCTCTACCCCCTCCATCTTACCCTGAAAATTCACCCTCAAAATGCATTGAAAATGCAAACACAAGATTTTTGTGGAACTTCAATGGGGAATAAAGACTAACAAGACAGATAACAACATTGAACACCACAAACAGTAATTTATTTCATTCATTTAGGCGATTAAATATTCATAGTGACACAGGAGGTGCCGGATCCAATAAAAAAGGTTTCAGATCCAACAATGGAGGTGCCGGAACATGTTCTGGCATGTTCCGGCTCAAGTTAAGCCCTGACTGCCTGTACAAATTTGCATAGGTGTAAATTGTTGTGTGTGGTGTATATTTTGTGTGTAGGGAAAAATCAAGTTCATCATTTGGTGAGGACCGTTAGTGTGGACTCTGTGGATACTATGATCGTCCAGCCTAGCGGCTGTGGAGAGCAGAACATGGTCAGCATGACCCTACCAGTCATTGCAGTCATATATTTGGACAAACTCAACCAGTGGGAAAAAGTGGGACCTGAGAAACGTGTTGAAGCCCTCCAATACATCAAAGACGGTGGGCTCAAAGATGTATTTATTTCCACAGATGTTTTAACCAGGATTGTCAGTACAAACAAAAACCAATGCCAGCAGAATCATTTGAAAGATCACAGAATGAAACAGGATTTCTCAAAAATCGTTGTGTGTTGTTTGTGTCCAGGCTACAAGAATGAGCTTGTCTTCCGTAAAAAGGATGGGTCTTTTGCTGCTTGGCCAGATCAAAAGAGCAGCACCTGGTGAGGCATCCAAACATCCATGAAGTCATATGTAATTGTTTGCACATCCTCCTCTAACTTAGATTCTGACAATGAGTGGATGGTTTTTTTCATGTGTGAATAAATGAAACTAAGCTTCCTCTCCTCTCCAAGGCTGACAGCTTATGTTGCCAAGGTGTTTGCCATGGCTAACAATCTGGTGGCATTGCAAAGCCAACACATCTGTGAAGCCATCAGGTTTCTGATTCTCAACGCACAGCAACCTGACGGCTTGTTTAGAGAGATTGGAACGGTTATCCATGGAGAGATGATTGTGCGTATAATGATTTCATTGACATCTAATCCTAACCTTGGTGCTACCAAAACAGCTGATCGAGATGAATACAATTACATAAATTAATATGAAAAAATATGTCTGTGTATGCGTGTGTGTGTGTGTGTGTGTATAGGGTGATGTGGCAGGCACAGATTCAGATGCCTCCATGACGGCATTCTGCCTCATTGCCATGCAAGAGACTCACAAAATATGTTCTGCCAGTGTTAATGTGAGTACTTCATCTGCAAACAATGTTTTCTCTTTTTCCCTCATCTCTTTCGTTTCTTCATTTACTGTCTCCACACTAAGGATGTGCTTCTTGGCCTTGGAATTACCATTTAGTTACCATTGTAGGTAATGTTACACAGACATGCTAACGATTGCAGCCACCGTTAGACCAGACAGACATTGTTTTATTGATTCCTTAGATTTTTTTTTGTTTCTTTAGTTTTAGAATTGTAAAAAAAAAACTGCTTGTATGAAGACTGTCCCTCCGATGGAGGACATATTTATTCATAATCCAAATTGAAAGTCCAAAGAGAAAACGGTCCGTGTACTTCTTCGTTCATTCGATTTTCATTTCATAAACAGGTATTAAAAAACAAAAAACGAATGGTTATTTGATTTTCGTTTTAAAATACATTTGAAATTGAAATACAAGGCGTTTTTTCTTTTTCATGGTCGAAATAAGATAGGAGAAAGTTTAAATATGCTTTCATTTTCATTTTCTATTTTATATAACAAAAATAAAATCACTCGAAAACAGAAACGAAAAACGTCTTGTTTTTCATATTCAGAGACGGATGTTTTCTCATCCAAAAAGCTATACCAGTGTTGCTTTCAGCCCAGGCTAAAATTACTTTGGAAACCTATACTCTTGATAATGCTTGGGGGGAATTTTATTTCATAATGTCACATGTATTTATTCCCCTCTCTCCCTGCCTCCCTCTGAATCTCTGTCTCTAACTGCCGCAGACAACTTCGCACCAATCGAACCAGCTGAGGAAACAGAATTTCAGTTCACGGCTGTAACGTTACCGTTACGCCAGCGTTAACAATCCCAGCAAACTTTCTGTTGCTGCCGTTAAGCTTGCTGATCTGGCAGAGAGTCACCGGGGGTTCGGGATCAGATCATGGGGATCAGACCTCCGGTGCTGGGTCTAATATTGTAATATTAGCTGCTGCTGCAGCTAGCTAGCAGGTAGCCACCAGCCCTGTAACCTCGGTTTCGTTCGGGGTTTGCTCCCCGGACTGACTCTGCAGAGCTGGCTTTACCCGCTCTATGATCAATGAGCAATGATCAAGGATTACCAAATTTCTCTCTCATAACCACTGAAAACTGTCAAAAATCTAACCCAATGGACGTAGCTGACATTAAGGGTTTCTGCTTCATTAAGGGATATTGTAAGGAAAAAGCAATGTACCTAAACAGTGATCAAAAAATCTAACCCAAGTCGGCGTAGGATATCTGACTGATAACTGACTGATATCTGATTGATCATTGTTTAGGTACATTAAAGTTGCTTTTCACGTTAAGCGTTTTAGAATGTCCCTGCTGCAGCTGAGGGGATCTGTAGCTTTGTGGCCCCTTTACATAAATATACATATGGCTATGAAATAGATCATGAAATACATAAATGAGGAAATACACATGAACATAGGCATTAGTCATAATAGTTAAATAGCCTAAATACATGTATGTTTTACTTATATTTATTTCGAGGGACTTTTATTTATTCCATCTATTTATATGTACGTTATATTTAAAGGAAGTTTGGTTATCTCACAGACTCAGACTAAAAGCAGCTAGTGCATATAAGTGCATCATAGCATATCACTATCTGCAAATAAAATAAAATATGAATAAATCACGAGCGTGGCAGATTCCCAGCTCAGCTAGAGCGGGTAACGCAGCTCTGCAGACGGACCAGATCGAGTCAGTCTTCCCGGGAAGCAAACCGCGGGGACCGAGGTTACAGGGCTGGTGGCTAGCTGCTAGCTAGCTGCAGCAGCAGCTAATATTAGAATAGACCCAGCACCGGAGGTCTGATTCCCATGATCTGATCCCGAACCGCCGGTGACTCTGCCAGATCAGCAACAGAAAGTTTGCTGGTATTGTTAACGGTGGCGTAACGGTACCGAAAGTCTGTTTCCTCAGGTGGTTCGATTGGTGCGAAGTTGTCTGCGGCGGGTAGAGACAGAGTCAGAGGGAGGCAGGGAGAGAGGGGAATAAATACATGTGACATTATGAAATAAAATTCCCCCCAAGCATTATCAAGAGTATAGGTTTCCAAAGTAGTTTTAGCCTGGGCTGAAAGCAACACTGGGTAGGCTAGGCTGGCGCTGTTGCCTTGGAAATGACAACATCTGGTCTCTGAATATGAAAAAACAAACCTTTTTTCATTTCTATTTCCGAGTGATTTTATTTTTGTTATATGAAATAGAAAATGAAAATCACAGCATATTTTTAATTTCTCCCATCCCCTTTTGACCATGAAAAGGAAAAAAATGCCTTGTATTTCAATATCAATTGTTGTATTTTAAAACGAAAATCAAATAACCATTCGTTTTTTGTTTTTTAAGTCTGTTTATGAAATGAAAATCGAATGAACGAAAAAGTACACGGACCTAGGAATCATGCCATAATTGATTTTAAAAAAGATAAAGGAAACTGAAAAAGCAAAGTTGAAATGTAAAATTATTTATCTTTTGAATTTTCCATTTGGCTTTTCCATTTGGATTTTCCATTGGAATATGGCTTGTTTTCCATTTGAACCAGTTTGAAAACATTGTCATCAATATGACCCATTTTTCAAATTTGGATATCATTTCAAAATCGGAAATCAAATGAATGAAAAAGTATAAGGTGCCTCTGCACCACTTTCGTTTCAGACCCTCCCACCAGCCTTTGGGCCACGCCTCCAATTTTGACATCTGTCAGTGGAAAAGCCAAATGTTAAATCCAAATTGAAAATCCAAATGGAAAAGCCAAATGGAAAATTCAAAAGATAAATCATTTTACGTTTCAACTTTGCTTTTTCAGTTTCCTTTTTCTTTTTTACATTCAATTATGGCATGATTTTTCCTAGTAGCATAGTAAAATAATAATATTTTTAATTTCATCTAGCTTTGTTTTCTCTTTGGGCTTTCAATTTGAATTATTAATAAATATATCCTCCATACACTCCTACCACATTGCCATGCTGGATCAAAAGGTTCCCAGCTCCCCAGAGCGAGGGGTTTAGTGAATGGTCAATTTTGCTAAAACGATTCTTATGAATCAATTGACACATTCAAATTGGAGACAAATTTGCTAACTAGAAAATGCAGTTCCTGCAGAAAATGTGAGGGAATGCTGAATAGCTGAATTGCTAAAGCTAAACTAGATGAATAGCTTAAATCGGTGGAAATTTGTGAAAAACATAAAAGAAAATTTGAAAAATGACAAAATATGTACAACATTGTGAGATCTGAGTGTATGTTCTAACTGACAATGATTCACATATGCAGAAATATGAAACAAATTGTATGAAAAATCTTAAAGCCCAAATGCATTGCACCGCACTGCTGAAAAATCTGGAAAATTGTCAGAGATGGAAGCTAAACTGCATTACCTAAATAAGTGAAGAGCTAAAATACATTGTTAGAAAAGCTGGAAGCTGAACTGTAATACTGTCAAATATGAAAGTTGAAATGAATTACCTGAAAAGGTTGAAAGAAGAATATACTTTATCAGACATATACACTGCATAGAACAAAAAAGCATCAATTTAGCTGAGATGAGATGTGAAATATATTAGGTGAAAAGAATGGGGCTGAACAAGAAGAAATAGAGGAAAGAGAGAAGGAGTGAAATAGAGAAAGAAGAGCATGAGAGAAGAGAGGAGATGAGGGAAGAGAGAGGAGAGAAAGAGAATAAAGAGAGAAGGAGAGAGAGAGGAAAGAGGAGAGAAAAAAGAGAGGAAAGATAGTAACATTGAGAACGAGAACAACTTTGACTAAAATTCAGTCAAATGATGTCATCCTGAGCACCACAAGGCCTTTGTGAACGTATCGGTATAAAATTTATGTTGATAAACTTAGAAATGTGGGCATATCAGCGATTTAAAAAAAGTGGTTCATTCAGAGTTTCGCTGGGAACTATGCAGGACGTTTACCATTGCTGCAGATGGAGGAAAATTTAGAACTCTCATCATTTGGAAGCTTGCTGAGCCCAAAGTATAAGACATATGGCTCAACTGAGCAAATTGTCTGAAACTAGACAAAAATACCTACGTTTTGATGTATAAACTGTGTATGACAAGTAGATATTGTGGGCGTGAGAGCAATTTATAGGAACTAAGATAATTTTTTCGAAGCTTCACACTCTAGAATGATGATGTCATCACTCTGAGCTGCCCCATACACACTCATTAGAAACGCAGAAAAATCCTGAAAAGATCACTAAACCTAAACAGCTTTTTCACAGAAACTGTAAAAGATATCAAACTGAAAAGCACAAGCCAGATAGCTGAATATTTTGTGAACATTTTAAAGTTTTTTTGGCGTCTGTAGTTGAAAGTATGAAGGAGCTGAAACTTTTGGGAGCGGAAGAAGATTTTAAGGAGTTGAAGCCTGCTCTCATTGACTTTAATGTTAATATGTTAAAAGCTTAAAATTTTAAAAAGTATAAACAGTAGAAAAAAAGTTGAAGAAGTCCCATCATTAGCTGAAAGAGCTGAACATTTGAAAAGTTGAATGGTTTAAATAGGTGAAAGTATGCAGAAGTTACACAGAGCCAAAAACGTACGGAATAATAAAAATAAAGAACAGGATAACAATAGTTGGAATGCTGTAGAACAGCATTCCCACTAATAACAATCGTTAGCAGATTAACAAAGACATCCCATTTTCACACTACAGACACCTCTCTGGCATGAGAGGTGCTTAATGAGGCCTCATTTTTGTCAGTTTGATTGTTGACATGTCGAAGCGATGCACTAAAATATCTTGCTGCCTTTCAATCCAGTCTCAGCTATTGTCGATGGTTAAATTTATACGGCATTCCTGAACAGAAGTAGATATATATTTGAAATAGATTCACTACTGTTATCTGACCTTGTTTTTTCCTTCTGTCCAGAGTCTGCCAGGCAGTATAAACAAAGCAGTGAATTATCTGGAAAGCTGTCTTCCCAGCCTCACCAACTCATATGCTGTTGCCATGACGTCATGTGCCTTGGCCAATGAAAACAAATTGAACAAGCAGATCCTCTACAAGTTTGCTTCCCCAGGTGTCGTCACACAGCAAAATTCTTAAACTAAAATTCAGAAACAGAATATATGGTGTGATAAATAGATTAAAAAATACTACACATCCATGAATAATAACTATAATAGGATTATTAGAGCCCGACATATCAAAAATGTGTTTGAGCTGTTTTAGAAAAGAATTCTCATTTTCATAGATTCTCCACCAGAACTGATAATGTTATTTTTCAGCCATAGTTCCTGCTTAGTACATATTGGTAAGAATCTTTCAATAACAAATAATATATTTCAGATTGTAATCTCTCAAATATTGATATCTGAATGTAGCATGGGTAATAACAATGATTAGCAGTAGTAATTCTCAATACTGAAAAGAGCAGACACAATATGGGATTTTAGCTAGATGCATTGAATCCAACTATCTTTAACTAAAAACAGTTTACCTCTATTCGGCCTGGCTTTTCCCGTGGCTCTCCTGCTTCTAAAAAGTGGACACAGCAGATTTTTCTTGCTGTTGCCTCCAACCATCTCCTAATGCTTGTCCTTGCTGTAGTCATCTTCGGCAAGATTTCCCAGTAATTATGTCGGTGCTTTTATTTTGTATTTTATCTCTATACAATTCAATATTTTAAGATGAGGAATTGGGGAATTATTAGTGTAAGAATCTTATTTCAGGTAAGTCATATAAAGATTTTTGTGTATGTCTTCCTCAGACTTGTCCCACTGGCCGACACCTAAGGGATACGTTTACGCACGGGAGGCCACAGCTTACGCTCTTCTCGCTCTGGTCAAGGCCAAGGTGAGTATGTCCCACTTGAGTATGTCTACTCAGGACTCTGACAGAAAACATACAACTGAGTCCTCATCCATGCTACCTCACTGAAAGGGTAGGGGGTTTGCAAACAAAAGTCGGTGAAAGTGTCTCTCAATCTAACTGCCTCAGTTTTACACTTTTTAAGTAACCATATTTTTCCAGTTACTAATCTTATGATTATGTATAGATATATAGAAGGCATCTATTTTTCTTCCCCTTTTGCAGTGACTTAGTATTGAGTTGACTTGTAGATGTCTCCAGTTCAAAGTACCTCTTATCAGTACAGAGTCTGCTAAAATAAGCCTGTTCTACTACGGTCCTTGTTCCTGGAACGGTCTGCAGGCCAAGCTCAAACTTGAGACACTTATCTCTTTAAATGATTTTAAACTTAAACTTGAAATAATTTTTGTGGAACCTATTGTTGCTGTTGTAATTTATTGTTGTTAGATACTGCTATGTGACCTTGTCATGGCCATGTCTTACTTGCAAAAGAGGTTTTAATCTTAATGTGACTTCCTAGAAAAATAAATGTTTTATATATATCATGACATATTTATAAAAACAAGGGACTGATTTGAACATCCTGCTCTGCATAATCACATTGATGTCATTCACAATAATGACATCAATGTGGCAAAAACATTTAGTTTGTCATTGTTTGCTTTTATCAGGCAAGTTTCAAGTCTCTGCTGTTTGATTGTGTCATACAAACAAATGATTTAGAAGCTCTATGGTAGACTTGGAAACTGGCAGATTAAAATCTAAAGTATAACTATAAAATAATCAGGACTTATATCTAGTTGTACTAAAGTTATCAAAGTTAAGTCAACCATAGACCATTTCAACCATTGACTTTGCTTCTGCTAATAAAGGCATTTCAAGACGCCAAACCTGTTGTGAAATGGTTCAAAACCGAGGTGGAGGATGGTGGAGGCTATGGTTCAACTCAGGTAACACAGACCCCTCTCTTCATCTTGATACCTGCAGCTTATGTTAGCTCCTAACCTATATTTCTTCTTAACTTGTTCCCGTCCTTTCACTCTTTCTCTCTCTAGGCTACTATAATGGTGTACCAGGCTTTAGCAGAGTACTGGACTAATGCTAAAGATCAATCTGGGAAAAATGATCTTAATGTGGACATATTGTTGCCGGACAAGTCAAAGCCTGACAAGTACAACTTCAACCAGGACAACATCGGCGACACCAGAACATCTAAAGTGAGAAGACACACAAACAAATGCATAGTGGCTCATTAATATCATTATGCCTGATGTTTTCTGTATGATTTTTTTCTGCTTGTGTGTGTGTGTGTGTATTTAAATCCACCAGATCAACGGTATAAACCAGAATGTAAAAGTAATTGCCACGGGCACAGGAGAAGCAACGGTAACAGTAAGTACAATTTGTCATTGTTCTGAGTTTTATCATCTTTTGTGACAGGTGACCTACAGTATTTTACAGTAATTTAGTATTTCTCAATGTCTCATTTTGTGAAACAGAAAGGATTCTGGCCAGCTAACCTAACATAGCTGTTAGCTTAGCTGTTGTCAAAACAGCAGGGCAGGACGGAACATTTAAATACACCACCAAATTTAAGTACAGTAGAACTGAATAGTTCCCATTTTTATCCCCCCCAACCTAAATCTTGGCAGGTATGCTGTAAAGACAAATGTAAAACAGAGTGTATGTTTACAGTTTACAGAGTTTGTATGCATAAATACTAAGCTAACATTATGTGACAGAGACGTAGAAAATGTTTCTATAAGTTCCCTAAAATAAAAGAATCAACCTGAAAAGTAGCATTTTATTTCTCCATCATTGTGTCTTTTTTGAATCTCTGAAAAGACCAAAACCTTATTTTAGATATAATTTATATATTATTATATACAATTATTATATTTAATGTAGATGTCTATCAGTTCATCACATATACAGCACTTTTATCTGTCTGACAGATGGTGTCGCTGTATTACGCTCTGCCTACAGAAAAGGACAGTGACTGTCAGAAGTTTAACTTGTCAGTGCAGCTCCTCCCAGGTAATTTGGTACCCTCTCTGTTGTTGTTTTTTCTTCTGCAAAGTACCTTACCTTATGAGAAACAAATAAACAAAATATTCAACTACTTAATACATTATTTTCCTCCTGCAGAGAAAATGGATGAGGATGAGAACATATACAAGCTCAGAATAGAGGTTATGTAAGTATAATCTAGACATCATAATGACAGTTATAGTAACATGGACATTTATAACCAGCTAGCCCCTACATTACCCTTTTCTGTTATTTAATTATTCTGTTCATTCTGTGTGCAGGTATAAGGACAATGACAGTGATGCAACCATGTCAATCCTGGATATTGGCTTGCTATCTGGCTTCACCGTTAACACAAATGACCTGGACTTAGTAAGAACTTGTACAGATACACATAGAAATAAAAATCTGTTTAAATGTTTAGGAAGTTGTTTTGACTGTGTGTGCGTGTGTGTGTGTGTGTGTGTGTGGCGCGTGCGCACGTGTGTGTGTGTGTGTGTGTGTGTGTGTGTGTGTGTGTAGCTGTCTAAAGGACGAGCCCGCGTTATTGCAAAATATGAGATGAACACAGTCCTGTCAGAAAGAGGCTCACTCATCATCTACCTGGATAAGGTTAGACATCACTGGTTCCTACCTCTGTACTTTTTCTCTCTGCCTTGTTCTTCCTTTCTTTATCTCTATCTCACATTTGTCCACAGGTTTCTCACACACGACCAGAGGAAATCACTTTTAGGATCCATCAGAAGCTGAAAGTGGGAGTCTTACAACCAGCTGCTGTGTCTGTCTATGAATACTATGACCGTGAGTCTTAGACACACTTTGAAATGATGCCTCCATGTACATTGCTGCCAATAGATGTAAGAGTAGATAACACAGGAAATGCAGGCATTATTATAATTATTATATACTTTTTACGTACATATTCTGAAATCTTTCTTTCCCATTGCAGAAACAAATTGTTTGAAATTCTACCATCCAGAGAGGAAAGCTGGAAAGCTGCTGCGGCTGTGTACAAGTGATGAATGCACATGTGCAGAAGGTAATTAGGATGATGTCAAACTGACCTTATCCGTTGTCTGTAAACATAAATATATTATATCTGAAATTCTTGAACGAACACCTAAACCCAACACTAACATTGTGCTTCATAGAGATAAAGCATTAATCCATCATGTGGGGCTTATCCTGCATGGTCTGTAAACTGCAGAAATGTATTATTGTACCTCAATAAAGTTGGGGACTTAAGGCCAAGAGAAGATTAAACAAGATAAAGAGTCTACAGCCATGCTAATGGCTCTTAGAGGCTGTACTTATGCACAACAGCACTTTAGGCTTAATGTTAATATGCTCAAAATGACAATGCTTACATGCTGTAAGTTATATTCATATATATGTTATTAACAGCGTTAACTCAAACCCATTTTAATGGCATAAAGTTTTTTTAGCGCAAGATTAACTTTCCTTTTGGCCTAGCAAACTTTGTAGCTTTTTTCACATACTGTTGCAACCATAGACAGTATATAAGAATGGACCAACAGATCCCGTTGATCTGGATGGAGACCAGTGAAGGCTATTAGAAGCATTTTTCCGGTGAGCGCTAGCATTACTGCGCAGCCTCCAACTGAGAGAGACAACGTAAATGTGACGTGAGCAACGTGTCTGAAAGTTGTAAGTGTTCTGGTAGCTGTGCCAAGAGAAATCTCAATCATTCAGAGACGGAGAGCGTAGGTATATGTAAGGAGATAACATGGGCACAGGCTAATTATTGCTAATTAAAATGCTAGTTAACATTAGTAATTAAACCTAAACAGCTCATGTAAGTTGAAACTGCCTACAAGCTTCTCCTGTACTATACGGTAATTCCTCTTCTATGTGACACAATCGTTAGCCTATTTTTACAAAAACATCTGCTACAGAGCCATAACGTGAGGTACAAGGTAATGGAACCTTTTATACATTGTCGTGTTTCTTTAGAAATAAACAACGGACAAATAGAGTCTTTAAACGCTTCAGATGTAAAGTTATTCGCCGTCAAGTGACGTCGACATGAATGGCAGTCAATGGAATGCTAACGGGAGGGGATCGCTTTGTAGCATCAAAATGGCACCATAGGAGGTTCGAGTTCTGAAGCGAAGTTTACCCCCTTGATTGCAACAACTTGTAACGTTAGAAAAACTACAACACCACACCAGATCTAGCTAGACCGGAAACAAAACAACAGGCACGCTGCACACACTTGTTTGGGCTTGTGAGCCGGCCAAAAAGTAGTACATATCTGCAAACTACTCGATTTTTGGTGAAAATCGCCATTTCAAATGGGGTCTGAGACCCGGTGCTTAGGCACCGGTGCCTTAACGACCGTTATCTACCGGACCGAATAGCAACGTGGATTTCGGTGCCTTATTTAGGTGCCATTTAAATGCCTGCCTCTAACAACAGACGTTAGAGGGAACTGAAACATTCCCGCACATGCGCAGATGAAAATGTTTTATGAGGATTTACGACATTAGCTGTTATAGTCGGGGAGCCAAAGTCTCAAAAATGGGTTGAACCTGACACAGGGCTCTCAAGTTTTGAAGACAGGCAAGAGTGACATCTCCCCCCCTCTAACAAAAAAAAAAATTGATTGGTGGCGGGCTGGACGAGTCGCAGGAATAGGGGTGTTTCATTAATATTCGTGCGCTTGCAACTTACAATGACTTCCAAAGATACATAACAGCTACAAGTGTATGCACTATACAGGATTTACCCTATCATACTTTATCGACAGGAATAGATAGGGCAAACAGCCACCCACAAATATATAAACAATAAGAAGAATACCAGAATTCCTCCGTTCAATTAGACCATAGCGACGCACCCCAAGCTTCCATCCTTAACAAACAGCCATGTATATGGGCTCTTCCAGGCTCTCCACTGCTGGCTGTTCCAATTTAACGGGAGAGAGGAGCGAGAGGGGTTAGGATCATCTTCAGCCAGAGAGGACATTATTTCTTCAGCTTCTTCTTGCGTTGTCACCCCGGTGGGAGGTGTGCTAACAGGGCTTGCAGCAGGTGAATTAGTTGTGCTATTAACGTCATCGCTACACAGTTTCTTAGTAAAACCAAAATTAATTAAACTGCCTTGTTTTCCTTTTGCCATGGCTATATGATGCTTACTGCAGAATGGATTTCAAGGACTTTGCGCACCGATTAATGGCCTTTAATCGGTTATATTTTTTCTACGAATCTTTTGAGAATGTACTAAACATGAGTTGGATTTGCACCGCAGCGCCGCCACGCCTTGATGCTCATAACAAGAATAACATGTATAGTTTTCTTTATTGAAGTGAATTGGGTTTAAATCACCATCACGCATGAATTATATTTTTGCAGTTTTACACATTATAATTCACGATGATCACATTACACAAAACTGAAATTGCACGTCAAAATGACACATTGTCAATATTTTTAGAGACCCCCCAAAATTTCCACAAATCACGTTTTCAGGGGAGCCCATGTCTTATTAAGGGGAGCCGAGCTCCCCCTAGCTCCCCCGTAGTTCGCACCCTGGTTTTATGGTGCGACTGCGCTTGGTTTCTGCGTTTGGAGAGGCATCTCAACAGACTGGAGGTCCAATACTGATTGTTCACTGTTAGCCTACATGTTAGTTGAATTTAAGTGTCGGGGCATTCTGCCACCGTCTGTCTATTGTGCTCCAACACAGCCGTTCCCACGGGCGTCAGTTTGGTTTTGAAATGTGCTGGGGACAGAGAAGCATTCGAGGTACATTTCCAGAAGTGCTGGGTACAATGACGCATAACGTTTTTTTTTCTTCGCAGGTCAGGTTTAATGTACGTAAACAATGACCAATGATTACCAAATTTCTCTCTAATATTGCTCCTCATAACCACGGAAAAGTGTCAAAAATAGAACCCAAAGTCCAATTATTATGGACGTTATCTGACATTTAGCGTTTCTGCTTCACATTTTCAGCAGGGCAGCGGAGCAGCTGTTGGTTGACTCCACGGGTTCTCATGGGCTTTATAAGTCCTAACATGAAAAAGCTTAACGTGGTTTAATATACTTAAACAACGATCAATCATCACCACATTTCTGGTTAGATTTTTTGACAGTTTTCAGTGGTTATGAGGAGCAATATGAGCGAAATTTGGTAATCATTGTTTAGGTACAAGCTTTTTCCTCACCATAGCCTGTCAAGTTCTTTT
The DNA here is from genome assembly GCF_010015445.1 of Perca fluviatilis. Taxonomy (NCBI): domain Eukaryota; kingdom Metazoa; phylum Chordata; class Actinopteri; order Perciformes; family Percidae; genus Perca; species Perca fluviatilis. The sequence goes on from NC_053112.1 coordinate 18,257,476, forward strand.
GACAGGCATAAGTGTTCATTTCAAGATATGGCCATGATAAATTTGGTGATCGTTGTTGAGGTACATTAAACCACGTTAAGCTTTTTCACGTTAAGCAGAACAGACAGCGTTGTGAACAGAGAAGCGTGCAGCCTGCGCAGCAGCAGAGCGGCTGTGTCTGTACCTGCCCTGTGGGGACAGAGATTGTTGTGGATTTTTTGCATCTGTCGCTCAAGAATTATATGTGTTATGGACTTCTTCTTTTAACTAAATTGAGCTCGAGGTTTTAAATTGTTACAATGTAAATTCAAATCTGCTTAAAAAAATAAACATATGTTTATTTAGCATGTTTGTTTTGTCCATATGTGATCGTGCTGTGTTCCCCAGGTCTCAGTTGCTACAATGAGTTTTTTTTTTTTTGCCCCCCCTGGCTCGAATGTCAAACTCCGCCTATGATATAAAGGTAAACATAGATTATAATCCAAATATAAAACATAATGGAATATATGGCAGTAAGGCTCTCAGGCATTCTGAATTGCTTTCATCTATTTATTATCCTGTAGATCAGCTTTTCTGATGATATCTGAGTCAGCACACATGTTAACCTAGGCATCATTTACTCTTCCCTTTTCTTTTGCATCTTTTGTTGAGGAAGTAACCTCCTTAAATGTGCATATGACAATTATTCACGTTCTGCTCATGTCCAAAACTTTGTGCACATTCAAAATATATCTGTGTTATCTGAGTTTTGGAGCAGTCGTGATATTTTGAGAAAAATAAAGTTATAATAGTCAATATATTTCAGAAAATAATCTACCTGCACCATAGTCTGCTGTGTATTACGTGATTGCTCTGCTGATAGGGTAGATCTCAGACCATCTGACAGACACAGAGCCCCGCTTGGGTCTCTGGTCTCTGAATGAGCGAACGTTTAGGGAAGTGGCTGTACGCTGCGCTATGCTTTTCTTTCATTGGTTGTTGCATTAAATCTTACCCAGATACAATGCTATTTTCTGATTGGCTATTGTGTAGCCCCTTTCTTTTTTTGATTGGCTGATAAGTGGCCGGCTCGACTAAGAACTCCAGGGGAGATGCGCTAGATTCCTGCCGGTTCCATAGTGAGAGCGGTGCGGCCAGAGAAATTTGGGGCACTGTGGCATATTCAATTTATTATAAATAGTTTTTCCGCGTGAGAAATACAACGTGTGGCGGGAGTGCGTGACAAAAGACCGAAACGAGTGACTGTCACGCTCAATGCGTGACACTTGAGAGCCCTGCTGACATGGTCTGCCATACTTTTTATTTGTGTTTTTTCTGTTAACTTTGACACTATGATATGGATATTGGATATTTAACATCATGGCACACTTACACACACACACAATCTTAGTAATTTGATTGGAACAACCAACCAACGGTTACCAACGGACTGCTCATCATTGTCTGTGGTAAGTGACCCTGCAGATTTTGACCAGCTCACCCGGAGACTGAAGGCAAGACACATTCAGAAACCCGTATCTCCCTCAAAACAGCATGGATGTTTATTTTTTCAAAGTTTGTATGCGTGTGGAAGCACCAGAGACACAAAATAACACCCCAAAATGATTTGCAGATGTTTTTTCATAATATGGGCACTACAGAAACCACCAAAATTAGCTAAAACAGCTAAAGCTAGCTAACTAAGCTAGTAGAGAATGAATGCTGCTGGTACAGGGATACATTTGGGATGAGGAAGCATCAGAAATATACTTGTTTGAAGACTGCCGTGATCCTTTCAGTTAATTACCATTACAATATCCATATTAACATTCTTTTCGCAAAACGCTGACCTACCGGTATTCACTAAAGTCACTGTCACTTACCACAGACAATGATGAGCAGCTTCGAAGTCCATTGGTAACCGTTGGTTGGTTGTTCAAAACTCATTCAAATTACTAAGATTGTGTGTGTGTGTGAGTGTGTGTAAGTGTGCCATGATGTTAAATATCTAGTATGTTTTTCAGAATTTTGAGAGTAGTCTAAAATTCTGTTGAAGCTCTGAGCCTGTTGATCGCCAACTAGTAGTGAAATCATCACAGATCCATTGATTTTAGTTGGATTTTTATATTTTCTTTCTGTGGAATGAGTATTCTGTTTGGTGAAAAGAATGGCATATTGACGGATGTCATAACTTGAGAGAATAGTTGCTTTCCAATGAAGTAAAGATGAAAATATTGGAAAAAAGTGAGATAACGCTTAATTGTTTTGCATAAAATTGAGCAAAAATCAAGTTTTCAGAGTTATTTTTTCAGTGGATATTGTCAGCACATGTGTATCTGGAATGCATTTATTGACAGCCTACCCAACCCACTGAGGATTTGAGGAAAAAATAATCATTTTTCTGATAAAAAATGAAGGGTGCATGTACACTAAAATGGCCACAGTTTTTTTTCGCGATATTTCTGGCAGAGCAGACCCTCCAATTATTGGTTCTTACGGTCAAAGTTAACAGAAAAAACACAAATAAAAAGTATGGCAGACCATTTCAGGTTCAACGCATTTTATTGAGCTTCTGAGACTTTGGCTCCCCAACTATTAGCTATATAAACTAACGTTAGCTTCCCAGTGGAAGCTCCCGGTGGAAGCTAACGGCAGGCCGCTACAACTACGGCTGGAAGCGTGGAACAAACTGTGCAGTGTGCAGTATCCTCGGTAAAACCATGTGTAAAACAGGATTACACAGCATGATCTGTTCCATGCTAGCCTCCGCCGGGAAGCTAAACGTTAGTTTAACAAAACTAACAACTAATTTGGCTAACTGCTATCTAGCTGACAGCTTGATTGAGTCTAAAATAACGTTTACTCAAGCTAAACACTGGGAAAAGCAGGCAACAGCTAAATTAAGACTTTACAGTAATAACAATAAAGACAAGTATTGATTGATTGTATTTTAAATGAATGAGCACAAGTAAAGTAGAACTGACATTACAGCTGTTATATATTTTAAAGGTTATTTTCAGGTTTTATTTTGAGGTTCTTTTAAAATTATGACATGCTGTCTCAGCTAGCAGTTAGCTGAATTAGCTGTTAGCTAGCTAGCTAAACTAACGTTTAAACCAGCGACCAGAAGCGTGGAACAGATCGTGCAGTGTAATCCTGCTTTACACATGGTTTTACCGAGGATGCAGACACTGCACGATTTGTTCCATGCTTCCGGTCGTAGTTGTAGCGGCTTGCTGTTAGCCTCCACTGGGAAGCTAACTTTAGTTTATATAGCTAACAGCTAATTTGGCTTACCGCTAGTGCAACGTCGTAAATCGCATAAATCCTCGTAAAACAGGATTTTCATCTGCGCATGCGCTTAACATCTTGCACATGCGCAGAACGGATCGTGCAGGCAGCACGGATCGTGTACCGACAAATACTACACTTAGCAGCAGTAATGTTAGCCTACCGTTAGCTAGCAGCTGGAGTAAACACGGTTTAAATGCTGACAGCTAAACGTTGTAAAGTGTGACTGTATTTCTCTGGAAAGTAGAGGGTGATATGGGAATCAATTCTCGCTCCCATCCCATCCCGAGCCTACGAAAATACTCCCGTCACATCCCGATCACATGACTGCCCCCCCCCCAAAAAAAAAAATCCTGTTCTGCTAAATCCTGAGAGAAAGACTCCTGAATCCCGTCCCGCACGCGTTTCGTTCCCTATGTTGTCTAAAGTTATCAGACTCTGTGTGTGTGTCTGTGTGTGTGTTTGTGCACAGCTGCAGCGGTGGCCCAAGCGAGCGAGAGCAGCTCCTCTGTTCTTCTGCGCTGATGTTGTGTGAATGCAGCGCTGCAGAGCAGTGCCGTTTGTCTCTTACTGCTGGGTGCATTAGGGTTAGGTAGTGAACATTTTTCGAGACTCCCGCGGGACACGGTATTCCCAATTAACAAACGTATTGTGAGTTGTTGTGGTTCTCTTTTCTAAAACGAAATGCCTCGCAATCTTTGGGCCCACTCACCGCATTGATAACTCTGCAAACCCTTGGTGTTCTCTCAATGAGCTTTATGAGGTAGTCACCTGAAATGGTTTTCACTTCACAGGTGTGCCTTGTCAGGGTTAATTAGTGGAATTCTTTTCCCTTATTAATAAAAAAGCAAAGGGTGGCTACTTTGAAGAATCTAAAATATAAGACATGTTTTCAGTTATTTAACACTTTTTTGTTAAGTATATAATTACATATGTGTTCGTTCATAGTTTTGATGCCTTCAGTGAGAATCTACAATGTAAATAGTCATGAAAATAAAAGGAAACGCATTTGAATGAGAAGGTGTGTCCAAAATTTTGGCCTGTACTGTAGGATTGAAGGGACAGTCGCAGCTAATGAAACCCCTAGTGTTCACAAAAATTAATTAAATTGAAATCGGACACCATTGTTAGCTTTATGTAGATGTTACATAAGTGGCGTGATGAAATTCAAACTGTAAATATACTCTAATTACGCCGAAAATGAAGCTAACTAGCCACAATCTGTACACATAGGATTGAAGAGACAGTCGCAGCTAACGAAACCCCTAGTGTTCACAAAAATTCATTAAATTGAAATCTGACACCATTGTTAGCTTCATAAGACTTGGGGTAGATGTTATATAAGTGGCGTGACGAAATTCTAACTGTAAAATACTATAGTTATGCCGAAAGTGTAGCTAGCTAGCCGCAATATTTTTCCATTGTATTTAATGGGACACATAGCTAGCTATCAGCTCCTCCTAACAAGACCCCTCACGTTCCTAAAAATGCCTTAAATTCAAATTGGACTGTTAGTTTTTGTTAGCTTTGTAAGACCTTGGGGTAGCTGTGATATAAGTGTCATGACGAAATTCAAACTGTAAATATATTATAGTTAGCGGAGCCCCGGTAGTGCAGTAATCCACAAAGGGTAACTTCGCCCTGGGTATGGAGCCCAGCAGGCTGCCGCTTTCTCGTCAGACTGTGTGGAGCTCCTAAAGTCAGACACGTCTTACCAGATTTGCAATTAGCCATAGATTTTCATAAAAAGGCCCATATTTGAGCTTTATATAGTTGATTTCTCGTATAAAAAAGTCTCAGAAGTGAATTTGGTAATGAAACATTGCGCAGTGTCTGGAATATGAGATTGTCGCGTCTCTAATGTGTGTGTATGGAGATTCGCTCAACCAATCAGTGCGCAGCTCATCTAAATATTCATGAGCATACCATATTTGGAAGAAAAGCTCTTGTTACAAATAGGGCCAAAACACAGGGATGCATAAGGGCCAATAAAATATCAACCAGGCCATTTTCAGCCCAACCAATGTTAAATACCCCATTAGGAGACCTTAAGGAACACTGTGAAATACGCTATATAATCATTCTATCACCCCTTTAATTGCCTTTTTCCCGCCATTTTTATGGCAACACACTACTCCTCTACTAAGAGGAGGTTGTAAGTAATCCAGACAAGTTGGAACACCTGTGGGAATTGGTAGCACCAACTTTCAAAGCTTGATCAACCTCCATTGCTGCAGAACAGCTTTATGTTGTAAACCCATTTCTTGTTCCCTGAAAAAGGCCTTTTTGTAAAATACTGAAATGTACTTTTTTTTTTAACCTCAGGCAGTTCACCACTTACCTTTGTACCATTTCAAGCTATTCATTGGACTTGAACTGCTAAAATTTCAATAAGAAACTAAAAGAATTGGGGTGTTCTAAAACTTTTGACCGGTAGTGTATATAAATAAATCTTTCGGTTCAGGCACCATTTTAAAAGTATCGTTGTATCATGTTGATAAGAGCATTACAATGAGAAAAAATAATGGGACAAAAAGAAATCAAGGGACATTCAGAATAGATATATATATAGACAGACAGACAGACAGAGGTGTAAGGTGTAAACAGTTCTTAAGTATATAAAGATAACAGTAAGTATATAAAGATAACGTGACACTTGAAAGATAAAGTGACGTGACGGTAATGTGATGTGGTCAGAGCTCAACAGTCGTATGGCCTAAGAGATGAAGCTTTCCCTGAGCCTGGTTTGTGGCTGCGGTAGTTTGCGTCTTCGATAATCCTTTTGGCTTTCTTCCTGCACCGCTGGGTGTAGGTGTCCCCCCATGGATAGCAACCGCGCCATGGTGATATGCTTAGCAGTTTTCAGCACCATTTGTAGAGACTTACTGTTGATTGCAGTGCAACTTCCATGACAGGCAGTGATGCAACCAGTCAGCATATTCTCAATGTTGCACTGGTAGAAGTTGCAGAGTATCCTGGAGTCCATGTTGAACCTCCTCAGCCTGTGGAGGAGGAATAATCACTGTCTAGCAGTCTTAGTGATGGTGTTGGTGTCGTGAGTCCAGGTCAGTTCCTCACTGATGATAACCCTGAGGAACCTGAAACTGCTGACTTTCTCCACTGCAGTCCTATTGATGGAGATGGGGATGTGTCCTTCTCTTTGTACCTTACTGTGTTGAAATAAAATATAGGTCCGCTACCCAAGGCCAGATTTATAGACTTAGTTGACTTAAACCCTTTTGCTCTTTTGGGAGCATAGGTCATTCATGAACTTCCTCCAGCTGGTTCGGTGTTGGGAGATCTTCTCTGCTTCCTTCCACAATGTTGCTGCTGTCTTTAGTTCTGCCTCAACAGACCTTTTCCAGCTGTTCCTTGGTCTTCCTAGCTTTCTTTTACCTTGTGGGTTCCAGGTAAAGGCCTGTCTGGTCGTGTTGGAGGGTGGTTTTCTTAAGGTGTGCCCGATCCTGCCCCGTTTCCTGCGTTTGATTTGGGTTTCAATTTGTTCTTGTTTTGTGGTTTGCCACAGCTCTTTATTTGTAATTGTGTTAAATGATAATTTCATAATAATTTATACTGTTTATTGATCCACAGAGTGAAAATTACAATTCACATGTTTGTTAGAAATCACTACACACAGGCCTGAAATACACACACACATGCTCAGGACCTGTTCATGCACAAATGTAGAGACTTCAGAGTGAGTGGGCTGCCGGGGCTGGACCAGCACCCTGAGCGGTTGGGGGGGTATGGTGCCTTGCTCATGGGCACCTGGCAGTGCCCAGGAGGTGAAGTGGGATCTCTCCAGCTACTTTTGGTCCATACTGGGACTTGAAACAGCGACCCTCCAGTTCCCAACCCAACTCCCTACGGACTGAGCTACTGCCACCCCCATTTGGAAATTTAGGCCAGTAAATTTCCAGGATGTGTCGTAAGCATCTGTTAATGAATGATTGGAGCTTATTTGATGATGCTTTTGTAGTTCTCCAAGTTTCTTCCCCATATAATAAAACTGATTTAACATTGGAGTTGAAGATGCAGAGTTTCGTATTTGTGGAGATGTATTTTGCGTTCCATATTGGCCTCAGTATTATAAAGGATGTTCTTGCCTTCCCTACTCTTGCTTGTATGTCTCTGTCACTACCTCCATCTTTTCTGACAACGCTTCCCAGGTATGTATATATGTCCACCTCTTCTAGTGCTTCTCCATCCAGTTTAATGGCATCTATTTTGTGGTTTATGGTCATCACTTTGGCTTTTGTTTTATTGATGTGAAGTCCTGTGGTAGCTGCAATTCTGGCAAGTGTTGTGAGTTTGGTCAGCATTTGTGTTTCGGTGTGTGACAGGAGGACTATATCATCGGCGAAGTCTAGATCTTCTAGGTGGGACCACATTGTCCATTGAATGCCCAGGTTTTGTTCAGATGTGGTTGCCTTCATAATCCAGTCAACTGCCAAAGGGAAAAGAAAAGGGCACAGTAAGCAGCCCTGTCGGACTCCTGTCTCTATTGTAAAGCTGTCTGTGAGGTTTCCATTGTGTATCACTCTACAGGATGATTGTAGATACAGCTGCTGGATGATGGTTATGAACTTCTTCGGGATGCCATAATGTGCCATGAGTCTCCGTAAAGTCTCTCTGTCTAGTCTGTCAAATGCTTTATGGAAGTCGATTAATGTGAGGTTGAGAGATGTATTCCACTCCAGGGTCTGTTCTATGATGATGCGGAGGGTGGCACAGTGATCGATGCACACAATCTATCTTGACGGAAGCCTGTTTGTTGCTCTCTGAGTTGTTTATCCAGATCTTTTGAGAGTCTTTCCAGAACAATTCTGCTTAAAATCTTCCCTGGCACAGATGTAAGCATGATGCTCCTGATGTTGTTACAATCTTTCATCTAGTTCAGTTGGTATGGGTTTGTTCAGTATGTCTCTTAAAGCGTAACTCTCGCCAAAATGCAACCTTGGGTCTTTTTGTGAATGTACCCGAGTCAAACTTTCGTTTAAAAGCATATTCATGACGGAAGAGCCACTTTTAATATTTACCGTATTCTCGTTTTTCGGTCAAATGGCCTTTTGAATGGGCGTGGTAGGGGCACTTTTATGCTAGCCTCAAAATTTCTATTTTTCAAACACTAAGAAGGCTCGACACAACATGAAACTTTGCTTGAAGTATCACCAGGGGCTCGGCCCACCTCTTCATCTGGTTTTCTTGCTTTGTGAGTGTTTTTCCATCTCTGTCTAGTATTGGCCTATCTGGGCTTTTGCGTTTACCAGCTAATTTCCATATGGTATCATAAAGCTCCTTCATGTTGTGTTGAGCTGCTGCTTCTTTCTTTTTGTTAAATTTTTTTTATCTTTCTTGTATGTTCTTTATAATAAGTTTGTCTGTTTTTGTTAATTCTTTATGCTTTACAGTTCCTTAATGTAAGTGAGGCTTAAGTCCCAGACTAAGGGAGCTCCTGAAACACGGACGCAGGAACAAACAGGCAGATCTTCAACAGGTAAGTACTTCGTAGGATAACAGGTAGTTTGGCGAGACGAAGTCTGTGAGTCATGCTACAAACGAGACCAGACGGAGGAGTGTGTGTGTGTGCTGCTTATAAGGTGGTGGACTAATGAGGTGCAGGTGGTGAACTGATGATGTGGTGTAATGAAGTGCAGGTGTGTGCAATCAGTACTGAGGAGATTGTGAGCGGATGAGGGGAGTGAGTGACGGGGGAGGAGTGAGTGCCGGTGGGACCCTGACAGTACCCCCCCCCCTCCCAAGGAGGCTCCCGACGACCAAGAAGAGGGGCGAACATGGCGACGAGGTCTGCCCCGACCCCTGGGTGCGGGGCGATCAGGATGGTCAACATGGAACTGGACGAGGAGAGCGGGGTCCAAGATGTCGCACCGTGGAACCCACGACCTCTCCTCAGGACCGTAGTCCTCCCAGTCGACCAAATACTCGAGGCGAGGACCTCGCCGCCGTTAGTCCATGATGGTGCGGACTCGATAGATCGCCTCCTCGTCAACGGGAACGGGAGGAGGAGGCACCTCGGTGTCAGGGTCTGTGGAAGGAGGACAGACAGAGTCAGTGAAGGGCTTCAAAAGAGAGACATGAAATGATGGTGAGATTCTGTAATGAGGTGGAAGGTGTAGCCTGTAGGTAACGTCGTTCAGCTGCCTCTGTACAGTGAAGGGTCCGATGTATTGTGGACTCAGCTTACGGCAAGGTAGGCGGAGGCAAAGGTCCCGAGTGGAAAGCCACACCTTTTGGCCAGGTTGGTATTGAGGGGTTTCGGACCGACGTCGGTCTGCTTGTGTCTTATGCTGGCGTACTGCCGGTTGGAGATGTACGTGGGCCGAATCCCACACCTTTTCACTGTTCTGGAACCAGTAGTTAACGGCAGGCACCTCTGAGGGCTCACCCGACCAGGGAAAGAGAGGTGGTTGGTATCCCAGGATGCACTGGAACGGGGTGAGTCCTGTAGTGGTCTGACGAAGGGAGTTTTGGGCGTATTCTGCCCAGGGGAGGAAACGACTCCAGCTGTCCTGGTTCTGGTGGCAGTATGTCCGTAGATACCGTCAGATTTCCTGGATCTTCCATTCAGCTTGTCCATTAGTCTGGGGATGATATCCTGAAGACAGGCTGACTGTAACCCCGAGGAGCTTGAAGAAAGCTTGCCAAACTCTGGAGATGAATTGCGATCCTCTGTCCGATACAATGTCCTCAGGAATGCCGAAGTTCCGAAACACATGGCCAAAAAGAGCCTCTGCGGTCACGAGAGCAGTAGGGAGTCCGGGTAGGGGAATCAACTTACACCCCTTGGAGAATCTGTCCACCACAACAAGGATACAGGTGTGGCCGTTGGATCGGGGAAGGTTGGTCATGAAATCGATGCCGGGATCGGCCGGGGAGGAGGGAAGAGCGGCATGAGTTTGCCTGCTGGTAGCCGTCTGGGAGTGTTGATTATGGCACAAACTGAGCAGTCTGAGACATACCGAGAAACATCCTGGGAGATAGACGGCCACCAGTATCGTTGGCTGAGGAGCGAGAGGGTACGCCTGCTACCTGGATGTCCTGAACCCAGAGCAGTGTGAGCAGAGTCTAGCAGGGTGGTCCGAAACTGACGAGGGACGAAGGTTACTCCTTCCGGGCCACCTGGCGGAGCGGGATGGAGAAGGTTCGCCTGAGTGATCTGCTCATCGATGTCCCAGATGATTGGGCTGACGAACATGGTTGGAGGGAGGATGGGTTCAGGTTGGAGCTCCTCTGATGCGGACTGGTGAAGACGAGAGAGAGCATCCGCCTTGCCGTTCTTACTGCCCAGTCGGTAGGTAATGTGGAAGTCGAAGCGAGTGAAGAAAAGGGCCCAACGAGCTTGGCGGGATTTCAACCGTTTTGCTTCTCTGATGTATTCCAGGTTGCAATGATCAGTTATGACTTCAAACTGGTGATCGGCTCCCTCCAACCAATGCCTCCATTCCTCTAGAGTCAGTTTTATGGCCAGCAGCTCCCGATTTCCGATATCGTAGTTCTGCTCTGCCGGGGAAAGTTTCTTGGAAAAGAAGGCACATGGATGGAGTCTGGGAGGTGTCCCCTGGCGTTGAGAAAGCACCGTACCAACACCGGTGGAGGATGCGTCGACCTCGACAACAAAAGGTAGTTCTGGGTTGGGATGAGCCAGGATGGGGGCAGTAGAAAAGGCGTCCTTAAGGCGTGCAAAGGCGGAGAGGGCATCTGGAGACAGGGACAGGGTTCTGGGCTGCCCCTTGAGGGCCGAGGTTAGAGGAGCGCTGATGAGACTGTAGTTGTTGATGAATCTCCTATAGAAGTTGGCGAAACCGAGAAACCGCTGGAGGTCCTTTACAGTAGAGGGATGAGGCCAGTGTCGAATGGTGTCCACCTTCCTCTGATCCATCTGGACACCTTGTTGGTCGATGATATAGCCCAGGAACTGCACCGAGGGGGTGTGGAACTCACATTTCTCCAGTTTCAGGTACAGTTCGTATGCTCTGAGTTTCTCCAGAACCAGACGGACATGTCGTTGATGTTCAGAGAGGGAGGAAGAATACACGAGAATGTCATCTATGTAGACCACAACGAAGTTGTTGAGGAACTCCCGGAGAACTTCATTCATGAACCCCTGGAAGACAGCTGGAGCGTTGGCCAGTCCGAAGGGCATGACCTGGTATTCATAGTGTCCAGAGGTTGTGACAAATCCGTCTTCCATTTGTCTCCTTTATGAATGCGGACCAGATTGTATGCACTGCGTAGGTCCAGTTTGGTGAAGATGCGGGCTCCACGCAGCTGCTCCAGTGCGGCAGGGACTAGAGGAAGGGGATATCTGAACTTCACTGTTTGTGAGTTGAGGGATCTGTAGTCTATGCACGGTCTTAAGCCCCCATCCTTCTTGGCCACAAAGAAGAAGCTGGAAGCGGCAGGAGAGGTAGACGGGCGAATGAACTGCTGCTGAAGTGCTTCCTTCACATACTTCTCCATGGCTCTTTGTTCTGGAATGGAGAGGGGATAGACCCGGCCCCTAGGAGGAATGGCTCCAGGTTGTAGGTCGATGGCGCAGTTCCAAGGCCGATGAGGAGGTAGCTTAGTAGCCAGCTGTTTACTGAACACATCCTCGTAATCCTCGTAGTCAATGGGCAGTTCCACTTGGTGTTGGACCTCGGGACTTTCGATGGAGGTGAAACGGGAAACCAGGGTTTTCTGACAGGGCTGGACTGGGGAATCCTCTGCAGTGGTGTGACACATGAATGAAAACAGCCCTCACCCCATTGAAGGATCTCACTGGTTGTCCAGTCGATGGTGGGTTGATGTTGCACTAACCATGGCCTTCCCAAGATGAGCTCAGCAGTGGAGTCCTCCAGTACAATAAACGTGATTTCTTCGGAGTGTAGGCTGCCTATACGGAGCGTCAGAGTGGTGGAGAAGTGGCGAATCCGTCCCTTGCCCAGCGGTTTTCCTTGAATGGTGTGAACGTCTTCTGACCCCTAACGTTTGTAGGAGTGGAGTGGAGATGAAGTTCCCCGCTGAGCCAGAGTCAATGAGGGCTTGCGCTGTAACACAGATACGCGCAGTCAACACTTACTACTGGAGTATGAATCAGAGTTTCTATCCTTGGTGGGAGTTGAATGGAACTCACCGCAGGGCGCTGGGGTCGAACGGGGCAGTCTCTGATGAAGTGTTTTCTGTCTCCACAGTATAAACAGAGCCTGAGTCGTCTACGGCGCTGATGCTCGGTAGGTGACAGACGGTTGGAGTCAATCTGCATGGGCTCGGTGGCTGGAGAAACGGCAGTCGGTACCAGGGGTGAAGGAGAAACAGCAGTGGCAGAATCTTCACAGGCAGACAAACGTTGGGAGACAAGAAACAGTCTTTTGAATCAGGCTTTCTAGTCCCATCGTGTCATCATATACCACCACTAGCTGGCGGATATCAGGGTTGAGTCCATGTCTGAAGGCGGTGATAAGAGCAATCTCATTCCATCCACTAGCTGCCGCCAGAGTGCGAAACTGAAGAGCATAGGTACTCACTGAAGATTGTCCTTGGCGAAGCCGATAGAGTTGGTCATGAACGGTGAGATCTGCCACCACCTGCCCGAAAACTTCCTTGAAGTGTTGAATAAAGTTCGACAATGATGTCACCACATGGGATTTCGAATTCCACAGCGACTGGGCCCACTGGAGAGCTCTGCCCGACAACAGAGAGATCACGAAGGCCCCTCGTGTCGTATCGTTGTTTAATAGATGAGCTTGCCTCTGGAAATACAGCGACACTTGGAGCAGGAAGCCGCTGCAATCCTCCGCTTCTCCAGAGAATGTCGCTGGTCTGGCAATGGGAGTCGCCGCGGCAGCGGCAGCAGCCGAAGCAGTGGGTGTTTGCGGAAGTAGATGCCGCTGTGCTGAGAGGAGAATCTGTTCGGGAACGGTGGGTGGATTTACAGGCGGAGAAGGAAGGAGTGACTGACGCACCACCTGCACCAGCTTGGTGAATGGATCTCGACCTGGATTCTCCACGGGTTCCGTTGGGTTTTGCATGCTGGTCTGGTCTTCTGTCACAGATAGACCAGGAGTCAGACTGAAGGTGAGTGAAGTTTGACTTTTATTGCAAAATCCAACTGGAGGAACACAGAGGCAGGAACAAACAGGCAGATCTTCAACAGGTAAGTACTTCGTAGGATAACAGGTAGTTTGGCGAGAGCGAGTCTGTGAGTCATGCTACAAATGAGACCAGACAAGGAGTGAGTGTGTGTGTGCTGCTTATAAGGTGGTGGACTAATGAGGTGCAGGTGGTGAACTGATGATGTGGTGTAATGAAGTGCAGGTGTGTGCAATCAGTACTGAGGAGATTGTGAGCGGATGAGGGGAGTGAGTGACGGGGGAGGAGTGAGTGCCGGTGGGACCCTGACAGTTAAGAGTGTCTTTTGCCTGTTTGCGCATTTGTATTTTCTGTAGAGTTTCTCCTGTGATCCACTCCTTGTGTTGCCTTCTCTTCTTCCTGCATGTGTCCTCGCATGCCTTTATCATGCCCTCTTCATGTTCTGCCATTATGGTCCAAGGTTTGGTGTTCTTTCAGTCTGCTCAGGGGGTGGAACCGGTTTGAGAGGGTGATTTGGAATTTGTCTCTGATGTTCCGATCTTGGAGAAGTGTCCCCATTAGAAGGTCGTGGTCTGTGGAAACATCAGCTCCTCTTTTCACCCTGACATCTAGGAGGGACCTCCTGAACGTCTTACTGATACATATATGATCAATCTGGTTTTCAGTTTTGTGGGCTGGGGAGACCCACGTGGCTTTGTGCACTCTTTTATGTGGAAATACGCTACCTCCTATAACTAGATTATGGAATGCGCAGAAATCTGAGAATTGTTCTCCGTTATTGTTCATTTCCCCTAGACCGTGCTTACCCGTTATTTTTTCTTTGCCCATGTTGTCTTGGCCTATCTTGGCATTGAAGTCTCCTGTCAGAATGATGATGTCTTTCTTCCTCTGTTTCTTGATGACTTGCTGTAGTACATTATAGAAGTTGTTTTTTGATTGCTGATCTGCTTCGTTTGTAGGTGCATAGCACTGGATGATGGTGAGTTTATTTATCTTGATATAGAACCTTGCAGTGATGATACGTGCATTTACTGCCTCCTACTCCATCAATGACCTGGCTACTTCTCTTGAGAGCATAATTCCCACCCCTTCTGTTTGTGGGGCATTATCCTGGTCATGTCCCGCGCACTATTATTGTTTCACCACTAGAAAGTTGAGTTTTTCCTGATTGAGTCCACCTAGTTTCACAGTTCTATTAGGGAGAGGTTGTACTGATTCATTTATGCTGCTATTTGAGATGCTTTACCAGCTTGGTACATTGTTTTAACGTTCCATGAGCCTATATTTGTACTCTTTTTGGTTGTAAGAAGGGGGGTCAGCTGAGCAACGTCCTTCCAGCATCATATTTGTCTGGGGGGAGACACCTTCTACTTCCAAACCTTGCTGAATGCTATCCATCCATTCTCTTCCTGTTCTATTCAAAGTATGAAAAGATCTCAAAAAAGGTCTTAGAAAAATCCACACATAGTTGGAATCAGATGTGAAAAATAAGTTTTAATGTGCAAGAAAGATAACACAGAAAAACCCTGAGCAAGTACCGGTAAGCTTGCTAAAGATTTCTTTGTTCTGCTGCATCTTATATTTTGCCAAGACAGACTATCAAAACCTTCCAATGACCACCTTCAAACATGTAGTGTAACAATTCAATTGGCTAACTTTGAGTCTAAGACCCTTCTATTTTGGTGAATTTCCACTTGTTGAAGTGCTGATTCAGCTTATTTTTAGCTGAGGTTGCTGTCTCTGAAGTTCATGCTTAGGGCATGGGCTCCGCACCAGTCTTTCTCTCTGCGGCTATGTAGCTTCTAATGAGGACTGCAAAAGAGGGGAGAGTCTATGTGTAGCAGTGAGGAAGGCAGCCGCGGGAAGCAGTAGGAGAGAGAAAGTCTGTGACTCCCACCAGCTTCATTGACTTCTCCTATCAAATTGATACATGTTGTATATGTCCCCATAATTCAATTAAAAAACAGTTTTATCATATATTGTACTCTGTAGAGTACAACCAGCTTCTTTGTTTTACGTTGGGATGGACATTGGGCCCTGACCTGGTCTCGGCACCGTCGGTGATCAGGCCGATGACAGTGGTGTTGTCAGCGAACTTTATGAATATTCCATCAAGGCAACAAGCACCTGCAGGATCTAGTATGATCAGAGCAGTGGTCTAGCTAAAGATTAGCTCATTATAATACTTAAAATGTGACTAAGATACAGCTGCAGTCACCCTTCAATCCATCCACACACATCCCCATGTGCTTATTTAACCAGTTGTGTATACTTTGTGCCTCTTGTATATTTCCAGAGAACTGCAGTATGCAGAACAAGGACAAAATCACCAATGATCAGCGAACAGCTAAGGTCTGTGAGACTACACAGACCAGCATAATTGATTTTGGTAAGAGTGTAAATGAATGGCATTCATATCACACAAAAACGGTATGAATGTGTATGTTTGTGTGACATAGAGATTGAGAGAATAAGTACAGTAGGACTATGATGGAGCAAGTGAGCTTACAATCTGCGACTTTTCTGTCCTCAGTGTACAAAGTGAGACTGCACAATTTTACAGAAGATTTGTCCACTGACATTTTCACAGTGAAGGTACTGGAAGTCATCAAAGAAGGTAGGTATTTATCATTGAACTGCCTGAAATTTACTAGAAACTGATGTTCTAATGTGCCTTATATGTGTTAGTGGCATAACAATTTGTTTTCCTCTTTCTGAATTATTGTGGACACATTGAATGAATGAATGTATGAATGAAGAAATGTATTTCAGACATTTACAAAATAAACTAAACAAAACATCAAAGTCATGTACAAATAAATTAGCAAATAAGCAAAACATTCAATAAACAATAAGAAACATTTACCAACATAGAGATGTCTGAAAAATTGCTGAGTAATTAATTATTATAAAAAAATTTTTTTTTCAATATCACTTCCCTTCCTGACCCTTAGTACTCTGGAATGCTCCCATCTAACTATATACAATTTTGTGTCAAATATATTTACATACACATATTTACCTACACTCACACATACATACTGTAAATATTATTGAATATTATTGTTGTTTCCAGTCAAACAGAAAAAGTCTTGGCTTGGTTCAACAATTTAGGAAACACGCTCATTCACTTTCTTGCAGAAAGTTAGATGAGAATATTGGTCTTAATGTTTCAATCATGTTTGTACGCTAAGTATGAATCTAACTTATCTTGCATTGACAGGAAACCAGCAGATACTCCAAGAAGTTCTTTGTCCTGGCCAAGAAATAGTCCACCATTTAACCCCTTTAAAAAAAAAAGAATTGTTGTTTTTACACTTTATTTCTTTGTGCGGATTAAACATAGAGATTAGAGGTGTTGGTGGGTGGATTTTGTTACCATTGTAAAGATTTAGCTAAATTATCTGGCTGTTGGCTGCATATTTCCTATGACAGTGGTATCAATAGTGCTATCAATACATCAATTAGTACTGACTCAGTTTCCGACCCTGCATTTATTTGGCAGGCAATTAAAGGATTTATTAGAGATTTCACATCTTCCTTCGCGGTCAACTTGAAGAGGAAAAGAGAGGCAAGGATTGCGGAGTTGGAAAAATGCTCTAAATCTTTAGAGCAGTCTCTTAAGACTTGTTTTTCTAAATCTACACATACTCTTTTAGTCACAAGTCTAACACAGCTGAATGATCTGCTAAGAAGGAGAACTGAATTCATAATGCACAGAGTGAGGCAATATTAGTATTTTAATGGCTGTAAACCAAGCAAATATCTTGCTCTATCAGTATCAGAGCTACTATCAACAGCATCCATACAGACTGAGGTATCTCAACAAATCCTAAAGATATCAGCGCCACTTTTCAATCCTTCTATTCAAAGTTGTATGAGTCTTCCTGCAACCCAGATCCGACGCAGTGCTAGGAGTTCCTATAGGAACTAAACCTGCCTCTTCTTGACCCAGAGGAGGGAGAAGAACTGAGTCAATCTATAACGTTAGAGGAACTTAAATCAGCATTAGAAACATTTAAAAAAAGGGAAGTGATGCCAGGGATGGATGAAATTCCATCAGAACTTTGACATGTTAGGACCTTACAAGCTTTAACCTCAGCCATAAAGATAGGTACTTTTCACCAACAAACCAACCCTGCGCTAGTTTCTGTTATACCCAAGAAGGGCAAAGATCTTACGGATTGCTCAAATTTCAGGCCCATTACCCTCATCGGGACTGATATTAAGCTTTATTCCAAAGTCTTGGCACTCCTCCTAGGGCGCTTTATCGAGAAGCTAGTCCATCCCAACCAATCAGATTTTATACCGAAGCGTCATGCTGCAGACAATGTACGCAGACTATTTGATGTAATAGAAGAAGCCAAAATGACAGGGATGCCTGCTTTCCCCCATGCAGTTTGCAATCTCTCTTGAGCCGTTAGCCTAAGCCATAAGGCAAAATAAAATTTGTAATGTTCAGATTATATCCAATAACAGCTCAATATCATTATTTGCAGATATTTTGTTGTACATTTCTGATATTGCTGACTCTATTCCAAAAATTCTTATGATCTTCAATGAATTTGGCTCAATCTTTGGCTATAAAATTAACTGGAATAAATCTAATCTTCTTTTATTGAACACCAGGCATGTGACATCAGCCATTAGTGTTACAATACCAACCCAGAGCAAAATTACATATTTGGGCATCATCATACATGCATTGCTACAGCGAGACAACTATCACACTACAATGACAATACACACTTAATGTCTGGTCACAAACCCTTTGCTTGTAAGCAGTGGAGTGACAGAGGTATTTATACTTTAGACCAGCTATTCAATGAGAAAGGTGTGTTGAGTTTTGAAGACCTGAGAGCTAGTTTTGAGGTCCCCAGGACATCCTTCTAATTTTATCTTCGCTTAAGATCAGCCCTAAAATGTTATGGAGTGCCATGGGGAAACAGTCTTGATGCGCACCCAGTCATTAAATGGTTTGTGTGTCTTTGTGTTCTTAGTGTCCAAGATTTATGCTAAACTGATGCAAGTATCTAGCCTGGATGCCAGCCGAACTTAGCCCCGCCCACAAAATTCGAGGTCGGGAAGTTCGGTCTGGAGTCGCTCCGTTGAGAAGAAATTATTGCCCGAACAGGATCTGTTCGGACCAATCAGATTGTCGGACAGATGATCAACAGTAACAGAATCAACCAAGTCACCAAAGAACGCTTGGGTTGAATTTGTTGAGATGTGTAGATTCCACCATCGCGTCTGTTACAGAAGATATCGACAGCGCATTCATTTTAAAATCCTCAGCGGAGGAGCCTCAACAACTGCCCGAAAGCATGGTAGCGTTATATGGTGGAGCGAGATAGAGAGAGACTGAAGAGAGAGAGCGTTATATGGTGGAGAGACATAGAGAGAGACTGAAGAGAGGGAGCGCCCAGCGGCGCTAGAACAAAGCCGTGAATCAGAGAAATAAAACGTGTTTTCGCCGATTCATCTCTAGAAATACGACTGTAGCAAGCATGTCACTATTACTAACGTTATCCACATTTATATTTACATGTAACAAATGATATATCCAGCTTCAAAAAGGTCTAAAAGTCGGAAGTTAGAAAGAATGCATTGTGCAAAGAGTGGTTGCTATGGAGACGATACACAGTGTTGAGTTCTGTTGACAGCTGAGTTGAGTTCCGTTGCTCTGATTGGATGTAGGTCTATCCAATGAATGCAGAGGCATTTCTTTTCCTGGTTCGGTTGGAACACGCCCCATAATCACAGCCCAATGGAGCGGTTTCAGACTCATATTCTGACTAGAATCTGAGTATGACCACGTCAGGCTAGCAAGTATCCATAGGAGAATAGTAAGAATAGTAAAGAAATGGCAGCGAGAGCTGAGCCCTGAGGGGAATGCAATTAATTGGGAGACAGTTTGGGACAACATTTTCCACTGTTCCAAGAACCCAAATCACCAGTATATCCACTTCAACATATGTCATAAGACATATTGGACTCCTCAGAAGGGATACGTCTCTAAAGTCATTCCCACTCCCTATTGTACGTTCTGTCAACCTGAACAAACTGGAACTTTCCTGCATATGGTCTGGGAGTGTTGAATTCAATTGTTTTGTTACATAATGATGACTCTAAATTACACCTGCTTGGGAGACAGAGGAAAATTTGTCCAGCCAGCTCAACTGCAACCCAAGAAAATGATAGCTCAACGCTGGCTCCCCCCTCACTCACTTTGTATAAAACAGTGGTTGGCGTATTTTCTAGGCATAGTTATGCTTGAGCTCTCTACAGTAAGGGCGCTGACACACCAGGCCGATTATCTGCCATGGGACAGTCTGGCGAGCTCAGTGACTCAAATCTGTTTGGTGTGTCCCGTGCCGTCGTCCGTCTGAGATGCTGTCGGCGTTCATTTTGGCCGACCTGACATGTTCGGTCGGCGGCAGGGCCGTCGGGTCTCACCCGGAAATGACGAGCGGAATGAGGTGACTAGAGTCTCTCAAAATGTGATGGAAATCTTTTAAACTGACCTTTGTCGATCTGAAATGAAGACAGATTCAGCAACTGCATGGCCTATTCCTTAAAATGTTTTCAGAAACACGTTTCAGTGAACTATTTTAGTACAATATGAGATCATATTCTGAACGATCGCCATGACAGTCTGGCTTTAAATTTCTGGAGAAAACAAATCCACGTGAATAATTCGTCCTATCAGCTGCCGGCTTTTATTTCTTGGGCAACAACACAGAGTAGCACCCATTGGTTGCGCCGTGTACTTCACTAGCGAACCAGTGCACGAGAAAACCGGAAGTGACAATGGTAGGGAGGGATGTTCCGTCACCGGCTGCCGTAAATTCCCAAAGAAGAAGAAGATGTTGCGTAACTTCAATAACAATACAGAGTAGCACCGCCTGCTGTTATCAAGACGTATTACGTTTCTCAAGTTGGTGTCGGGTGAGTGTGTCCCGCGGCAGTTTTTTGGACCTCGGGGACGCGACTGATCATATCAACGGGGTTTTCTGTCAACGGTCGGCCGTCGGCTAAATGTGTCTACACCTTAAAGGTTCGATGACATGGTGCTCTTTGGATGCTTTGTATAGGCCTTAGTGGTCCCCTAATACTGTATCTGAAGTCTCTTTCCCGAAATTCAGTAGATACACTAGAGCCAGTCCCACAACGAGCTTTCCTCAGAACATGCCATTTCTGTGTCTGTAGCTATTGAGGAGGAGAGAAGGATGGGCAAGGTGGAGGGTGGGGTGTGGCCTTGACCAACTGCCACTTTTCTCGTTTGAAAGTCATGATGTCTCACCCATGTCATGGGTTGGCCAAATTCTCTCGTTGGCAGGCAAAGCAGAGAAAGGGGAGGTAACCTCGCTTGTTATGACCTCATAACAAGCAAGATTCCAGAACAGCTTATCTGAGCTTTCATTTTCTCAAAGGCAGAGCAGGATAACCAGGGCTCGGTTTACACCTATCACCATTTCAAGCCAATTGGGAACCATAGGCAGGCTGGGGGAACTCATATTAATGTTAAAAAACCTCATAAAGTGAAATTTTCATGCCATGGGACCTTTAAGGATTAACAAAGCCAAATCATCAATTATCAGTTTATGGGAAAGCGCAGCAGCACAAATATCAGACTTAATGACCTGAACCCCAAAAGAATTAGAGGAGAGTGATTAGGCAAGGTGTGCTTTCTGTTTGTTTGTTTTGTTTTCCTTGAGACCGCAGAGGGTGGGCGGTGGGTTTTTGTTCTTGTTAGGGCCCGAGCGCCGACACCAGCAAAGGCAATATTGAAACTGAAGGAATTATTAGGGCCTGAGCGCCGACAGCGGTGAAGGACCTATTGAAACTGAAGAAATTATTATTCTTCCGGCAAATTAATCGCCTTTTTGAGGGGCTTAACATACTCCAAAACTCACCAAAATTGGCAGTCGCATCAAGCCTGGTGAAAATGTAAGTATTTCAAGGGTTTCTGGAATAGGTGCAGAAAAATGGCTCACTAGCGCCCCCTACAAAACTTAAAATATTTAACCCATGCAGTACGTTTAATGTAGACTAACAAAATGTAACTGGCAGCACAGTGGCCCAGTGGTTAGTGCTGTGGCATCACAGCAAGAAGGAAGCTGGGTTCGAATCCAGGCCTTTCTGTGTGTTTGCATGTTCTCCCCGTGTCTGCGTGGGTTTTCTCTGGGTTCTCTGGTTTCCCCCACCCCTAAAAATATGTTCCCATCCCTCCCCCTCCCTAACTAGCTGATGTGTGGTGAGCGTTCTGGCGTCGTAAGGTGTTGTATGGCATAACCCAGGTGGGTGCTACACATTAGAGTACGTTAGAGAGCAGTCCCCACCCCCTCCCCCCAAAAAGCGAGTGCCTATGATAAAGTGCTATATAAATGTAATAAAATAAAATAAAAGTAACTCACCAAAATTGGTGGTCGCATCAAGCCTGGTGAAAATGTATGTATTTTAAGGGTTTCAGGAATAGACGCACAAAAATGGCTCGCTAGCGCCCCCTACAAAACTTAAAAAATTTAGCCCCTACAGTACATTTAATGTAGACTAACGTACAAAAAAGCTAAGTGGAGCCATGCCCTAAACCCAACAGGAAGTCCGCCATTTTGAATTGAAAGTACAAAATTAGTGCAATTTTGGCTATTTACACGTCGTACTTTAACAAACTCCTCCTAGAGATGTCATCCGATCGACTTCAAATTTGTTCTGTGCCATCTTAAGACATTAATGATGAAAACTTATTAAAATAACTAGAACTGCAAGCAGTTATCACGGGGCCCAAGCCTCTGATGCCAGTCACCCCCGATGCCCTGGGGAGCTGCGCCAGTCGCCCCCAATGACCCGGGGAGCTGCGCCAATTCGGGACCTGAAGCATTACGTGGGGGGGGGCAAACATTGGTGAATATCGAGAGGTTTGATGCACAAGGTCTGCGGTACTCTGCCATTGCAAATGTAGTGGTTAACAGTTCATCTCCATACATATACAGACTACCTTTAACAATTCTCTACAATAAACAAACTTCTTAATCTCCCTGATCACAGGGGACAGCAGAGAGAAATGAGAAAGTGACTTTTGTCCATGGGTGCTCACAGGCACAAGCCCTTTAAAAAAATAAAAAGTAGTCAAAAATTGTTTTTGCATTTCAGAACCTTAGGAAATGGACAGCCTCCGATGCGAACACACACTCCTATTAACTTGATAATTTAGCCGTAAAGTAGGCTTTCAACTCAGGACAGCGCCTCTTCTCACAAATACAGATAGGATTGGAGATGAAAAGATTAACTCGCATGTAACCGCGAGCAGCTTCGTGGGAAATTAAGAATCAATGACACCAACATAACCAATCACACTATGACAGACGCTCAACAAATAAAAGGATGCATCCTAAAGGCCGAACTTCGCCAAATGTGGTACAGAGCATCGTAGTGGGATGTTGAACAACAATCTCAAGTTATTTGCTGATAACATTTAATTTGGCCGAGATATGATATGATATGCTAGCTAGGAAAATTAGTTTGGTTGTGAAATGCGCATACTTTAATCCAGAGTATATCATGAAAACAAGTTCATTCATAAATTAAGAGTTTAATCTTCGACATAGGGAATATTTTTTAGTGATTTCAAGTCAGAAAACATAACAAAATTCCTTGAGTAACTTTTGGTCAGGTCCATCTGGAGATGCTATCTACCAGGTTTCATGCAGATTGGTCGCACGGTCTAGGACGAGTTCGAAAAAGTTGGTTTTGCACAGTGTGTGATATTGCGAAGAAAATTTGAGCGGAAATGGGTGTGGCCTATATCATGTGATTCAGCTTTATTCAAGGAAGACGTGGATGTAAGGTTTTCTAATGTGTAATGTGGGAGTTAAATGCAAAAAAGATTATAGCACCACTTGGTGGTCCACATGTGTATTTTTTGGTAGGTGTGGTCCATGACCCATTGTCTATCTACCCTGTAAATGTAAAGTTGTTCACATTAGTGTAAGTAGTAAATTTAGACTTGGGTCCCATAGGCCACGCCCACTTTGACCTCTCAGTACCCCACTCTAGGGTTGGTGCCCCTAGATGGTACCCATCAAATTTTGTAAAAATCAGATGAGCCGTTCATGAGATATAAACGTTTTGGCCTATATGTGGCCTATATCATGTGATTCAGTTGGCTCCAGGGAACGCGTGGATGTATGGTTTTTGAATGTGCGGTGAACGGTGTGGGAGTTATAGGGTCAAACGCGTTTTTTTCTGCTATAGCAGTTTGATAAATGCAAGATATTTCAATTGATATTCTGTAATATTAAATATAAAATTAAATATTAAATATAAAACTTATGTGCTAAAAAGGCACATAAGTTCCTGTAGATGGCAATACACATTCCACATTCTCCTTTTTTTAATTCTAAATTAAAAACATGTTGAAATCATCAATGTCTTCCCTCTTGCTGTATCAAAATCTCACCTAGCGTTTCCTCAGAGATGGTCCCAATAATGTGCTTAAAGTCAAGTCAAATTCAGTTTGTGCATGAATACATGATATAACTATATAATTATTTAACCAGGGGTGTGATTCTTCCGGATAAATCCGTAAATCCGGCTTTTCCGACTTGAAAACGAGACTCTTGTTTTTTTTGGGGGGGGAGGGGGAGGGTGCGCGCATGGCACTGGTCGGGTGGTTAGGATAGCTAAGTCACAGCAGGTTATAGAAAGGTGTTGAGAATGACCAACACCTAATCTAAAACTTAGGGTACTTAATTTACTAGAAAACACAACAAAATATCAATTTTGCGGGTTGTGAAGCGGCGATATTCACATCAGCGTCCTCACGTTCCAACATACATTTTTTTGAAGTGGTAAATAGCTACATGTTTCTGAGTATCCTCAAGGTATATGGACTTTTAACCCTTGTGTTGTCCTCGAGTCAAATTTGACCGTTTTGAAAAAGTTTTTTATATCAGAAATATGGGTTTCAACCAAATTGCAGAAAATTAACATGGATGCATGGATATCAGACATGAAAATCACTCTCCTTTCGGCGAAATTCGCCGTTTTGAAACCAAAATAGGTGACCTACGTGAATCATGTAGATTATATGAGAAAATGTTTAAGGGGGGGGGGTTAAGTACTCAGGCCTGGTGCCTGATTTCTGGCGTATGACTATTTTAGAAAAATAAATAAATTAAAAAGTCCACATCCCAGTGAGCAAAAAGTCGTCTAGAATATGTCTAAAAGATGTGATTTATGGACATCCAGAAGACGTCCTCAGGGGAGCCAGAATGAAAGTTTTTTTATATGTCTTTTCTGGACGTTGTATAGACTTTAATAAAAGATGTGTTAAAGACGTAATTGTTAGACATCTAGAAGACGTCCTCACAGGAGCCAGAATGAAAGTTTTTTATACGTCTTTTCTGGACGCTGTATAGATGTCAATTAAAGATGTGTTAAAGATGTAATTTTTAGACATCTAGAAGACATCCTCACAGGAGCCAGAATGAAAGTTTTTTATACGTCTATTCTGGACAGTTATAGACATCGCTTAATGGTGCGATCTAGTAGATGTGTTGAGCTGCAACCGAGTTCCTCAACACCGGGTCTCAACAGCTGATGGTGCTCCATGGTGCTCCGTCCAATACTCGCTCCGTCAGGTCAGCGGTAGTTCATGGTTCAGTTATTCGAGAATAGGGCCCCAAGCAGCCTCTTAGTTTGCTTATCCCTCGGGCCGGCGCTGTGGCTAGTAACTTAACGTCATGGATCCCTCTCATGGGCGCCGATACCGTGGGTGCTCCGGAGCTCGAGCACCTACGGAAAATACCGACCACCTACGTGTGCCAGACTACCAGTTCATTTTTACATTAATCTAAAATTAAACACTGCAGTTGTGGAGCATCTGTCATAGTGTGATTGGCTATGTCGGTGGCATTGATTTCCCACGAAGCTGATCACAGTTACGTGCCAGTTAAACTTCTCATCTCCAATCCTATTTGTATTTATGAGAAGTTGCGCTGTCCTGAGTTGACAGATAGCCTATAGGCTAGGCCTACTTAACGGCTTTATTATGGCGTGTGTGTACGTGTCGGCCACTGTCCATTTCTTAAGGTTCTGAAATGCAAACACTTTTTTTAAAGGGAGTGCGCGTGTGAGCACCCATGGAGGAAAACATAAATCGGCGCTTATTTCCCTCTGCACAGAAAATAATAAAGTTTGGCAATAAGGATTACACATCTGACCAGGCAAAAAAAAAAAACGGCAGTTTGCAAGGTCTGCAGTACAAACATTTCCGACGTCGAATTTCATCAGACACTTCAAATCGGGAGAGATTCGGGTTCCAGTCCCCATATTCAGCTGAACTACTATTTGGACGTTTGTGATGGACAGAACTCCCTTCAGTTTTTGGCCATGAATAAGCACACCCTCCCCTCTTTGTTCAAGGTGGCGGTAAGAGCAAATAAAACTAGGCACACATACACACACACCACACAAACTGCTCTTTTTTTTTTTTTTTTTTTTTTTTTTCTCTCTCTCATAAACACACACACACGCAGACATAAGTATGTGAATAAAGCTAGGCACACATACAACACACTGAACTCTGACACACACGCACATGCACATTCACTCACCAATATTAATAACTTTTCACTCACTCTTTCTCAAACACGCACACATTCACTTACAAATACACTGACAAATATCAAAATATACTTTCCATTCCATGTGATAAGCAAATGTGGTGGGATTCAGCTACTCTTAAAGAATATGTTTTGTTCTTTAAGAGACGGAAAGGTTAAAGGATGTGTTTCTATCTCATAAAAGTGAGGCATGTTTGAAGAATATTATTTGACTTAGGAACTATTATACTTGAATTGTTTGAAGGAATTTCATGATTTGATGTCATGTTTGAGGCATATTGAACAATGTTGATTTATTGTTGGCCTAATATCAGTTTTAGGCTGTGCTTTTTTATCTGTGTTAATTTAAACTCTTCAGATGTATGTGGACGCCAGCGCCGGCCCGAGGCAAAAGCGAACTAAGCTGCATCTTGGGGCCAACAGGGGGCCCCCAATCGAGTGTTGTTTTTTCTCCTTAACATTCGCCGACAGTCCCATCTGGGCTCCCGTAGTACAGAATGGGCCCAGCCCTCCCCCCGCGCGTTTGTCAGAGAGATACACAAACAACATGGCAGCGACAGCGGCTAATATTAGTTATTTTCTTAACTAGTCGTTTCATTACTTACTTAACCGTAATCTCCGCCGAAATGACCGGCAGCACATGGTGCTCTTTACCCGGCTCAAAGTCACCTATTCTAGAAATACTGAACCACGAACTACCGCTGACCTGACGGAGCGAGTATTGGACGGAGCACCATGGAGCACCGTCAGCGGTTGAGACCCGGTCTTGAGGAACTCGGTTGCAGCTCAACACATCTACTAGAACGCACCATTAAACCGCTGATACGACCGAGCTGTGATGGAGGTCTGTAGCGGCTTAAACAACTAGCAATCGCCGCTTTATAGCACGGAGCTCCTCTTCAATGTTTAGGATGTTTGTTTTTTACCGCTAGTTACTACGAAGGAGCTTGCTACAGGTATGCTACACTCATGAGACCATGGCATGTTAATGTACATTACTCAGCAACAGGTGAGAACAGGAGCAAGTCAAACTACTAAACAACTAAAGTCAAAATGAATTGAACTTTTACTGAGGAATGAGAAGTGAATTCCTTGTATGTGTGAAAACAGCTTTATCTCATGCATCCGTTTAGTTGTTGTTGAATATATAGCATAATTATATAATTTGTTGAATATATAGCATATCATTTTGTCATTCTTTTACGGAGGGCGCCCCCCCAATACAATGGTAGGGAAAACACTGAAATGAATTTGCATAAAATTGGCATGAATAATCATAATAGTATACATGTCCCATGTGTGTGTGTGTGTGTGTGTGTGTGATCTTGTCATTTATTCATCTGCAGATTGATTTTAAGTAGGGGGGAAGAATCGATTTAAATCATGAATCAGATTTTTAGTGAAAAAAATCAGGGAATTTGTTTGAGGGCATATCGCCCAGCCCTATTTCCTACTAACACAGTGTATGTCCGGCAAACCCACAGCTGACAACCATGCAGCTAAACTAATTGATGTGGTTGCTAACTCTCCCAGAAGGGTGGATTTGGACTTAGTCGGCTGATTGTTAACGGTTAATAAGCGGTTAACACGGGCGGGCTATCGGTCAGGACAAAAAATCTAAATATGCATCCCTATCAGGATAAATAGAGAACATGAAGTCCTGTGGGATTGAACGTGTTGTTTGGCCCTGAAGCCCAAGTAGTTGTGTGAAGTCACTACTAGAGTTGAGCCGGATACTCGGCTGAAACGAGTATCCGGTACGGATAAAGCACTTTTGCCGAGTACGAGTATTATACGAGTAATACGAGTCAATATCTGTGCTCGGATTGAATAAAAATCCTCATTGGGTAGCTTACTGTGTCTGCGTTCTGTGAATGGCTAGTCACACAGCGCCCCTCCCCTACACACATACACAGATGTATTGTGTTGCTGTGTCCCGCTCCGCTCTGCTCACTCACAGAACACTGAGAAGAGAACAGCTCTCTCTGTCTCTCCCGCAGTCACTCAGGTTCGCGGGTCTTTTCCGTTACGGTAGGGTTCCACACAGCGAAACACCTCGCGAATTTCGGCCAGCGAAAGTTTGCCTCGGGAGGCGTGGTCGCGAAAACAACACACAAGACCGCAACATTTTTTTAAATGTCCCGGGCTGTCAGAAGACAGGGCGGTAAAAATGCACAGCAGCAAACCATCGGTAAAATGTTAGCTCATAAATGCTCTGGTAACCTGGCCATGTAGCCTAGCTGCCTTGCTATGCTTACAATGAAATGCAATGTCCGAACATGCTAGCGGGTGACCTGTCGGCTAGCTGAATCATTTTGAGTGTTTAAACTATCTCCAGTGGTCTATTTGGTGGTGTGTGTTCGCCCTGTTTAAGTTCGTGTGACATATAAACAACAATCCGTGTTGCTACAAGCGTCAATGTTTGCCAATAAAACATGTAATCAAACAAATGCACAAGTAGCCTAGCTAGCTAGCTGCCTGGCTAGGCTACAATGAAATCCACTGTCCGAACATGCTAGCGATTAGCCTGTCGGCTAGCTGAAAAGTTCGAGTGTTTAAACTAACATATACAGTGATCTATTTAGTGGTGTATGTGCCCTAATTAAGTTTGTGTGTCATATAAAACACAATTCGTGTTGATAGAAGTACCGATGTTCATGTAGAAACATTTTAATCACATCAAAATTTTCATGATACTGCGCTGATGACCTCCGCCATCTTGGTCAGACTTTTTTTGTAACTCCCGCCTCCAAACACAAACACGCGGACCTGATTGGTTCTCGAGTGGTCCTCATTTGAATAAAGTTAAACTTTCGTCAACTTTATTTCGCTCCCCTCGGCGATTCGCTCTCATCTCGCTCAATCAGGGCGAATTTCGTCTCCATTCAACCTCAATGAGAGCAAAGCGAAATTTCGCTGTGTGGAACCCTACCGTTAACGTTAGGGTTTCTTCAGCTTCATGTTTGTTTTTTACTTCGGTTTGTAGTTACTTATAAACCAGTAGAGTTCTGGTAAACGTGGGGTTTGTTCAGCCATGGTGCTTGTTAGAATGCGACTCGCGTTGCGTCTCTGCCTGTCGCAGATTATTAATTTTTTTAAACCGTCAGCTGGCACTAACCAGTTTTTTTTACTTCACGCACTGAGTGTCTGACTTATATACTGTCTATGTGTCTGACACTTTCTTGCTGTATTTCTTTAAAAAAATAAAGGAAGTAGTGGTATAAAACACACAGTCCCCCCGCCCCTCTCTCTCTCTGTTACTCACTCACACACTCACACATACCTGGTGTGGTAATAAAAAAAATAAAAAAGAACCAAAACAAAAAAAAAAAATCACACTGATCATAAAAAAAATTTGTTGAGTAAGAAAACTCTTGTTCATTACATTTTACTTCATAATTGCAACCGCATGTGTTGTATTCATTGTTGCAGAACTTGTTCTGTATATAGTTCATTTGTTATCGTGATCAAAACCATTGATCTGAAGCTCAGTGCTGATGCTGTCATGTAAATAGTTTTCTATTCTGCAATAAATATAACAATTTCTGATCTACCCATATCAATTGCATGCTTAAAATAACATAGGCTACCGGTTAAAGCCCTGCCCATTTCAAGACAACCCGACCCACTTCCGGGTTAAATCCCGCCCACTTCCGGGTTAGGCCCCGCCCAGTCCGAGTACAGATACAGATACAAATAATTCATATGGTAAACAGATACAGATACAGATAATGCTGTACTCGCTCATCCCTAGTCACTACCTTATTAAGTCAAAAAGCAAAAGGCTATGAATCTGAACAAATTTAGGAATTGCCCTTCTCAAGCTGACCATCCCAAAAATGCACCAGAATACAGGAAATCACATCTATCACATTCAAAATTTTCTGGGGGAGCACCCCCAGACCCCCCCCCCCCCCCAATCACGGTTTGCACCCACTTTTGCACAAATAGAGTAGGGGGGGACGGTCCTTATGCATCTGTGCCCAGGGGGACAGTAGTTCATACTCTGTCACTGTATTGATACATAACCTCACTGTATTAATTTATAATGTAACATTATAGCGTGACATTTGTGTCAATAATCGTCAAGCACAGGTGACTCTGCGTACAGGGAGGGGGGGCCCCCAAATCAAATTCTGCTTAGGGCCCCCAAAATGCTCAGGCCGGCACTGAATGTAGCAGCCAAATGGGGGTTCACGGCTAGTTTAGAATCAATTACATAATGTTTGTTTGACAATATGTCTTAGTGGAGAAGAACACAGGCAAGGAGTGAATGAGACAGACATGAGGTTGGCGATGGCATCACGTAGAGATGAGACCAGTGATGACATCAGGTAGGAGTTCTATTAGTTAGACCACACAAAACTAAATGTCCAGTATGGTTTGAAGTTAGCCTGGATGCCAGCCGAACTTAGCCCCGCCCACAAAATTCGAGGTCGGGAAGTTCGATTCTGACTAGAATCTGAGTATGACCACGTCAGGCTAGTTTGAAGTTATGTTGACCAACAAATTCACTGTGTCCTTTTTGGGGAAAAAATAGTGCAGACAGAGATGGAAAATATAACAATTAGCCTATGTCTGACAGCAGGAACGTAGTAAACAAATCAGAATGCAAATTTAAACATTCGCAACACATATACTCGAATGCCATCAATGATGATTTATTTATTGTAATGAAAATACAGTACAAGAAAAAAGTGGGCTACAATAATGTGGTTGCCACAGGGCAACCAGTGGTGATGATTAGGTTGCCACTTGCCACAATTTGATTGCCAAGGGCAACCGTTAATGTTGAACCTGTAGTTATATATATATGTATGTACATACAGTACAGGCCAAATTTTTGGACACACCTTCTCATTCAATGTGTTTCTTTATTTTCATGACTATTTACATTGTAGATTCTCACTGAAGGCATCAAAGCTATGAATGAACACATATGGAATTATGTATTTAATGGAATTATGTATTTAACAAACATGTCTTATATTTTAGATTCTTCAAAGTAGCCACCCTTTGCTTATCTTAATAACTCTGCAAACCCTTGGTGTTCTCTCAATGAGCTTCATGAGGTAGTCACCTGAAATGGTTTTCACTTCACAGGTGGGCTTTGTCAGGGTTAATTAGTGGAATTTTTTCCCTTATTAATAAAAAAGCAAAGGGTGGCTACTTTGAAGAATCTAAAATTCTAAAATCTAAAAAAAGAATCTTTGAAGAATCTAAAAATCTAAAATCTAAAAAAAAAAAGAAACGCATTGAATGAGAAGGTGTGTCCAGACTTTTGGCCTGTACTGTATATACCATATAATTATTTATAATTATGGTAGGCTTACAGTGGCTGATATACTTTAAAATAAACCTTTATTGTTCAAAGCACATACATGATGATGTCCGGCAAAATTGTTGCTGCATACCCCTCTGACACTGGGTAGTTGCGCCCCTGACCATCTGATATTACCTTTTATACATTGTGGAATTTGTTTTGTATGTCTGAAGGTGCTAATAAAAAGTTGATCACACAAAATAGTGCTATCAATCTAACTCTCAGCAAAAAAAGTGAATAAGCATATTTCCTAAAATGTTTATTTTTTAAGCGTGATTCCACTGGATATATATGAGAATAAAGCATTAATGTTTTGTACTACATCTTTAGCTATGCATTTAACTTAATCCTAAAGTACCTTTTCTTTGTTGTCCTATACTTGAATTACAGGAAGTCTTGATGTGGGTCCTCTGAATAAACAGCGCACAATCTTCAGTTATCCCCACTGTAGGGAGTCTTTAGATCTGGGGACGGGAAAAACCTACCTTATCATGGGCACGTCCAAAGATATTCACAGAGATGACCAACATCAATCGTACGTTTTTTTTTCTTTGCGTAAATGTTTGTGGATTTTGCATTTAAACATTTTTACAGTTTCACTGTTTTCTATTAGTAAATCAAGTTAGGCTTTCTTGTAGTCTAGCTTAAGTGTTACTCTCACTATGGATAGTAATTGTGCGAAGGGGTGAGGAGGCTTTTAATGTTATGTTTCAGAGTGTTACAGATGTGTATTGTTCACTTTGCTTTCCTCAGGTTTCAGTATGTATTCGGAGAGAGAACCTGGATCGAGTACTGGCCAACAGAAGCAGAGTGTCAAACTGAGGAACACAGAATCACCTGTCTGGGCATTAAGGAGATGGTTAATCAGTACCAACTCTTTGGGTGTCAGCAGTAGTGAAACTCAAGAAAAGAAAATGTTCATTTAAAAAAATATAGATTTTGCATAATTCTTGTTATGTCAAAATGTAATGGTTTTTAATCATATTGTCTGTGTTTGACAAATAGACACTGATCACTGTTATGTTGATTACTGTATAGTCAGCTTTCAGTTCAATAAATAATTGATTGAAATTGACAATGTTGAGCTCAATGGAGTGATGCAAAGACATTAATTTCAATTTCAATTTTTCAAATTGGTTGTGATTCAGAATATGCATGCAGAAGCTCCTCACTAATTTTAAATTAATAAATTCCTTTAGTTTATCCCTTTCCAACAATATTGCCTAAATGAAAGAAAAACGTTGTTTTTCTGAATCAAAAAAAGTGTAAAAATTGCTTTTCATGTTTTTGGTCTTTGGCAGACATGACATAGGAAAACACAATGGCATTAACTTGGACCCTCCTGATTGGACAGACGGACTATCTGTCTTTTACAGTTTTTTCCAACTGCTTACACACGTTTTCAAAACTATGTCTCCTTTTTCCAAAACTCGACACACAATTCCCAAAACTTCACACATGAAATGCAAAATGCCTCACATCTCCTTCAAAATGAAAAACTGCATTCAAAATACCATGAACACATCTCAAAATGAAGCATTTGCATCAAATGGCAAACACTTTTTTCATAATAGTACATTTTTATATATACCATGTACACACTGTTGTTCTAAATCTAAAGCTCTTTTGTCTTTCATAGGCTTATATCTACATTTACAATGTTCTAGAGAGAAAGTAATTTGCTGAAAGTGGTTGAAAAGTGCACTGTAAAAAACAATGTAATGTTATAGTAAAACAGAAAATATTTATTGGGCAAAACATAACGTTTGTAAGAGTAGCACAGTGTTGTATACAGTAGCATGAAACAAGAAAACAAAACTACAAACCTATGTAAACGAAAGGTATCATTTTTAGAATAAGGAATATGTGTGTGTGTGTGTGTGTGTGTGTGATTTATTACAGTTTTTGCCCGTTGCTTGAACACTATAGACCCATGCTTAGACTAAAGTAACACAACTTGAAGCTTTTGTTACCATACCTCAAACACATGTACCCATACCTTAAACAAAAGCGCTGCTTTGCACTTTAGTTGCAATTCTGCAACACACTTACTCCTTTATGCAACACACTTGGTGCTGCATACTACACTCTATTTCATACATAAGACACTTTGTTCAAAAATGAAATCTCAGGGTGCCATTTGGAAAACACATGTATCCAAAATACAAAACACATCGGGTAATTGCAACCACTCAAATACACACCTGAAGGCACTTACTTGCAAAACTGAACACCAATCAGCCAGCTACAAAAAGCCCTCAGTTTAGCCATTTCAAGAACTTTGCAAGCATGGATGGAGGAAAAGCAAGAGGCAGAGGTAGAGCAAGAGGAAGAGGAGGAGGAGGAGGAAGAGGAGGAGGAGGAGGAGGTCAAAGAGGCCATGCACGGACCCCTATTTCTGATGATATAAGAGCAACTTTGGTGGACCATGTCATCAACCATGGCCTGACTATGAGGGAAGCTGGGCAGAGAGTCCTCCCACATCTAAGCCGCTTCACAGGGGCATCTGTAATAAGAACATTCCGACTAGAATACAGGTATGTCTTCACCTCTCTACCTTCTACTCTGCTCAGATGGTATTTACAGCACTGTACTACAGTATATCACATTACCACATCACGTGTACAGGGTATTGCAGGGTGCTAATGCTCCTTTTGCAGCCAAAGTGGTAGTTTTTGTGAAACATACCATGATTACTTATATTGAGATCTTTCAGTACAGTGGATGATACAGTATATACAGTAAAGTACTGTAAGAAAAAGAAGCAAACCAATGACAATTTGTGGTTGTATTTCTCTAGAATGACTAGAAGACCTTCTGGGGGAGGACGCCAACGCCTGTTCACACAACAGCAGGAACTTGCCGTTGTGGACCTAGTGAGGGCAGACAATGCCATCCGTCTCCACCAGCTACGACAGAAAATACTTGCAGACAGGCAAGTGTTCAACAACATAAACCATGTGCGCATCACCACCATCAGACGCATCTTGGGAAAACACAACATCACCATGAAGCAGCTCTACAGGGTCCCATTTGAGAGGAACAGTGTCCGGGTCAAAGGACTTCGAGCTGAATATGTACGGGTAAGTGTAACTGTCCTTTACATTGACAATATAGTATTGGTGAAATCCAGTAGCAGCTGAATATGTACCATATCAGTACCACATGGATCCATTCGGAGAGCTACACAGGTACTTGTGTGATGGGGTGAGGGTTCTGTATGTGTAGCACTGTAGTACAGTACTATGTTTTTTTTTTTTGTTACAGAGAATCTTGGCTATGGATGGAGCTGCACAGCCTCATGAATTCATTTTCATTGATGAAGCTGGATTCGACCTGAGCAAAACAAGACGACGGGGTCGTAATGTAATTGGCCACAGGACAATTGTGCACGTCCCGGGGCAGCGCAGGGGTAATATCACATTATGTGCTGCCATAAGCCTTCGAGGGCTTCTGCATCATCATGAAAAACTAGGTCCATACAATAGCCAACATATACTCACATTTCTAGATGCTCTCTATAATATAGTTGTGCAGAACAGACCAGATCAGCCCAGGTTTGTGGTGGTATGGGATAATGTCAGTTTCCATCGGGCTGCTCTGGTCCAGGCCTGGTTCATCAACCACAATCAATTTGAAGTGGTATACTTGCCCCCTTACTCACCATTTTTAAACCCTATAGAGGAATTCTTTTCGGCTTGGAGATGGCGTGTATATGACCGCCAACCACATGCCCGCATGCCTCTTCTGCAGGCAATGGAACAGGCCTGCGGCGACATTCAGGTGACAGCAATCCATGGATGGTTTCGGCATGCAAGGGGATGTTTTCTCCCCGGGAGAAGACATTGCTTGCGATGTCGATGAGGTCCTGTGGCCAGACCCCAACAGACGGCGGGATCCATGAGCCCACGTATGCACAATTGCCATGATTTTCTGTGTTTACAGTATAGTGTTTTTTTCTATTATTATTATTATTATTATTATTATATTTTTTTTATTTTTTTGCTTTATCTGAATTCATGTTACTGCAATGTACAGTGCTGCAATGTACAATATTGAGTAGGCCTATTTGCTTTTTGGTTTGAAAATGTGCCTCCTGAAAATATGCCTTCTGAATAAACACTGAAAATCAAAGACTGCAGTGTTTTATATAAAGTAGAGTAGTAGTGTGTTCCCCCTGATCTGAAAGTGTTGCAAGTATGATGCAAGTATGTGTCATTTTGTCATCAGAGTTACATTTTGACAAAGGAATGTTAGGTTTTGATAGCAGAGTTTAGGTTTTGATCGTAGAGTTTCAATTTGACACAGATGTGAATGGTATATTTCCCAGTGTTGTGTCATGTTTACTTGTGTTTTGGCACAATGAACAAAGTTTTGCAAAATGTGTTCAAGCAAAGGGCAAAAACTGTAATGTACCTAAACAATGATCAATGATTACCAAATTTCTCTCTCATATTGCTCCTCCATAACAACTGAAAACTGTCAAAAAATCTATCCAAATGTCCAACTCTTATGGATGTTATCTGACATTAAGCATTTCTGCTTCACATTTTCAGCAGGGCAGCGGAGCGGCTGTGGGTTGACTCTCCACGGTTGTCATGGGTTTTATAAGTTTTAGAATGTCCCTGTTGAACTCAGAGTGAGGGGGATGGGGGGGGGGCATGAATTAAAAAAATATTTTTATTCAGGAATTCAACTGTCTGTCATGTAAACCTGAAAATACAAATAAAAAAAAACATTAAAATCATGAACTCAAGTGTCATTATGAAACACATAAAACAAACACAAAGTGTTGGTGTGTACAGTTGTGCTGTTAGTTATATGTAGTTTGCTGTTAGCATGCAGCCTGACGTCTGACAATTAGGGCAGGATTCGGGATCTGGGACAACTGCTTGGATTTTGGGACTGTTCTGAATTTTTCGGGACGTCTGGTCACCCTAGTAGACTCTTATGACAAATTGAAGCCTTTGGCATCTATATAAACTCATCTTTAGCCGCCATCCTTTCTAACCGGAGTTCTTTGCTGCAGTGCTGCTGACTGTGGCACTGGCAATGTTCATAACAGCGCCAAATGGGTTTATCTAAAGTTTAGTTTCATGTGCTCACACAAAACTTTCATGTGCGCACATGACACTAAACTTTGGATTTCCTTTTTTTTTTTTATCATGTCCCCTTAGGGGCTCCGTACAAAACCAGCTGTTTCTGGTGTCTCAAACCAGCTTTCCATTCATTTTTTTCTTCTGGAGTTAACTTATTTTTAAATGGTTGTCTTTGACTGACACCAATCAAGCTAACTTTAATTGTTTTGTTTTTTGCAGTTGGAAGTGTCAGACATTTCTGACTCTGACACAGAGATTGTGATAATAAGAACCCCCACAGAGTTTGACCTAGCTGACACACTGGGGAGTTCAATGTAAAGCATATTTGGGTGTTTTTTGTAATGAAAATAGTTTTGTTTGCTGTAAAGGTATTGATCAACCTCCATTTGTCTACAACCATTTGAATCTCTGCATGAAAGCAGTCCAATACAGACGAATACAAAGGATATTGGTCCAAGTACCTCTGGATGTCCTGGAATGACGATAACTTATTACAGGTATGGTTTTGGGGCTTTTGTTTTAAATGGTCTAGAACTCTGGAGCTTGAGCACCCACGGAAATCAGCGCCTATATCTGTATTTGTGAGAAGTGACGCTGTGCTGAGTTGAAAGTTTGCCTACTTTATGGCTTTATTATCGAGTTAATAGGTGTGTGTGTGTGTGTTCGTGTCGACCGCTGTCCATTTCCTAAGGTTCTGAAATGCAAACATTTTTAAAGGGCGTGCGCCCATGAGCACCCACGGAGGAAAACATAAATCGGCGCCTATGGTCTAGAATATTAAATATTAAAACTCTTGAATACTGATAAGAAGACACAATGTATGTTTCATTAATATTTGATTTTGTGTACATATTGTTTTTAGAGGAACTACACAGACATGTATGCTCCTATCGTCATTAATGATGATGATGACGAAGATGAAGTTCTAACTGTCAAAGAAAGAAATGAGGCATCTTCTAAAGAGCCAATGTGAGTCATGAGTGTATTATTGGAGTATTATCCATCATCCTGTCTCTTTGTAGAATGGACAGAGTATGAGTAGTCATTAAACAAACATCACTGTATTAAGAAGGGTGAAACGCCAATTTCAGTTACTGTGGCGAGAAAAACTGTTGGTACTAGGTCCAGTAGAGAGATGTCTTTTTGTAAGGAACTCCACTTTAATGTATTAAATGTAGCCTATTGTTTTATTAACTGCCTAGAGAGTGTCCTAAGGACTCAAAATCAAGTGTTAGGAGTACAATTTATGAATATTGAACAGAAGGAATGCTTGATCCCATTTGTGTTTAGCTAATCTACAAAATTATGCTTGGAGGATCTTTTTTTTAACACACAATGTAACTTTTCTACTTTTTGTTCTAGGCATATAAGTGCACCTGAAATAATTGCAAATTTGGCGCTTCCCATTGACCACAAGAAAGTCAGCAGATTCAAAGTGTCCAGATCTAATGGGATGGTGCTGTCAGAGGTTTTCAGCGTTACACGTACTCCGAGGAGAATGACATGTTTGTTAAGTTTACCGAAAATGCTGGCTCCCCTGAAGAAGGCCTAGATACTGGCGGACCGAGGTGGGAATTCCTCACGCTTCTGATGAATGATCTGAAGCATTGCGCTTTTGCCGGACCGCCAGAAAGCCGTTACCTGGTATACAACTCTACAGGTGTCTTTATTTCATGGCAGTTTATGTATTTTTTAACAAGTGTTAATATACAGTATTTTGATAAAAGTATTATTTTTGTTGTACATTAAGTCCCACTTTCTGCCAAATTTAAGCACTTTAAAATAAGGGTCAACACTGTACACAACCCTTTTAGTCTTGTTAAACTTTCTGGCCATACATAGAATCTTTAAAAAAAGTCTGAATGGAAAATAAAGGGGTCATGTAACTTGGGTCACCACCTGCCTGAATCTTACAGAAAGTCGCTCTTAACAGATAAAGATGGCCATTAACTGTAATTTTTCTGTACTCTGCATGACAGCTGTCAGGGAAAATGAATATGTCCTGGCAGGAAAGAAAATTGCTGTGTCTATAGTACACGGGGGACCAGCACTACATTTCCTGTCAAAGGACCTTGTTAACCACATTGTAGGGAATCCCAGTTTCGGTGCCACTGTGGAAGATATTACAGATGAGGAGATAGGGAAAGTTCTGCGTTTGAGTGGTTTACCATTTGACTGACCATTGCAAGATTCTCACCCTATCAGGGATGGGTTTTGCTAAGTCTTACAAAGTCTTTTTAACAGGTCCAGGAAGCAGAATCAGTGGAATCTCTGCTAAATGTACTTTTGCAAAACAGCTCCATGTTCCAGACTGCTGGATGCTTCCTACATGTGAAGACTTCTGAGGACAAGCAAATTCTTGAGGAGGAATACCTCAGATGGTATATTCTACACAGAAACCAGAGTGTTATTCAAAGGTAATAGTTCTTACGACTCATTCTCTGTCTCCATTCATCAAACATATTTCAATCTCATGTTTAATAACCACATACTTTCCAGTCCCATGATTTATCACTTGAATGATTTAAAAGTGGCTACAGATAAGATTGTGTGACATTCACAAATGGTAAAGTGGGTTTAGTGAAAAGTTTGAGTGTTCAGTTTGAGTTTTCAGTCCAAGGAAGACTGGTAACTTAGACTCTGGTATAGTTACCATGGTAACTGAAACCATCTGTTATATGATCATTGTTCCTAATACAGTGCCTTGCGAAAGTATTCGGCCCCCTTGAACGTTTCGACCTTTTGCCACATTTCAGGCCTCAAACATAAAGATATAAAACTGTAATTTTTTGTGAAGAATCAACAACAAGTGGGTCCCAATTATGAAGTGGAACGAAATTCATTGGCTATTTCAAACTTTTTTAACAAATAAAAACTGAAAAATTGGGCGTGCAAAATTATTCAGACCCTTTACTTAGCAGCTGCAGCAAACTCTCTCCAGAAGTTCAGTGAGGATCTCTGAATGATCCAATGTTGACCTAAATGACTAATGATGATAAATAGAATCCAGCTGTGTGTAATCAAGTCTCCGTATAAATGCACCTGTTCTGTGATAGTCTCAGAGGTCCGTGTAAAGCGCAGAGAGCATCATGAAGAACAAGGAACACACCAGGCAGGTCCGAGATACTGTTGTTTGGAGAAGTTTAAAGCCGGATTTGGATACAAAAGATTTCCCAAGCTTTAAACATCCCAAGGAGCACTGTGCAAGCGATAATATTGAAATGGAAGGAGTATCAGACCACTACAAATCTACGAAGACCCGCCCGTCCCTCTAAACTTTCAGCTCATACAATGAGAAGACTGATCAGAGATGCAGCCAAGAGGCCCATGATCACTCTGGATGAACTGCAGAGATCTACAGCTGAGACGGGAGACTCTGTCCATAGGACAACAATCAGTCGTATACTGCACAAATCTGGCCTTTATGGAAGAGTGGCAAGAAGAAAGCCATTTCTTAAAGATATCCATAAAAAGTGTCGTTTAAAGTTTGCCAAAAGCCACCTGGGAGACACACCAAACATGTGGAAGAAGGTGCTGTGGTCAGATGAAACCAAAATCGAACTTTTGGCAACAATGCAAAACGTTATGTTTGGCGTAAAAAGCAACACAGCTCATCACCCTGAACACACCATCCCCACTGTCAAACATGGTGGTGGCAGCATCATGGTTTGGGCCTGCTTTTCTTCAGCAGGGACAGGGAAGATGGTTAAAATTGATGGGAAGATGGATGGAGCCAAATACAGGACCATTCTGGAAGAAAACCTGATGGAGTCTGCAAAAGACCTGAGACTGGGACGGAGATTTGTCTTCCAACAAGACAATGATCCAAAACATAAAGCAAAATCTACAATGGAATGGTTCACAAATAAACATATCCAGGTGTTAGAATGGCCAAGTCAAAGTCCAGACCTGAATCCAATCTAGAATCTGTGGAAAGAACTGAAAACTGCTGTTCACAACGCTCTCCATCCAACCTCACTGAGCTCGAGCTGTTTTGCAAGGAGGAATGGGCAAAAATGTCAGTCTCTCGATGTGCAAAACTGATAGAGACATACCCCAACGCTTACAGCTGTAATCGCAGCAAAAATGTGGCGCTACAAAGTATTAACTTAAGGGGGCTGAATAATTTTGCACGCCCAATATTTCAGTTTTTTATTTGTTTAAAAGGTTTGAAATATCCAATAAATTTCGTTCCACTTCATGATTGTGTCCCACTTGTTGTTGATTCTTCACAAAAAATTACAGTTTTATATCTTTATGTTTGAGGCCTGAAATGTGGCAAAAGGTCGAAAAGTTCAAGGGGGCCGAATACTTTCGCAAGGCACTGTAGATTCAAAGAAGGACCTGCAAGTCTACACTTTTTGACCACACTCCAGCAGCATCCGTGTGTGTTGGCCCCACTCTTGTGCCACTCTCAGAAGAACCTGACAGCTGCCGACATGGAAAGCCTGTTTAGACCACACCTCAGTCCAGCAGGAAGTAGCAGTCGGCCCGGCCCGACACATTAACTGGAATTATGAGCCCGAGCCCGATTTCAACCCGACACTTTTTTAGTACGTGGGCCGTTATAACTGACGTTCTCAACTACAATTCAGAGTTGTTTGAATTGCAGACATCTGTTTAAAATGATCTTAATGAATAATGCAACAAGAGCG
Organism: Perca fluviatilis; assembly: GCF_010015445.1. NCBI lineage: Eukaryota > Metazoa > Chordata > Actinopteri > Perciformes > Percidae > Perca > Perca fluviatilis. The sequence goes on from NC_053112.1 coordinate 18,298,520, forward strand.
AAGCATGTAAACTGCGCTGTTTGTTTATTTTGAATGGAACGGATCGCAAATGGATCTGAATGAAGAAACGTAAGAAAAAAAAACTCAACGTATTTCTCTGTGAGGGCTTGCCTCGCCCTCAGGGGTAGTCTATGCTTGGAGAAGTAACAAAAGAGGACATTGAAGGCTGACTATCATCTTTCCTGCCACGGCGATCCTGCTTTATGTGTCTGTTCATCGTCCAAGTCCCCGTTTTATTTGCTGTCATAGGCGAGCAGTGTGCCGCACTTAATGCACTCGACAAAGCCGACACTTATGTTGTCACTTCCCACGACTTTTTTAAAATGGTTCCATACCTCAGACTTTCCTCCAAACTTGCTCAAAGGTAATTCTCCTGTTTTTCTTTTTTTCTTTACATCCTCAAGCTCCATGTTAAACTTAAGCTCCACAATACAGGCCTGCAGGCCCAGCCGGTGTGATTTGCACGAGAGGAGGAGACTCCGGATATGACACATGTTGCATTTTGTAACTGTAGTCTAACTTGTGAAACATTTTGGACACATTCATTACTTTGGCCTAAATATAGCCTATATTGATAATATTTCTGATTATGGCATCGCTTTCTCCCCACCAGTGTTGCCACAGTTACTTTGAAAAAGTAACTTAGTTACTTTACAGATCACTTGATTATAAAAGTAATTTAGTTACTTTACAGATTACTTGATTTTAAAAGTAACGAAGTTAGATTACAAGTTACTTGATTAGTTACATTCAGCAACTGCCGTCAACACCCCCACAGCCTCAACATAAAAATGACAACCAGTTTACTGTGAGGCAGCTCAGCGTTGCCAGTAGTAGGGATCTGGTTTATTATGGCATGAAAGAGAGCGAGTAAACTGTGTTTAAGGGCAGCATTTCCGCTACAACATAGGCCTACTGCCCGACCAACTTCTTCAACTCTCCCCCACTTACTGGTTTTGCACCGATGTCCAGCTTTTGTTGTTTGGGTGGTGGGGGACCTCCTGCTCTCTGCTTCGCACCACCTGCTGGCACTTGCTCTGTAAGTTTGACTGCAGTGCTGCGACTCCAAATGTTTCTTCAAATTTGACGTAGTGTTTTCGTAGCTAGATAGCACTTTGTCGCCACCAGCACAGAGTGTACAACGAACCTTAATATTGCCGTCTTTAGCTGACACAAACTCAAAATAGTGACTGTATTTCCAGCTAGAAAGCGCGCATCTCTCTCCTCCCTCCATTGTTGTTTATGTTTGTGTCGCTGCGTGGTACACGTGAACTGTCCACATGCTGAAAAAGTGACTTGTCGCATACGTGACTTCACTCCCCGAGACGCAAGAAGAAAGCAAAAATATATATTTTTACTAAGGAAAATGACAAAAATAGTAACGCACAGTGACTTGGATAAGTAACTTTAATCTGATTACTGGTTTGGAAATAGTAACGCGTTAGATTACTTGTTACTGAAAAAAGTGGTCAGATTAGAGTAACGCGTTACAAGTAACGCGTTACGTGGCATCACTCCTCCCCACCCAATTAGGCTATAGTAATGATTAAAAAAAAACACAAATGCTTGATCAAGGGCATGGCCCGGCATGGCCCGGCCCGGCCGAGGATAGTGGTGGAAAATAATGGCCCGGGTCGGGCTCGGGCTCGGGCTCGGGCAGAGAATCTAAACTCTACTACAGTGTCTTTAAGACAAACATGGAGTTAGGCTTATAGAATTCTCCAGGCTTTGGTCCAGTCTTTAAACATGCAGTTTATAAAGCATGAAAGAGTGCATGCTCAGTTCACAGTATTTTAATGATTATTTTTGCTGTTCATTACTTGGTTGAATGAAAAACCACAGAACAGATGGTAAGTACAGGTCACATTACCAGTAACAATAAAATTGTATTCAGCTAAAATATATGTAGTTTCACATTTGAAACAGTGTATAACATTTTGTGCTTGCAAACAACAATACCTCTTGAAAATAAATTAAGAAAATTGTTCATAGTTCTTTGGTTGTACAGACCTACAATTTACACAGTTAACTTGATGGTGAATCAGAAAATAAAAAAATATATATAGTTTGGGATATTTGAGCTTAATGTATGTGTAGCAGGTTGATTGGTCGCAGGTGGTTTCAATCACACTCACACTCTCTGGACCAATCAGGAAGTAACTGCATGCTATATAGGCAGGGGGGATTGACCTCTTGACACTCTTTACTCTTTGTTGCTGGAAGCACATTTCTACTTTGGGTCCTTTTGCGTGGTGCAGTCATGGTTGTGCAACAGTGTCTCCCTGTTACAAACCCGATCCTTCCTGTAACGGAACCGGGTTGAGTGTTGCTGCAGGCTCTGTGTAGCTGTACTTTCGGCACTGTCGGTGTATTGGTGCGCAGCTCCCTGACGGGGTTGTAAAATTGCTTCGCTTGCGCTGGTATCTGCACTAGCCCCTCCCTTCCCTGCCACGCTGCTGTTTTGTCTCAACTGACTTCTGTTTCAACCACTGTCAACGGGTTGTAGCTACACAAGCTCACTCCAGGCTTTGAACGCCTCTACTCGCCTCACAGCGCCTCACAGCGCCAGCATCTGTGGCCCAAAGTGTCCGACAGGGCTGTATTTGAGTGATTGTGACACGGACGATAGCTTTGCTTTATTTGGCTTGACCGTGGTTGCTAATATGTGTATGGAGATTGGGGTCTATGTTTATGGGTTTATTTGTTAAATTATGATTTAGTGATTTTTGGTTAATTTATATTTCTTTTGTGATAAAGACTTTCATTTTTGTTGAAACCTTATTATTAAGATACCTTGGTATGATTTAACTAGTCAAATCCTATTCTCGGGGTGAAATTCCCCGGGTGGCGTTGCCGGTGTCTTCCTTGGGTCTGGGTGTTGAGCGGGCCAAAAAGGCGCTCCACACCAAAAGAGTCCCACTTGCCACATATGTATCCACTCTGGTATGACACTGCATATACTGAACTGCACTTGCCAAACCTGATAATCAATAAACAGCAAAGCCACATTTGAGAATGTTTTCCTTTAACATCTGGCCTTAAGAGTGGGCTGCAGTAGACCATATTTATAGGCCAGCTATTTCGTTCAAGGTGACATATAGTTCTGAGGCTGACTCCCAATCATGTGGCTACTGTAATCCATTTTGCCCAACAGTCTGTTGAAGATAATCCTGGATGTCTGGATCACTGCATGAATAAAGAGTTTGCCTTGACTCTGGAAATATATCAGTTCCCTGTCTTCAACGGCCAATCCACAGTCCCTTGAACCAAACCTGCATAGTGACACAATAATTCATCATAAAGGGAAAACATGACTCAAATATATTTCCAATAATGTGTGATACAATTTGCTCTTTAATACACATATTTTTGTAAGAATGGATATAGTCAATTAATTGTCAGTTGATATGGAGTGACCTGTGAGGCAAGAGATAGAGTTCGTCTGGAATTGCCCCAGGACAGGATGCAAGTCTGGAGGGTCTAATCCTGTGCTTATTCCAGAGGTCCATGCACTCATCCAGGTTTTTTTGCAGAACATCACTGAAGCAGAATCTCAGTAAGTCTTGATGTTCATGGCTGCCTTTAAAGTGTCCAGAGTCTCTCAGGTCTCCAAACAGGTCCATCAAAAATTGAGCCCTAGTTCAATTTCATTGTTAGGCTACTTATTTTACACAAGAGGAAAATATTATAACTATTGAATAACTACAAGTAGGCTACTACAAAAAGCATTAATGTTGCTGCTGCCAATATCAGCAAAATAAATCTGATTGTGTGAATGCATAGGTGGAAAGACACTGCATGGCCCCTCAATAATGCATGAGTGGATATGACTGCAGCACCTGTCAATTAATCTACCTGAGATCTCACAGAAACACAGGGCAAGCCGATAAGTACGAGCAGAAATAATTAAACATAACAACAAAGATATTTCTGGTAAAACTAGATACTAAGTGATTTCAGTCCACGGCAACCTAATATAAACAGCTACATTGTTATTATGGTACGTGGACTGTCATGCTTTATCAGGGTCATAATATGCAAATAGACAACTATATGTCCGTGGTAAGAGCAAATACATGTCTTTTTGAAAGTTAAGTTTCTTGTTATCTAATTCAAACAAATTTGCAGTTTATAGCGTGATCAGGCATGACATTTCATGATTATGGCATCTACTTGTTTATATTTATGTGGGACAGATACAGCCCACCCAGTCTGTTTTACCAGCTGAAATACTTTTATTTGACTGAAATCACTTTTTGGCGGATGAACACATTGTTGCTGTAACAAAATTACACTTATATGCGGCCAGAACCGTAACAGTGGATTATTTACCTTCCTTTTCTCAAAGTGGACCACCACGCCTCGATACGTTGATTCCCAACCGATAATCCATAATTGTGGCTTAAGGAGCCTGCATAGTAGTCTGTATGCTCATGTCTGTATGGCGTTAAATATGTGTCACATTCCTGAGCGAGTAATTGTATGTTTTGAGCGCAGAGAACTATATTTTGCAAGCACATTACATTTTGAACAGAAATTAACACTCGCAAAAAATTATTTAGTTTGAGTAAAAAAAACTATTTCGGGCACAATAAATGTATTTGCATGTCTTTCTCTGCTCGCAGGTAAAAGCTGCTGCACTCCGGTCCTGTCTCCCTTGCTCTCAACCTCTTCTCTCTGCGTGCTCAACTCTAGACACGCTCGCTCAGATTTTCACAGCGTTACAAGTGTGCCACAAAACCAACCAATTGCAGAATCAAAAGGTCAATTCTGATTGGCTGTTCACCTCCAATTAGATCGCAAGTAGCAGGAAAGACATATCTACAGGGAAACAGTTTTTGACACAACACCTGCAGTGATTCCCCAGCAAGGGGTATCTCTGCTGTAGCTAGTGGGTACTTGGAAAGATTGTGGAGCAGCTTAACTAATCAAAATAATTTAATTATGATTGATTTAAAACAATATATCAGCTGAAACAGCTCAACACACATGTTTAAACATATAGCGAAGTAATCAATGGTAGAAATAAAAAGCTAAAAGTGGCCTACTGACTTAGCTAACAGTTTAAATGATTAGTTAAAAGTAATGTATGACTTTTAAAACATTAACCACACTTCAAGTAAAAGGCCAAGCTAGTAGAATTTCTGACCAAACCAACCTAAATGTCTACAGTTCAATTGCATGAAAATGTAAGAATATTCACTTTAATAGGATAGTGTGAACACATTGGGAATTGACTGGGTGGGTATGTGAGTTAATATGACAGGGATGTGTGGGAACCTCAGACCAGAAGGGTTGGAAAGCACTGATCCACAGTATTTTATATTATTGACCTACCGGTATATTACAGACATGCCTTAATAGTTGTGTTAATCACGACACAGTTTTTTGAATTACATATCTCCGTGTGTGACTAACATCATCCTTCACAAGAAATCTAACATTAGCTAGCCCAGCATGGATACAGTCTATGCAAACCTAAAATGTCACAATACAGCCACTTAAAAGAAGTTTGTAATACTGGTTACATCGATGTGGTGTTTTATTAACCTTAATTCTTTAAGGTTGGTTCAATTGACTTGCAAAGTAGCTATCCGTTGCTAACGTTAGCTAGCTAGCTTATTTATGTCAAAAAGCAGTAGCTAACGAACGTTACTGCCAAGATATGATTTCATTTTAAGACAGATGACAACACTTGACGAGTCTTATAACATCTCTCTGGTCTCTCGTGAAATCATATCTTGGCAGTAGTTAGCTAACGTTTCTGCTTTTTGAGATAAATTAGCATTAGCAATGGATAGCTCATTCGCAAGCTAATATAGCAACATAATTCAGGTTAATAAAATACGGTAATGTAACCAAAGTATTAAAAACTACTTACATGTGGCTATAGTGTGACAGGCCTACTGCTGTTCAGTCACGCATTGCAAGACCTAACTTAGCTAGTTACAGTGCTGCGAGGCCTGTTCAGATGACATGTCGGCTGCTGTGTGTGAGCTAGCTAGATTGCTTGTGAAGGATGAGTCAAACATAAGGAGATATGAGTCAAACAAAACAACGGCATTATAGTACACACAAATATTAAGACATTTCTGTGATATAGCTATGTCAATAATACAAAATACTGACCGAAATGTGTTTTAATCCAGTAACATTAGTCGAACAGCTCCACTGTAGACGGTATTTACCGTACCAACAAGTGTTGACTGAAAAAGACGGTTCCTCCTAGATTTTTGTTTCCTGATATTGCAATCTAATTGGAGACGAACAGCCAATCAGAATTGACCTTTTGATTCTGCGATTGGTTGGTTTTGTGGCACACTTGTAACGCTGTGAAAATCTGAGCGAGCGTGTCTAGAGTTGAGCGCGCAGAGAGAAGAGGTTGAGAGCGAGGGAGACAGGACCGGAGCGCAGCAGCTTACATTTATTGTGCCCAAAATAGGTTTTTGTTTACTTAAACTAAATAATTTTTTGCGAGAGTAAATTTCTGTTCTAAATGTAATGTAATGTGCTTGCAAAATATGGTTCTCTGTGCTCCAAACATACAATTACTCGCTCAGGAATGTGACACATATATAACGCCATATGTCTGAGGGTACACTGTATTGCAGCCATGGTGCCATTTTCGGTTCCATGGTCTGTCCTCAGTCTCATTGGGACCACACCGACACTCTTGACACAATTTATATAGTTGTGGGCGATGACCGATGGGTTGTTGTTGGTAGCCCCACAAACAAGCCACATGATCCTTCTTGAAAACCCGTCTATACATCCTGAGAGGGCCAAGCCAAAGGGTTTCAGCTTATCATATCCATCTACATGCCAGTTTGGACCCATGGAGTGATACGTACGCCTCACCGTGTTCTCGCATCTGTTCCTTGTGGATTTAGTTGCCTCAACAATCTCATCACTGTGTGTCGTTTAACACGTAGCATGTGTTTTTGCTGAAGTACTTGCCACATAGTCCGATAGCCGAATAGTTCTGTAGCTCTGTAAGGAGAATCAAGGGTTGTTGGACTTTCAATTTGAATTATGAATAAATATTTCCTCCATAATATGGAAGTCGGCAAGCCTGATTTTGTTGTCAAAGGAGCCTGTATAAAACTGTGGAAACACATTTCATTTCCAAATTCTTCATAATAAAAGCTTTCATTAATTTGTAATTTAAATCTTATGAAGCAGAAAAATCAGGAAATGTTGGGTCTATATCAGTAGCAACCTGGGGTTAAATTGGGATATGTCATGTGGGGGGGGGGCTCTCCCGAGGGAGGTCCGTGGATATGTCCCCGTGGGAAAAAATTTTGAAAAATAAACCATTAAATGGCACTTTCTGGAGAGTTTTGTGCACAGTAAGGAGACTTGATAAGTCTTGAGAAATCAAGTCTTACATTATATGTGCAAAACTGCAAGGTTGAGAGCCTATACTTTGCATTGTTGTAGTATCAACAGGGATTAGGGCATTTAGCATTTACATTACTGTTAATCAGTCATCCCGTGATGATACACATTGTATTAGCTTGTTATTGAAGTGACCCATACAATGTGCCAAACATAATGTGCCATATGAAGAGACGGTGCAGCATATGACAATAGCAACAGTTGAGAAGATTTGGGTCATTGGTGACCAGGTCCACCTCACACAAACTTCGTTCTCCCAATCTCTTTTTTTACTACCACACACACACATGCACACAGCACTGAGTGGGGCTCTCCGATGCTCGGAGGCGAGCCGTGGCTGGCTCGGAGCCATGCCGCTGGAGGAGATGCGACAGCGAGAACCAGTTCAACGGCTTGGTCAGTAACATGAACTCGTAGCAGCGGGTGGAGCTTCTGAGCACCGGGCTTCCACAGCTTTGGGAGAAGGCATTTTATCTGCTAATCTTACCAACGTAGACATTTGGCGTTATGTTGTTGACCCGCAGTGGTGAATTGCAGTGCTGCGCGGGTTGTTGCCCTGTTCTGATTCTTCTCATCTCAGCTCCGCCGAGACAATAGGCATGCCATTTCAAACATCTTTCATTTATTGTCAGAAATACCATGTTTTCAAAAGCATCACTTTCATCAAATTGTATGTGACATATTTAGACTGCAAGCAGGCACATCCAGACAAACGAGTAGGCTTATGTCCCTGAGCCCCGGCCCAATTTAACCACTGGTAGTAACTTAAAAAGGCTCAGATCATGAAACAGTAAAACAAAGCAGAAATTAGTAAATGTACACACAGGGACACAGGAGAAAAACTAAACTTTAGACCACAGAGATTCAGTTAAAAACTACAAAAGTACTGAATAAACAGAAGTACATTTCTAGGGTAAAGTCCTTATTCTTTACAGTCTATAATAAAGCCTGATATCCAGCAGGATTTGCCTCCTACATAACATTCTTTGTGTGTTGCCGTTCACAAAATCCCTTCGCTTCAGGAAACAACAACCTTCGATCTAGAAAGCTACACACTGAAAATGGCAAGTTTTGAAGAAAATTTAGATTGTGCAATAAGACAGGCATGATTGGTTCTTGTGGTAAATGATTGTAAAGATTTACATGGAATATGTTTACGGCATTTACTTTCTAACTACTGTAGCCTACTATGTTCACAGTTTACTTCATTCAATATTTTGTGTGGCATTTTCTTTTGCAGGGTGCAAATGTTCCACCAAAACAAGTTCCTTCTTCAGATTTTTTTGCAGAGGCACTATCGCTGGGTCCGGAACTTAACACTTCCCAAGACAATTGGTTTAACACTCCCATCATTATATTTAGCACACATGCCATGTCCTTTGGGTCAGGTTGACCCAGTGCCCCCCTGCCCCGTCCTTCACATTAGCACACACATTCTTTGGGTCAGGTAGACCTGCCGCAGTTCACCCTCACATGTCCTTCACATTTAACATATGCACCGTGTCCTTTGGGTCAGGTAGACCCAGTGTGTGTGTGTGTGTGGGTGTGTGTGTGTGTGTGTGCGCGTGCGTGTGCATGTGCATGTGCGTGTGCGTGTGTGTGACAGGCAAACCTCGACCTGCCGCTTGTTTCTGACCGAGAGGGTAGCTTCCAGCCACCCCGTTGAATCATTGACAAGCGAGGTCTACCTCATGTATTGTCACGCAAGAAGGGCAACAGGCCAGCGCAGTGCACAGCCTTTGCAAATGCATTTCTTACACCAACAACAGACCTTGTGAGTTTTGCTGTCCTTCAGTGGACATATCTGACACCTCTTCCTCTTGCTGGCTGCAGCTGCCGAGGAGGAGGTGGAGGATGAGGAGACAGGACCCTAGAGTCGATCGCAAGATCCGCTCGCACAACTCTGCAGCTGAGCGGCTCTCACCACGGGAGCGGAGGGCCTGGAGGATGAATGGAGTCACGAGTGCCTTCCCAGCTGCTCCAGGAATCCCCTCCTCCTGTGCCACTTTTCGGCCATCCATCCAGGGTTGCTCCTCACCAAACCACAAAGGCGTTGTAGGCAGACATGTCTACACACTTGTGGAAGACTGCCAGGTGTCAGCGAGTCGTCCGTCTGCAGCTGTAGGCCTACGTGCCGATCAACTTGTGATCAACTCCCTGATTGTGTGTGATTGTCTTATTATCATTATAATCATCATCATCATCATCATCATCATCATCATCATTATTATTGGCATTATTATTATTAATAATTTATTATATTATTATTATATTATATATTATTATATCATTATAGTATTAGTATTATTGTTATTAGTATTATCAGTATAGTTATTATCAGTAGTGTTATTCTTATTCTTATTCTTATCCACATTCTTATTTTTATTCTTATTCTTATTAGTATTAGGTCAAATTGACCTGATGGGACATCACTCCGGCCTAGCCACAACACCCTCCCAGGTCACATTGACCCGTTGGGTCAACAGGAGGGTTAAACAAATGCAAACAACACAGCACCCAGAATGTATCTGTAATTGGGAGGAGGACGAGCGAGACAGTAGTGAGGTGCAGGAGGAGGGGGGGGGTGGAGTGGATAAAAGGAGGGTGCTGCAGAGTAACAGTCTAAATTGCCATCAGGATCAGGCTGAAGGATGAGTAGGACTCTGCTGTGGCTGCTGGCCTCTCTGGCCTTTTTCTCTCTGACTTCTCTGGCTGATGGAGCTCCATTGTAAGTAGATCTGTCTTACCTTTACCCCCATGTGCTTTTACCCTCTGAAACCCAAGCCATTTTTGAATGTTTTTTGCTCCTGTCACATTATTACTCACTGTGAGCTAATTTTTCACTCTATCTGCAAGTCTGGCATCTCAAATTAACAGAAGTAGGAATTGCTCCTTAATGTCTCATGAGCTGTATAACAAAGTTATAATGGCATAAAACATAAAAAAGGAAAAACGTAAGGTAGATTGATTTCATAATTATTTTTTTTAAATAGAAAAACAATTGAATCAGAAAATTCAACACTTTTTATAATTTGTTGAAGTTGGACGTTCTATGTGAGTTTTTTATCCACTTTGTGTTTTTTTGGCCTAACTTTGGAGCTTTTTTACATAATGTCGCCGAATTTTGCAGAGACTCATTCAGGGACAGTCGGAATATTTACAATCCGACGAACAATAAAGGTTAAGTGGTTTTTCATTGACAATCTTTTAAACATAATTTTTAAAACCAGCCGGTGGGTTTTGGGGTTAGGAGGGCTATAAGTTAATTCACACACAGAGCTAAAATGTATAGTTTGTTTACAGTGGTGCCCATAAGTTTATGATCCCCTGCTAAAGTTGACTAAAAAAGGAATAAAAAAATCATCTTTTTGAAATTGATCTTAATGCCTAAATTAAAAAATCCAACCATTAAGGACGCCAATGCAAATCAAACCAACTAATAGGCTAACTGAAATAAAACCATGACAATCTCTAGTTATGTTGAAGGGTATGTGATGATGTGGGTCTATTTTAATTCCAAAGGCCAAGGGAACTTTATCAAGATACATAGTAACCTGGATCCATGAAATAACTGGCCTTTAAAAATAAAAATCTGCCTGCCTCTATGGGAATTTAACATAGGGGTTGTATGCTTATGACCCCTGTATTTTAAGGAAAAACATTTATTTTTAAGCAAAACGAAAAACAGCAACAGTAGAAACATGGGTGTGGGTAGCTCTGCGACGTGTGTTTGTGTGTGGTCAGATTTCAGATTTTTAAAGGAGTGATTGTTGTGAGTAGCCTACAAGTTGGAGAATACCGCGGACACGCACCTCACACCGCGCGCACCACCCGGAGAAAAAAGTGAGAGAAAGAAAAAGGAGAGGTCGCAGTTCGGACGATGACTATCCGGTTGAGATTGTGTGTGTGTGTGCGTCCTCGAAATCTGACCACACACAAACACACGTCGCAGAGCTACCCACACCCATGTTTCTACTGTTGCTTAATTAAATATAACATCAAAAGAGAGAAGTTGTCTGAGTCCATGTTTTAAACAGACACACCTGGGGCGAAGTTGGGAACCAGAATCAGCTTTAAATACAGTCCTAATCTAGTCCTCACTAACACGGGCCCAATTATAGTAACTACATGAAAACTTCACGGTTGTTGCATGAAATGTCGTTTGTGTTTAGCCTACATCATCATTTTCTATCATGTGAAATAAGAGGCCATCAAGCCTGAAGCTGCAGACAGATGCTCCCCAGCAGTAAGCTCCCCCTGCTGTTCATAAGCTGTGCCGCCGCCCTTTCCGCTTTCAGACCCTCCCACCAGCCTTTGGGCCACGCCTCCTCATTTACATTGACATGTGTCAAGTCCAAACGAAAAGGCAATGTTAAATGGAAATTGAAATGCCAAATATTAAATGAAAATTAAAAGCCAATGTTAAATTCAAATTCAAAAGCCAAATATTAAATGAAAATTAAAAGCCAATGTTAAATTCAAATTCAAAAGCCAAATATTAAATGAAAATTAAAAGCCAATGTTAAATTCAAATTCAAAAGCCAAATATTAAATGAAAATTAAAAGCCAATATTAAATTCAAATGCCAAATATTAAATGAAAATTAAAAGCCAATGTTAAATTCAAATTCAAAAGCCAAATATTAAATGAAAATTAAAAGCGAATGTTAAATTCAAATTCAAAAGCCAAATATTAAATTCAAAAGCCAAAGCCAAATGGAAAATTAAAAAAAATAATAATATTTTTAATTTGATCTTGGTTTGTTTTCTCTTTGGACTTTCAATTTCTCTTTGGATTTTCAATTTGAATTATGAATAAATATTTCCTCCATACTGTCAGAGGTTTTCAGCGTTGCACATACTCCGAGGAGAATGACATGTTTGTTAAGTTTACCGATGATACTGGCTCCCCTGAAGAAGGCCTAGATACTGGCGGACCGAGGCGGGAATTCCTCACGCTTCTGATGAATGATCTGAAGCATTGCGCTTTTACCGGACCGCCAGAAAGCCGTTACCTGGTGTACAACTCTACAGGTCTCTTTATTTCATGGCAGTTTATGTTTTTTGTTAACAAGTGTTAATATATTTTGATAAAAGTATTATTTTTGTGGTACATTAAGTCCCACTTTCTGCCAAATTGAAGCACTTTAAAGTAAAGGTCAACACTGCACGACCCTTTTAGTCTTGTTAAACTTTCTGGCCATACATAGAATCTTTACAAAAAAGTCTGAATGGAAAAGAAAGGGGTGATGTAACCTGGGTCACCACTTGCCTAAATCTAACAGAAAGTCGCTCTAAACAGATAAAGATGGCCATTAACTGTAATTTTTTCTGTACTCTGCATGACAGCTGTCAGGAAAAATGAATATGTCCTGGCAGGAAAGATCATTGCTGTGTCTATAGTACACAGGGGACCAGCACCACATTTCCTGTCAAAGGACCTTGTTAACCACATTGTAGGGAATCCCAGTTTCGGTGCCACTGTGGAAGATATTACAGATGAGGAGATAGGGAAAGTTCTTTATCAGGTATGAAGTGACCTTGATTCAAGTAGTGGGTTTACTAAGCGAGCACATTATTTAATTTAGAGCAAGGTCATAGTGAAATGAACAGACCAGAAGTTTCAGATCTCCATTTCTATCAGTAAGACAACATTTAAGTAAAAAACAATTTGATCCTTGTTTTGTTTGAGTGGTTTACCATTTGACTGACCATTGCAAGATTCTCACCCTATCAGGGATGGGTTTTGCTAAGTCTTAAAACGTCTTTTAAACAGGTCCAGGAAGCAGAATCAGTGGAATCTCTGCTAAATGTACTTTTGCAAAACAGCTCCAAATTCCAGACTGCTGGATGCTTCCTACATGTGAAGACTTCTGAGGACAAGCAAACTCTTGTGGAGGAATACCTCAGATGGTATATTCTACACAGAAACCAGAGTGTTATTCAAAGTTACTAGTTCTTAAGACTCATTCTCTGTCTCCATTCATCAAACATATTTAATTCTCATGTATAATAACCACATACTTTCCAGTCCCATGATTTATCACTTGAATGCTTTAAAAGTGGCTACAGATAAGATTGTGTGACATTCACAAATGGTAAAGCGGGTTTAGTGAAAAGTTAGATTGTTCATTTTGAATTTTCAGTCCCAGAAAGACTGGTAACTTAGACTGTCCATCTGTTATATGATCATTGTTCCTAATAGATTCAAAGAAGGACTTGCAAGTCACTTTTTGACCACACTCCAGCAGCATCCGTGTGTGTTGGCCCCACTCTTGTGCCACTCTCAGAAGAACCTGACAGTTGCTGACATGGAAAGCCTGTTTAGACCACACCTCAGTCCAGCAGGAACAGACATGAAAATCACTCACCTTTCGGCGAAATTCGCTGTTTTGAAACCCAAATAGGTGATCTATGTAAATTGTGTAGATTCGATGAGAAAATATTTTAGAAAAATTAATAAATTAAAAAGTCCACATGGGATTTGTTTTGATGCGCTGGATTTAACCAATCATCGAACTTCGACCTACCAATTAAAACGAGTTCTAGCCAATCAGATGCAAAGTAGGACGGGTCTTTGCCAAAATGTGATAACGCGGCTAAAAAAAATGCAAAGCAAAGTTCATCAAACTTGGAGCATGTAGATACAGGCAGCTTTAGTTGAGAAAGTAGTTAAAATAAATGGCGTTGGGCATGAATAGAGGACAAGAGGAAAAGGGTCGAGACAGGAAGCCGTTTAGCACTTGGTGCCTCAAATTGAGGGAGCCGGGTGTATGCTTCTGCAGCGCATGTTCAAGGAAGATACTGTATGGCAGCAGTGGTAAGAAAGTGTTTGCTAGTCACAAAGCTCACTCTGTAATACGAGTACATTACCGGCTACCGTAGCGACTGCGACTGTTTCTTTACTGACCGAGACCGACCGTGATACAAACAATACGTGTGTGCACGTTCACAGCGGAACATGATTTGTCATTAATGATGGCCATTGTGTAAAAGCTATCTGAAGCCCAAACTGCCTTGACAAAGCTGTCTGTTTGGAATTAGCACAGCCTTGTCCCAGAGTTTAGACGTCCAGCTATATGAAAAGATAAACAATGCAACGTTTTTAATAAATGTAAATAAAGCAGCTAATATCAACATGGACAAAATCATGAATGTACTAATTCGCTTTTTTGATGAAGACCTGGCTAAAGTAGTAATGTTTAGTTTTCACAATGATTTATTGTAGGATTATGATATTATGGCAATATGTAACTCTACATTGACTCTTAATTTAACATATGGTTGGAAGAAGTAAAAATGTATCCAAAACTTTTCAAGTTTTAAAAAATTATGACTTTTATTACTGTGTAATGTCAAAAGGACTTTAACTGTTTTGCCAATCAAATTAATTTTAATGAGTGCATATTGAAATATTACACTGTTGGTTGGCAAAAAATGGATCTCAAAATGCATCAGATCGATGCTTTAAAATATGGAATATTTAAAATTTTCTTTTTTTTTTCCCCGGACCCCCCCAGAGGTGTAATATCCTTCTCACCTTTTTCCCCCCTGACCCATTTTTATGCCTGCAGCAAGTAACAGTCGGCAGAAAGAAGGCAAAGCACTTGGATGTTGGGCAGATTTTCTTCTTGATTGTGAAGGTTTGTTATGGCTTTTTTTTATATGGTGTTTGTAAAAAGTGAAAACCTTTCGTTTTCACACTGTGTTAACTTAATTTACTTGTTAGATGATGAAGACACTAAAACAATGTTGACTTTTCCCTTTCAGAAAAAGCATCTGCTGTGTCCCTAGAGGATATACTGATGTTTGCTACAGGGCTCGCATCCCTTCCACCTGCTGGAATAACACCACTACCATGCATCGAGTTCTTGACAAATTCGCCATTCCCAAACACCTGTGCAATATATGCTAAAGCTCCCTCTCCTTGAGACCTACAGTGTCTTTAAGACAAACATTGAGTTTGGCTTACAGAATTCTCCAGGCTTTTCCCAAAGCCTGGAGAACCAAGTCTGGATTTTTTTAAACATGCAGTTTATAAAAGCATGAAAGAGTGCATGCTCAGTTCAGTTCACAGTATTTTAATGATTATTATTGCTGTTCATTACTTGGTTGAATGAAAAATCACAGAACAGATGGTAAGTACAGGTCATATTACCAGTAACAGTAAAATTGTATTCAGCTAAAACATATGTAGTTTCATATTTGAAACAGTGTATAACATTTTGTGCTTGCAAACAATACGTCTTGAAAATAAATTAAGAAAATTGTTCATGTTCTTTGGTTGTTCAGACCTACAATTAATACACAGTTAACTTGATGGTGAATCAGAAAATAAAAAAATATATAGTTTGGGATATTTGAGTTTAATGTATGTATCCACTCTGGTATGACACTGCATATACTGAACTGCACTTGCCAAACCTGATAATCAATAAACAGCTAAGCCACATTTGAGAATGTTTTCCTTTAACATCTGGCCTTTAAGAGTGGGCTGCAGTAGACCATATTTATAGGCCAGCTATTTCTTTCAAGGTGACATATAGTTCTGAGGCTGACTCCCAATCATGTGGCTGCTGTAATCCATTTTGCTCAACAGTCTGTTGAAGGTAATCCTGGATGTCTGGATCACTGCATGAATGAAGAGTTTGCCTTGACTCTGGAAATGTATCCAGTTCCCTGTCTTCAACGGCCAATCCACAGTCCCTTGAACCAAACCTGCATAGTGACACAATAATTCATCATAAAGGGAAAACATGACTCTAAATCCAAATATATTTCCAATAGTGGTGGTACGGTTCATGAAAAAACATCCGAACCGCTCGGTTCGCTAGTCTCGGTTCGGAATGTGTGTGTGCCGCACGGTTCGTCAGTACACTGTTAATGTGCACTAACCACTTACTGCCGTAGTGGCCACTTTCGACACCTATGTTAAAACACTTACTGGAAATGACGAGCGGGTTGAGTTTGACGAAGACCCATGTGATGATCGCGTCACATGGGTCTTGCTGCTCTTGAATTTCAAAATACGATCTCGTATTTTACGAAAATAGTTTCTGAAAACATTTTAAGCGAGAAATAGGCCATGCAGTTGCCGAATCTGTCTTTATTTCAGATCGACAAAGTTCAGTTTAAAAGATTTTCGTCAGATTTTAAGAGACACCGAGCCGACTTCTCCTCAAGTGGAGTGGGGTGCTGCTGCTGCTGCAGGTCACGTCACGTCACATGCAGAAATGTCAAGTGGGATAGAGGCTGCCTGGAGTTGGAGGATGCGCCAGCGTCGTTTATAGTCTGGTGTGTGGGAACATTTTGGATTTCATGTTACCTATGATGAAATAAAAGAATATATAGAACTGCCACTGTGTGCATGTATTGTGCAACCTGCATTCAATATGCTAATGTTAGCTATATATTATATGCTGAAGTATATTCTGGAGTGTTAAAGATTAAAAGAAAAAATAACAAGAACTGTACAGAACCGAAAACTGTGACCCTAAAACCGTGATACGAACCGCACCGTGGGTTTTGTGAACCCTACCACCCCTAATTTCTAATAATGTGTGATGCAATTTATGCTTTGATACACATTATATTTTTGTAAGAATGGATATAGTCAGCTAATTGTCAGTTGATATGGAGTGACCTGTGAGGCAAGAGATAGAGTTTGTCTGGAATTCCCCCAGGACAGATGCAAGTCTGGAGGGTCTTTCCAGAGGTCCGTGCAATCATCGAGGTCTTTTTGCAGAACATCACTGAAGCAAGTAAGTCTTGGGGCCCTATTTTAACAATCTGAAACGCAAGTATGAAACGCAAAACACAAGTAGCTTTGTGGGCGGATCTCGGGCGCTGTTGCTATTATACCGGCGGGATTAAATGAGTCTTGCGCCCGACGCAAATCTAAAATGGGTTGGTCTGAAGTAGCTAGGTGTGGTTTGGGCGTAACGTGAAAATAACCAATCAGAGCGTCATCTCACATTCCCTTTAAGAACAGGTGCGCTTGTTCCATGGCAGATTGCTATTATGATGGCGGATTTGCCTGGCGCACACCAGCGGGAGCTTTCCGGGATGCGGCAAAGTAATGAATGCCCGTCTTGTCTGGGTGGCGATGTTGCTGCGGCCTCTCGGGCGCATCTCCTCAAGTCTGGAGAGGATTGCTGCAGCCATGTAGCGTGGGCCTTCAAACGCACCACCTGCTCCTGTTGTGCCCTTTCCTCCTCCCCCAACTCCATCTCCGTCCACCCACTCCATCAGGAGCACATCGCGCATTGCCACTCCCGGACCCTCAAGTGTCCAATCCCACGGTAGTTCAACATCACGTCTCCTTAAGTCCTCTAACATTTCCTCATTTATGTCATCAACACATCCATGATTCATGGAAATTTTGTGTAAAACACAAGTCACAAAGAATGCTTAAACTTTTTGAGGACTGTATTGTAAAGTGCTTCCTGACCTATCCAAACACCTGAAGTGCATTTTCAGTAATATTTTTCCTTGTAATTATGTATGGTTTGCAAAAATGGGAACTGCTGTGTCAGTGTAGATGAGGGAAGCAAGGTGTATGCGCGTTGTGCGCACGCTACATTATGGCCAAGCATGTGCCTAAAATAGAATCTGAATAAGACTGACTTTAGACCAAGTTTTTCCTGGTCAGTGGCGGAATTGTTTTCTGAAACTGCAAAATAGCATCAGGGAACGTTTGCGCCTGAACACGCCTCCTCTTTTCGCTGAACTGCCCCCGGGAGCGCAAATTCATTCCCTAATTTACAGACGTGTGTCTGTGGAGGGAAAAGTCCGCTGTGCGTCGGGTGCAAAATAGGAATGATACATGCGTCGGTGTACAAAGTCAATTGCGCGGGGTGCAAGATAGGGCCCTTGATGTTCATGGCTGCCATTAAAGTGTCCACAGTCTCTCAGGTCTCTGAACAGGTCCATCCAAAATTGAGCCCTAGTTCAAATTCAAAGTTAGGCTACTTATTTTACACAAGAGGAAAAGATTATAACTATTGAATAACTACAAGTAGGCTACTACAAAAAGCATTAATGTTGCTGCTGCCAATATCAGCAAAATAAATCTGATTGTGTGAATGCATAGGTGGAAAGGCACTGCATGGCCCCTCAATAATGCATGAGTGAATATGACTGAAGCACCTGTCAATTAATCTACCTGAGATCTCACAGAAACACTGTGCGCGCTCTCGAACAGAAAATAATTAACACATAACACAAAGATATTTCTATGCGGTAAAAAAGTGCTAAAAAGTGATTTCAGTCCACGGGCACAACCTGTTAAAGCTACATTGTCCAGTTTTATGTGGACAACTGCTTTTATCAGGATCATAATATGCAAATAAACAACTATATGTCAAAACAAATTTACAGTAACCATATATAAAAGATCAAATGTACAGTGTTAATGTGCAAATAGTGCAATAAAAAAAGAGAAATGATTGTGTATGTTTGAGAGATTACAGAGAGGTGGTGTTCAACTCTCCAAGGGAGGCGTTGTAAAGTTTAATGACATAGGCAGGAACGATTTCCTGTGGCGCTCTGTGGTGCATCTGGGTAAGAGGAGTCTTCTGCTGAAGGTGCTCCTCTGCTGGGCCATTGTGTCGTAGAGAGGGTGTGAGACATTACCCAAGATGGACTGAAGCCTAGACAGCATCCTCCTCTAAGCCACGATCGTCAGTGTGTCCAGCTCCTCCCCCACGACATCACCAGCCCTCCTGATCAGTTTGTTTAGTCTGTTGGTGTCTGCGACCTTCATCCCACTGCCCTAGCATGTGACAGCGAAGAAGATAGCACTTGCCACAACTGATAGAACATCCTCAGCATCGTCCGACAGATGTTAAAGGACCTCAGCCTCCTGAGGAAAAAGAGTCGACGTTGGCCCTTTTTGTAGACAGCCTCAGCGTTTCTAGTCCAGTCCAGCTTATTATTTAAGTACACCCCCAGATACGTATACTCCTCAACAGTATCCACAGGGACCCCCTGGATGGAAACAGGGGTCCCAGGTGATTTCGCCCTCCTCAGATCCACTACGAGCTCCTTCGTTTTTGTCACGTTGAGCTGCAGATGGTTCAGCTCACTCCAAGTGACAAAGTTGCCCACAACAGTCCTGTATTCATTCTCATCACCCTTTTCTATGCAGCCAACTATTGCTGAGTCATCAGAAAACTTCTGAAGATGGCAGGACTCAGTGCAATAGTTAATGTCCGAGGTGAAGAGGGTGAAGAGGAAGGGAGAGAGGACAGTCCCTTGTGGAGCCCCAGTATTGCTGACCACCCTGTCAGACACACTGTTCTTTAGGCGTATGTACTGTGGTCTGCCCGTCAGGTAAACAACAATCCAGGACACAATGAGGGCTTCCACCTGCATCGCAGTCATCTTCTTACCCAGTAGAGCTGGACGGATGGTGTTGAAAGCACTGGAGAAATCAAAGAACATGACTCTCACAGTGCTTGCAGGCTTGTCCAGATGAGTGTAGATTCTGTTCAGCAGATAGATGATGCTGACCTCAACTCCTAGGCTGGGCTGGTAGGCAAACTGTAGAGGATCAGTGAAGGGCCTGACCATAGGCCTTAGCTGCTCCAGGACGAGCCTCTCAAAGGTCTTCATGATGTGGGACGTCAGAGCCACCGGTCTGTAGTCCTGAGGGCCGCTGGGACGTGGTGTACCCAGTCTGTTTTACCAGCTGAAATACTTTTATTTGACTGAAATCACTTTTTGGCAGATGAACACTTTTTGCTGTAACAAAATTACACTTATATGCAGCCAGAACCGTAACACTGGATTATTTACCTTCCTTTTCTCAAAATGGACCACCACGCCTTGATACGTTGATTCCCAACCGTTGATCCATAATTGTGGCTTAAGGAGCCTGCATAGTAGTGTGTATGCTTGTGTCTGAGGGTACACTGTATTGCAGCCATGGTGCCATTGCCCATGGTCTGTCCTCAGTCTCATTGGGACCACACCACCACTCTTGACACAATTTATATAGTTGTGGGCGATGACCGATGGGTTGTTGTTGGTAGCCCCACAAACAAGCCACATGATCCTTCTTGAAAACCCGTCTATACATCCTGAGATGGCCAAGCCAAAGGGTTTCAGCTTATCATATCCATCTACATGCCAGATCTAGGTTGGACCCGTGGAGTGATATGTACACCTCACAAACCTCCGGTGTGTTCTCGCATCTGTTCCTTGTGGATTTAGTTGCTTCAACAATCTCATCACTGTGTGTCGTTTAACACGTAGCATGTTTTTTGCTGAAGTACTTGCCACATAGTCTGATAGCCGAATAGTTGCCCCGGTCCACGCAGCTCTGTAAGGATGGCACGTCTCACCTCATCCAGTTGTGAATAGTTTTTCCTTTCTTTACAACCCTGCTTCTCTCAAACGTGACTTCAAAGTGCTAATACTTATCCTGATGTTGTGATTGGTTGACAACATATCAACTATCACGTCGTATGTATGCCCTGCATCAAAATAATTCTTAATAATAGCGAAAGTATCTTCGGGAGTATTCATGTTTTCAAAATAGCCGCTTTTCCGTGTTTTCACCTCTCTTTTCTGTTAAAAGACAGACAGTCCATCTGTCCAATCAGGAGGGTCCGTCCTCTGCTAGATAGGCCCTACCCTTTCCGGTAGAAGTTAATGCCATTGTGTTTTATGATTTGTTGAAGTGTTTTCCTATGTGCCGTCGTGTTTTCCTATTTGCTGTCGTGTTTTCCTATTTGCTGTCGTGTTTTCCTATTTGCATTAATATTTTGCTATTTGTTGTGTTTTCCTATTTGCTGTCGTGATTTGCACTTCAGGGCCACCATAGGGAACCCTTGTTCCATGCTGAAATTGCAACTGTCAAGACATATTATGTACACATACAGCCACCAAGACAAATGCATGTGGAACCTTAATCCAATGGGAATGCTATGGATCCAAATCCAAACCTTTCAAGTACCCTAAACAAGTACTCCCACTCAATTTGGTAAAATGTCCTCTCAAGACTAAATCCAATGACTGCACATTCTCTGAATGGATAGGGAGATATTGATCAAGCACCAAGCACCTTGGGAATAAATATTTCATCAAAATTTTTAATGACCACTTTTAATAATGAAACCGTCTGCTACAGTTTGGACATTGTGATGAAATAGGATTATTTAGTATTTATATTGCATATTATTTGACTGTTTTCTACTTCATTATATGTACTATTCATTATTGTTATTTGTTTACATGAACACCAACCATACTTATCTCTTAATTTTCTGCTGAATGGTAACTGTATTTCGGCCGTTATGGTATTTAAAAACTTGATTGATTTGCTATATGGAAGCCGGCAAGCCTGATTTTATTGTCAAAGGAGCCTGTATAAAACTGTGGAAACACATTTCATTTCTTATAAATTCTTCACAATAAAAGCTTTCATTAATTTGTAATTTAAATCTTATGAAGCAGAAAAATCAGGAAATGTTGGGTCTATATCAGTAGTAACCAGGGGTTAAATTGGGATATGTCATGTGGGGGGGGCTCTCCCTAGGCGGGTCCGTGGATATGTCCCCCCGGGAAAAAAATTGGAAAAATAAACCATTAAATGGCACTTTCTGGAGAGTTTTGTGCAAAGTAATGGAGAAATCAATTCTTACATGATATGTGCAAAACTGCAAGGTTAATAGCCTATACTTTGCATTGTTGTAGTATCAACAGGGATTAGGGCATTTAGCATTTAGATTACTGTTAATCAGTCATCACGTGATGATACACATTGTATTACCTTGTTATTGAAGTGACCCATACAATGTGCCAAACATAATGTGCCACATGAAGAGACAGTGCAGCATATGACAATAGCAACAGCTGAGAAGATTTGGGTCAGTGGTGACCAGGTCCACCTCACACAAACTTCCTTCTCCCAATCTCTCTCTTTACTACCACACACACACACACGCAAACATGCACACACACTGAGTGGGGCGCTCCGATGTTCGGACAGCGAGAACCAGTTCAACGGCTTGGTCAACAACATGAACTCGTAGCGGCCAGTGGAGCTTCTGAGCACCGAGCTTCCACAGCTTTGGGAGAAGGCATTTTATCTACTAATCCTACCGACGTAGACACTTTGGCGCAGGGGCGTCGGCCTTGGGGTAAAACCAATACAGATTACCAGGGCCCAAGGGGAGAGAGGGCCCTTGAAAAGTCTGGAACATATTTTATTTTACTTGGATATTTTAATTTCCTAATTAAATTTCATAATGCATGTCAGAGGAAATGTAAAGTTAGTGTATTGGCTGAATAACTTTGTTGATTGACTGACTACATTTTGTATACAAAAAAAAGACTAAGGTCTCACCCACCCCTTACTAATGGTTTAGTCCATCTGCACGCATTTTGTTTACGTTAGATCAGTTGAGCGTTTTGTGGAGTGCAAACTTCTGCTGTAGAAATGTCTTTCTCAAAGAAAGACAAATCATGCCACCAAAAAAGAAAGGAAAGACAGGAGAAGTTGAGAAAACAAAATGAGGGGAAACATTTGGTAAATGACTTCTTTTCAAAGAAAGGTGAGCACAAACTAGAAAACAAAATCCATGGTGCTAACCTGCTTGAATATCTCCGCGACTGTTAGTGCTAAAAACGGACTGAGACAACCCATTGAAAGAGCAGAACGTACAGTTTCAAATGAAAATTTGGTTATACATGTAATCTGAGTATGGCAGTGTGAGTAGCATTTGACACTCGAGAAGCAAAAAATGTCCGACAACGCCACTTTGGATAGGCCCAAGACCTTTAAAGCACACAGATCAGTTTATCAAAAATTAGGCGTCAGAGACAATAATGTATTTATAAAAATATATCATTTTATTTTCTTTTATGTTTCAAATATGTCTTTTAAAATGATAGGATCGTTAATGTTAAAAGAAAGCAATAATTGAATATTAGGAAAGAAATAAACAAAACACAATTCAAATCAACAAAATAGCATGCATTATTAAAGAACCAAAATCGGGGAGGACTTCCGGCCCGCGAACATGTGAGGATGCTTCCTTACTGAGCTCCTCACCTGAACTGCTAAAATTACCAACTCAACTTATCTCTCGCCAAAGTTATAGGACGACCTAAAGCTCATTTGAACAATGCACACCAACAACACGTTTTCGGCTGCTTTGGATGGTGAGCAAAGAAAAATGAGCAGGAAAACTAAAGAGACTAGAACAGGCGCGTTAGCTTCCATTAGCTCCCTCGCTAACAAACAGGGCGCGCAGCCCGTGGAGTCGGCTATCCTCTGTGCTATCGAGAAACTGAAGGAAGAGCTACTTGCTAAGATTGAGAAAAAAGCCGAGAGTCAAAATGCCAGGATTGACCAGCTAAGACGAGACTTGCAACAGGCCACCGAAGCAACAAAAGCCGAAAACGCAACGCTGGGAAAGCAGGTATCTTCGCTGGAGACGGCTAGAAGCGTCCACTCTGATTCTATTACTCAGCTGGAAAATGACATGGTAGGAATTAAAAAACAGATTGACATTCTGACAGCATGCAATGAAGATCTCGAAGCCCACTCACGACGCTGTAACCTACGAGTCACCGGCATTAAAGAGGGACGCGAGAATGGTATGCGTCCTGTGGAGTTTATGACCCTGGTGTTGGACCGGGCCCATCGGTTGCTACGGTGGGGACAGGAGGATGGGCTTCCTCTCAGGGCATGGATAATCAGATGCCATTACTTCTAAGGTTGCGAGAGTATACTGGGAAAAGCAAGAGCTCTGAAGCAAATTCTGACGGCTGAGGGGGATAAAATCTGCATCTTTCCAGATTACACACAAGCAGTGATGGAGCAGCGCAGCGAGGTGAGAGGAATGCTGCGGGGCTGCGAGGGGGTACAGGCAGGCCTGTGGTACCCTGCGGTGTTTGGATAGATAAGGAGGCACTTTACAGTACAGTCCTCAAAAAGTCGAAGCATTCTTTGTGGCTTGTTGTGTTTTACACACATTTCCATGAATCATGGATGTGTTGATGACATAAATGAGGAAATGTTAGAGGATTTAAGGAGACGTGATGTTGAACTACGGTGGGATTGGACACTCCGGCTGCAGCAATCCTATCCACTTGAGGAGATGTGCCCGAGAGGCCGCAGCAACATCGGCACTCGGTCAAGACGGGCATTTATTACTTTGCCGCATATCGAACAGCTCTCGCTGGCGTGCGCCAGGCAAATCCGCCGTCATAATAGCATTCTGCCATGGAACAAGCACGCCTGCTCTTAAAGGGTATGTGAGATGATGCTCTGATTGGTTAATTTCACGTTACACTCAAACCACACCTAGCTACTTCAGACCAACCCATTTAAGATTTGCGTCGGGTGCAAGACTCATTTATCCCGCCGTTATAATAGCAGTTTCAGATTGTTAAAATAGGGCCATTAAACACAAGGGGCAGTCTAGTGTAACGGGGAGTGGGCTAATACACGGAATATGTGGAATAGCAGGGAGCCTTTCATTATTTCAGTTTCAGTGGCAATATTGCTATTCCAAGTTTTTCTTCAGGCACTGCATTATCTGAATATACTTTACGACCATTTCATTTTTACAGCTGATACAGGATTGGTGCATATTTTTGTTTGGTCATTCCTATAGAATTGAGATACATTATGCTTGCAGAGAGATACAAATGTTATTTTACAGTTTCATAGCAATTTAAGATGACGCTCAAAATCACTAGTAAGGTTTTTTGTTAGTATGCTACATGCTACAACTTTGTGGGATGGTGAAGCAGCCTCTCAGTTGGGGAGGGGCATGCTAAGTAGTGGGGGGACTGGCCTGGGTTTTTTGTTCTTTATATAGGTGCTTTTGTGTGTGGGCAATGTACATTATTTCTTACTAAATTCATAGGCAACCATACAATATTTCCAGTGGTGAAGTCAGACGTTGCAAGCTTAACTATGGTATATAATGTCATGTCAGGTTTAGATAACCGAGCGAGCAAATAAGGAACAAATTAAAATAACAATAGTAATTAAAGCTGCGAGCAGCGATGGACGGGCCCTCGCGCCTCTGTGCGCGTCGGGGTTACCGGCGGACACCGCTCCTTGCGACCGTGCGTTCGTGCGGCACTCAGACGCCGCAAATCTTCACCAATGAAAAGGGAACACCCCGCCGAGTACGATACCTCACACAAGACTCTAAGTCATATGGTTCATTAAGTGTGAAAAGGGGCGTGGCTAAAGCATAGGGGGCGGGTCCAACCATCACCAATTAAAACGGAAGTCTCTGCTGAGTTCAATGATACCACACACAAGACTCTACCTTGGATGGGTCAGCATGTATGAAAGGGGGCGTGGCTTGAACATAGGGGGCGGGCCAAACAATTACCAATGAAGAAGGAAGTCTCTGCTGAGTTCAATGATACCTCACACAAGGGTATACCTTAAACGGTTCAAACGTTATGAAACGGGGCGTGGCTTATGCATAGGGGGCGGGCCAAACCATCACCAATGAATAAGGAACTCTCTGCTGAGTTCAATGACACCTCACACAAGACTCTACCTTAAACGGTTCAAATGTTATGAAAGGGGGCGTGGCCTATGTGAGTGGGCGTGGCCATATTATAGGGGGCGGCTCAGTATCACACGTAGACCACACATTCTGAGTTTCATGCAAATCGGATGATGTTTGTCATATAAGGCAGATTTCCTGTTGCCAGCGGGGGGCGCTATGACCAAAAGTCAATTTTGGCCTGTAGGTGTCCTCAGGCCTGGACCCTTGTCAATTGTGAGAAATTTCGGGCAGATACAACAACGTAAACTCAAGTTACAACAACTTCTTTGCTCATCGCTAAACACTCAAAATGGCCGCCACGCCACGCCCACAACGTCTGACGAAAAGTTTTTCTTTTAAAAAGTTTTCATCGTTAAGGTGTTGGGATGGTACAGACCAAGTTTGAAGTCCATCGGATGAAATCTCTAGGAGGAGTTCGTTAAAGTATAGCACCTTGACTTTTAGGCCTACTTCCTGTTGCCA
This sequence comes from Perca fluviatilis, assembly GCF_010015445.1. Classification (NCBI taxonomy): domain Eukaryota; kingdom Metazoa; phylum Chordata; class Actinopteri; order Perciformes; family Percidae; genus Perca; species Perca fluviatilis. The sequence continues at coordinate 18,324,930 of NC_053112.1, forward strand.
CTAGGGGGCGCTATGACTTTAAGTAAATATCGGCCTTTATTTGTGCTCAGGGTTGGACTCTTATGAATCCTGAAAAGTTTTGAGGTAATCGGACAACGTACACTCGAGTTACACCCACTTCCTGTTTCGGTGGCGAAACGCACAAAATGGCCGCCCCGCCACGGCCACGCCCTATGACGAAAAGTTTTTCTTTTCTTTTTCTTTTCTTTTCACAACTTTTCATCTTTAACATCTTAAGATGGTACACACCGAGTTTGAAGTTGATCGGATGAAATCTCTGGGAGGAGTTCGTTAAAGTACGACATGTGGAAATGGCCAAAATCGCACTAATTTCGAACTTTGAAATCAAAATGGCGGACTTCCTGTTGGGTTTAGGGTATGGCTCTAATTAAGTTTTTTGTACATCTTGCCATGATACATATGTGTACCAAGTTTCGTGAGTCTACGTTAAACGCACTGCAGGGGCTCAATTTTCTTAACTTTCTAGGGGGCGCTAGCGAGCCATTTTTGTGCGACTATTCCCGAAACCCTTAAAATACGTACATTTTCACCAGACTTGATGCAACCGCCAAATTTGGTGAGTTTTTGAATATGTTAAGGCCCTCAAAAAGCCAATTCATTTGACGGGAAAAAGAAAGAAAGAAAGAAAGAAAGAAAGAATTAAAGCTGCGAGCAGCGATGGACGGGCCCTCGCGCATCTGCGCGCGTCGGGGTTACCGGCGGACGCCGCTCCTTGCAACCGTGCATTCGCGCGGCACTCGGACGCCGCAAATCGTCACCAATTAAAAGGGAACTCCCCGCCGAGTTCAACGATACCTCACACAAGACTCTACGTCATACGGTTCATTAGCTGTGAAAAGGGGTGTGGCTAAAGCATAGGGGGTGGGTCAAACCATCACCAATTAAAAAGGAAGTCTCTGCTGAGTTCATTGATACCTCACACAAGGGTCTATCTTAAAAAGTTCAAATTTTATGAAAGGGGGCGGGGCTTAAGCATAGGGGGCGGGTCAAACCATAACCAATTAAAAAGGAAGTCTCTGCTGAGTTCAATGACACCTCACACGAGTCTCTACCTTAAACGGTTCAAATGTTATGAAAGGGGCGTGGCCTGAGTAAAGTGGGCGTGGTCATATTATGAGGGCGGCTCAGTATCACATGTAGACCACACATTCTAAGTTTCATGTAAATCGGATGATGTTTGTCATATAAGGCAGATTTCCTGTGGCCAGGGGGGGGCGCTATGACCAAAAGTCAATCTTGGCCTGTAGGTGTCCTCAGGCCTGGACCCTTGTCCATCTTGACAAATTTCGGGCAGATACGACAACGTACACTCAAGTTACAACAACTTCTTTGGTCATCGCTAAACACTCAAAATGGCCGCCACGCCACGCCCACACCGTCTGGACGAAAGTTTTTCTTTAAATAACTTTTCATCGTTAAGGTGTTGGGATGGTACAGACCAAGTTTGAAGTCCATCGGATGAAATCTCTAGGAAGGAGTTCGTTAAAAGTATAGCACCTTGACTTTTAGGCCTACTTCCTGTTGCCACTAGGGGCCCTATGACTTTAAGTAAATATCGGTCTTTATTTGTCCTCAGGGTTGGACTCTTATGGATGCGTTGAAAGTTTCGAGGTAATCGGACAACGTACACTTCGACTTACACCCACTTCCTGTTTCGGGGAAGCGCGCAAAATGCCGCCGCACACGGCCCGCGTCCTATGACGAAAGTTTTTCTTTTAACAACTTTTCATCTTTAACATCTTAAGATGGTACAGACCGAGTTTGAAGTTGATCGGATGAAATCTCTAGGAGGAGTTCGTTAAAGTACGACATGTGGAAATGGCCAAAATCACACTAATTTCGAACTTTGAGATCAAAATGGCGGACTTCCTGTTGGGTTTAGGGTATGGCTCTAATGAAGTTTGTTGTACATCTTGACATGTTACATATGTCTACCAAGTTTCATGAGTCTACGTTAAACGCACTGCAGGGGCTCAATTATCTTATCTTTCTAGGGGGCGCTAGCGAGCCATTTTTGTGCGACTATTCCCGAAACCCTTAAAATACGTAAATTTTCACCAGACTTGATGCGACCGCCAAATTTGGTGAGTTTTTGAATATATTAAGCCCCTCAAAAAGCCAATTCATTTGACGGGAAAATAATAGAAGAAAGTATGAAAGAAAGAAAGAATAATAATAATTCCTTCAGTTTCAATAGGGCCTTCGCCGCTGTCGGCGCTCGGGCCCTAATAATTCCTTCAGTTTCAATAGGGCCTTCGCCGCTGTTGGCGCTCAGGCCCTAATAACACTAACAAACTGTCTGGAGATGATCCACTATTCAGTCCACTATTCCATTTGGCATTTGTTCAGTTGGGGTCACATCCCATATAAATGTTCAGTTTTTCCCAGTTCTATTTCGTATAGGCTTCGCCCTCTAAGCCACGCTATGGGTTTATCCCTTCGCGCATGCGCAGTCGTGAAGATTTTCTTTCCCGCCCTTGCGTGCCGCACGGGCTTCAACTACGTCCGCAAATGCTGTATAAAAACAGGGCGGACCCGTTGCTCTGCTCCCACTTTTTCTTCAAGCAAGAGCAGTTATGAAGAAGGTAATGAAGACTACCAGCTCCAGCGGCGCCCGCCTCTGCCCCACCTGCCGGACCGGCTACATCTTCTCGCCGGACCTCCACCCCGCTCGCGAGACCTGCCTCGGCCCGCCCCGCACGGCCGGCGGCTCTCACTCCGACGCCTCCTGCCTGTTCTGCGCCCGCCTGCCTTCTAAAGAGCTTCAACGGCGGGCGGACGTTTTCTGGCCTTTGAGGTCGACGGAGAGGGGACGGCAGCTGGGCGGACCGCGACACCGTCGACGCCCCTGGAACCCGCGGAAGAGAGCTGCTTTCGGACGGGCACGAGTCTGATGACTCGTCTCCCCCGAACGACGACTCTCTCACCGGGTTTCCTTCCTCTCCACTGGGAGGACTGGATCTGGAGACTGGGATCGACGCCTTTCCGCTACGGCTCTCCCAGTCCCCAGAACGGCCAGGGGCACCGCCTCAGCGGTCTTCCCCTCTGCCGCAGGTGGCTCCACCCTCCACCACCAAGGCTCTTTTTATGGACCTGCCGGAGATCATAAAAAGAGCGGCGGACCAGAGGGGCATAGCGCTTCCAGCGGAGCCTCCAGCCCCCTCTCGCGGCCTCCTGAGCGGTGACATCTATTCTCAGGAGCCGCCGTCCAAACGGGCCCCACTCTGGCCGCGCTTCACGGAGCTTCGGCCGTTCGTGGAGGAGGCTCTCTCTCAGCCAGGGAAACTGAGGGCGCCAGTCTCGCGCTATGCCCCGTTCACACGGGTTCATGGCGACACAGAGGCAGGTTTTCCTTCGGTCCCCCCTCTGGAGCAGAGCCTGGCGTCGATCCTGCTTCCGAAGGCTACCTTCTTCGGCCACCGGAAGCCGACCCCCCCGTCCCCCAGGACCAGGTTTGCGCCCAAGTCACTGACCGGTCTCACCAGTGTGCAGCCCAGGGCTTAGCGGCGCAAAACAACATAGCTCTTAGCTTCCGTCCGTCTCCGCCATGGCCACCAACCCGAGGCGCTTCCTCCGGAGCTAGCTACGGAGATCGGCAAGGCTATGACCGCCATCCTCACCCTCACCACGGCGACCACTGTGGCGTTGTCGAGGATCCAGGCGTGGCAGACTGTGGCCCAGCGAAATATCTGGCTCCACATGTCCCAGCTACCCACGGAGGTCAGGCGCGAGCTACTGTACGGTCCCATAGCTCCCGATGGACTATTCGGACCTCGTTTACAGACAGCCACTTCCCACCTCCACCAGGCAGCCGAAGAAGCAGAGCGGCTTCGACAGCTGGGCTCCTGGAAGGCGGCGCCTCAACATCAGCGCCACCGCTCCACCAACCGCCATAAGAGGAAACGCCCCACAGCCTCTGCTGCGGCTGCGCCCTCCCAGGCTTCGGACTCCTCGGCCTCGACGCCCCACCGCAGCGACAGCCGCCCCCGACCGGCAGGCTTCACGGGGTCGAAGGGACCATGAAAGCGGCTCCCACCTGGTCTAACCGCCCCGGAGCCACCCACCAAGCAGCGGCGACGGTGGCAATGACGGGCGCGGGGAACGTCTGTCCCTCCATGGTTGAAAAACCGGAAACACAACGGCCCTTTTAAGGGCCACTCAAGTCTTTCTAAAGAGCAGTTTCCCCTCAACCTAGCAGCCCTTGTTCCCAATGAACATTACGCTGATAATATGACAGATGTTCCCCACACAAGCACAAACACACACCAGGTCACCGCTGCTCGCGGGGCTGCACCGCTATGTCACCGCGGGATGAGGACGACGATGACCCGCCACCCTTTCGACAGGGCCCTACCATGGGCTGGGCGACACGTTCTACCCACGTCTCGCCCAGCGGCGGGACGGGCTCTGCGCTTCCTGCTAGCTATGTCTGTAAACAACACACAGATCACGCGCCACCGCTCTCAGAGCACAGCGCGGCATGGATCAGACTGACACACATGGACTCGTGGATGTCAAAACTGATATCACGGGGCTACACACTCCAGTTACGCTTTCCCGTTCTTTTCCTTTATGCGGGCGGCGGGTGTTGGAGACAACTGTGTCGTTCCCAGGCGGAATCAGACGCCATGACGTCAGAATTACGGGAACTGCTCTCAAAAGGAGCAATTTTTCCGAAGTTCCTCCGGGGAGGAGAACGAGGGTTTTACTCCCGATACTTTTCTCACTCCAAAAAGTCAGGCGGGTTTAAGCGCCCCATCCTCGACTTGTCCCAGTTCAACCGGGTGCGTCATGGTACGTCCATTCCACATGTTGACTACCAAACATGTGTTGGAATGCGTCGCCACCAAGAGTGGTTTCGCGTCCGTGGATCTGAAAGACGCTTACTTTCACATCCAAGTCATCCCCAGACACAGGAAATTCCTGCGCTTCTTTTCCAAGGGGCTCATTTTCAGTACAACCGACTGCCATTCGGTTACTCACTGGCCCCTCGCACTTTTCCAAGTGCATGGAGACGGCACTTCAGCCGTTGCGGAAAAAACCGCGCAGAGTCCTGTTTTATCTGGACGATTTGCTCATCCTGGCTCCCTCTCGGGAAACGGCGGCGCTTACACACCGTGTCAGTCCTGCAGCACCTGCAGACACTCGGTTTTCGCCATAAACTGGCAGAAAAGCGCATTGGTTCCCTCACAATCGATAGTTTATCTGGGCGTAGTGCTAACTCGATTGTTATGAGGGCCAGGCTGTCAACGCCGAGGCAAGAAACGCTGCTTTCTCTCCTGTCGCGCACTACGCCCGCGCCCCGTGTCAGGCGCCTGTCTATCATGCGCCTTCTGGGCATGATGTCCGGCGGGCTACATGGTAGTACCCTGGGGCTTCTCCACATAAGGAAAATCCAGAGGTGGTTCCTTCGTCAGCCGTCGCCCCCACCACCACAAGTGGCGAATGCTGACTATCCCTCCCTCTCTGCAGTCAGACCTGTCATACTGGGAAACCCCCAGACCCTGTCAGCTGGGGTTCCCCTGGGCGAAGTGACGTCATACGTGACAGTATACACAGATCGTCCCTCACTGGCTGGGGAGGAATGTGCGAATCACAGGTGGTGGGGAGGGAATGGCCCCCTCCTCCCTCCAACACATAAACTGCCTGGAGCTGTCCACGGTGCTGAAGGTCTTGAAGCCTCACTCGCCGAAGGTAGCAGGGGAGACATGTGGTGGTGCAGACAGACAATGTCACAGGCGGCGTTCAGCCATCGCCAGGGCGTTGCGGCCCGGCCCGGCTATTGGAAATAGCCAGGAGCCTCCTGCTGTGGTCTCACAGTCATCTGCTGTCCCTCAGGGCCGTCCACATCCCCGGGATACTAAACCGGGCGGCAGACCTAATGTCGAGGGGGGGACCCTCTCACAACGAGTGGAAATTGAATCCCACTATCGTTCGGAAGCTGTGGAGCAGGTTCGGAGGCGGAGGGGTGGACCTGTTAGCCCTCACGACGAAAACACACAGTGCGCTCTGTGGTTTTCCTTGAGCTCGCGGGACAACCCACCCCTGGGGCGGCGGCCGCTTTCTCCCACCATCCTTGGCCCAGAACCCTCCTTTACGCTTTCCCCCGGTCCCTCTGATCCCTCGCGCCTCCTGGAAGCATTCCCAGGAGGAAGGCCTGACGGTCATCCTGGTGGCACCGGAGCGCCGCGACCGCATCCTGGTTCCCGACGCTGGTCCAGCTGCTGGCGGCTCCCCCTGGCAATTGCCGTGGCAAGAGGGCGCCCTGTCACAGCTGGAGGCGGCGATAGCCCACCCCGGTGATAACCCAGCGGCTGTGGGGCTGCGCTGTGGCCGAGGCACGCTTGCAGAGGTTAGGCTTGCCACCTGCCGTGGTGCGCACCATTCAGAGCGCGAGAGCCCCCTCTACAACAGCGTGTTACGCGGCGCGCTGGTCCGCTTTCCAGCGCTGGTGCACAGAGAGGGAGTCAGACCCCATATCGTGCCCCCTGCCCGTCGTACTGACTTATCTCCAAACACTGGTAGATAACGACTTGGCCCCATCCACGGTCAAAGCCTACGCGGCGGCCATTTCATCTTGCCACGAAGGCTATGGAGAGAGAACGGTTTTTGCGCACCCCCTAGTTAAACGATTTTTGAAAGGGGTCCGACGGCAGAAACCCCCCGTGCGTTCTCTCACGCCCCAATGGGATCTGGCCCTGGTACTCCGAGCTCTGGGGAAGCCCCCTTTCGAGCCCCTGGCACAAGCCCCTCTCAGGTTGCTGTCTCTAAAAACGGCGCTCCTCCTTGCACTGACATCAGCCAAGCGAGTGAGCGACTTATCTGTCAGTATCGCCATCCTGTCTCTCAATCAGAGGGGACGGGAGCGCAGCCACCCTACAGCCCAACCCTTCCTTCACACCAAAAATTTTAACAAATTCCTTTCGGTCGAGGGTTTTTTCCCTCCAGGGTTTTTTCCCCCCGCCTCATAACAACGACGCGGAGGAGGCTTCCCACAGATTGTGCCCGGTGCGTGCGTTATCTCAGTATGTTTTACGCACGGCGGCCATAAGGCGGACACGGCAGCTGTTTGTTCACTACAGGGAACACTCCCAAGGGGCGGCCCTGTCGAAACAACGCCTGTCCCACTGGCTGTGCGAGGCTATCACCCAGGCCTATAACACCCGGGGTGCCCCCAGGGCATCGGGCACACTCTACCACGGGCTCTGTCTGCATCGACAGCCCTGTTCAGAGGCATGTCAGTGGCTGAAATCTGTGCTGCGGCCTCTTGGGCATCTCCATGCCCTTTCATCCGCTTCTATTTGCGGGATGTGTCTGAGCCCTCCCTGACTCACTTGGTCTCTCTTTTTTCACGGGACGATTGAGGGCCCCCCGCCGTATGTATAATTGTATATATTATGTACATATGTATATGTTTTTGTCACTATTATACAATCACGACATATGCCGCTTTATGTTTTCTCCTGCCCCTCCCTCCCCCACTCTGGGTGTCTGGGAGGAACTCGGCGGTCCCATATTATCAATCATGTATTTCCCTCATCAATCAGCGCACCTGCATTTCCGGCTTGGGCTTTCAGCCAGCTAACAGGTCGTTGCCATGGCGGCACATGAGAGATAAGTGACAGTAAGGGAAAATAGTCTATAGTCTATGTTCCACTTGTGGGATCTGTCGCAGGTGGCATTGACTACATCAGCTTCGCCCTAACCCATAGCGTGGCTTAGAGGGCGAAGCCTATACGAAATAGAACGATAGTTACGTTATTGTAACTCCAGATTCTATGAGTATAGGCGTAGCCCTCTAAGATTCGGGCCACCTGCTCCTATTGCATTAGCTGAAGAAAAAGCTGATGTTGGGAGCAGAGCAACGGGTCCGCCCTGTTTTTATACAGCATTTGCGGACGTAGTTGAAGCCCGTGCGGCACGCAAGGGCGGGAAAGAAAATCTTCACGACTGCGCATGCGCGAAGGGATAAACCCATAGCGTGGCTTAGAGGGCTACGCCTATACTCATAGAATCTGGAGTTACAATAACGTAACTATCGTTCTTTTCAAATACATTCTCTTTGACTCTCAAAAGGTATGTCAATTTTTCCATAACAAAGATTCCCTGGACATTTCCAACCACTGGTTCTGTTTTGGGATATTTACATTGAGCCAGTTTCTTGTGACCGCTTTCTTACTGGCTGCAAGTAATACTTTAGTCAAGTACAGATCCTTTTTCATTCCAACCTTCTCAATGCTCCCAAGGTACATCACTGGACAGGTATTTGGGATTTCATATCCCAAACGTTTTTTACAACTAGATTAACATTTTGCCAGTATGTCCTCATTTTTGTACAGTTCCAGAAGATGTGTGCATGGTCTGCTTCCACACTCCCACACAGTCTCCATCAGTTTTGTTGTATAGCGAGTTGCCTAGAGTTTATTTTTGGTGTTATAAAATAGCGAGTTACGTTTTTCCAGCAGAACTCCTTCCATAATAATGAATTTGTAGATGTACATTGTGTCTCACTCATGTGATACCATTCCTCCTCTTGTATTTACAGTGCCTTGCGAAAGTATTCGGCCCCCTTGAACTTTTCGACCTTTTGCCACATTTCAGGCTTCAAACATAAAGATATAAAACTGTAATTTTTTGTGACGAATCAACAACAAGTGGGACACAATAATGAAGTGGAACGAAATTTATTGGATATTTCAAACTTTTTTAAGAAATAAAAAACTGAAAAATTGGGCGTGCAAAATTATTCAGCCCCTTTACTTTCAGTGCAGCAAACTCTCTCCAGAAGTTCAGTGAGGATCTCTGAATAATCCAATGTTGACCTAAATGACTAATGATGATAAATAGAATCCAGCTGTGTGTAATCAAGTCTCCGTATAAATGCACCTGCTCTGTGATAGTCTCAGAGGTCCGTTTAAAGCGCAGAGAGCATCATGAAGAACAAGGAACACACCAGGCAGGTCCGAGATACTGTTGTGGAGAAGTTTAAAGCCGGATTTGGATACAAAAAGATTTCCCAAGTTTTAAACATCCCAAGGAGCACTGTGCAAGCGATAATATTGAAATGGAAGGAGTATCAGACCACTGCAAATCTACGAAGACCCGGCCGTCCCTCTAAACTTTCAGCTCATACAATGAGAAGACTGATCAGAGATGCAGCCAAGAGGCCCATGATCACTCTGGATGAACTGCGGGAGATCTACAGCTGAGGCGGGGAGACTCTGTCCATAGGACAACAATCGGTCGTATACTGCACAAATCTGGCCTTTATGGAAGAGTGGCAAGAAGAAAGCCATTTCTTAAAGATATCCATAAAAAGTATCGTTTAAAGTTTGCCACAAGCCACCTGGGAGACACACCAAACACGTGGAAGAAGGTGCTGTGGTCAGATGAAACCAAAATCGAACTTTTTGGCAACAATGCAAAACGTTATGTTTGGCGTAAAAGCAACACAGCTCATCACCCTGAACACACCATCCCCACTGTCAAACATGGTGGTGGCAGCATCATGGTTTGGGCCTGCTTTTCTTCAGCAGGGACAGGGAAGATGGTTAAAATTGATGGGAAGATGGATGGAGCCAAATACAGGACCATTCTGGAAGAAAACCTGATGGAGTCTGCAAAAGACCTGAGACTGGGACGGAGATTTGTCTTCCAACAAGACAATGATCCAAAACCTAAAGCAAAATCTACAATGGAATGGTTCACAAATAAACATATCCAGGTGTTAGAATGGCCAAGTCAAAGTCCAGACGTGAATCCAGAGAATCTGTGGAAAGAACTGAAAACTGCTGTTCACAAACGCTCTCCATCCAACCTCACTGAGCTTGAGCTGTTTTGCAAGGAGGAATGGGCAAAAATGTCAGTGTCTCGATGTGCAAAACTGATAGAGACATACCCCAAGCGACTTACAGCTGTAATCGCAGCAAAAGGTGGCGCTGCAAAGTATTAACTTAAGGGGGCTGAATAATTTTGCACACCCAATTTTTCAGTTTTTTGATTTGTTAAAAAGGTTTGAAATATCCAATAAATTTCGTTCCACTTCATGATTGTGTCCCACTTGTTGTTGATTCTTCACAAAAAATTACAGTTTTATATCTTTATGTTTGAAGCCTGAAATGTGGCAAAAGGTCGAAAAGTTCAAGGGGGCCGAATACTTTCGCAAGGCACTGTAGATCTTTAGCAGGCCATTAACACAATTCATAAAATAAGGAACCCTCAAACCAACCAATTATCACATGAACCAGATGAAATAGAAAGAATATTTGAAGAATATTACAAAAAACTCTAATCTAAACCATTATCAGCTGATGAAAAAACAATAAGAAGTTTTCTTGATTCACTTGACCTGCCATCTCTTGGTGAGACACAGAATGACACTATTATGTCACAATTTACAGTTAAGGAGCTGGAAGCCGCAATTACTAGATTAAAGGCTAATAAATTGCCACATAGCGATGGGTTTCCATCGGAATGGTACAAGGCCTTTCAGAAGGAGCTAACACCTTTGCTTATCTCCTAACTATCTTTACGAGTTGGAATGTACGAGGTGCTAACCAACCGGTAAAGCGAAATCTTTCTGCACCTTAAGACTCTGAAATCAGAGGTGGCATATTTACAAGAGACACACTTGAAGAATTGTGACCATGCCAAGCTAAAAAGGGGAGGATTTCAACACATTTTCCACTCCACAGTTTTAATGCTAAAAGTCAAGGTACAGCTATACTTGTACATAGAAATACCCAATTCCTAAAATCTAAAGTAATATCAGATACAAATGGATGATTTGTAATTGTGCAGGAAAACAGGAGCTGAACAGGTTGGCGAAGGCAGAGCCCTTCATGCCTCAGGCGGTCAGCGGCGAGGGCAAAACCTCTCAGGCGGCCGAACAGGTTGGCGAAGGTAGAGCCAGGCAGGACGTCGAAGACTCTCGTGTGGCCGTCGACGAAGGTGATACCCCTCTGGCAGCCGTCGGCAAAGGCGATACCCCTCTCGATGTAGACTCTGGGAGAATATTCAGCAAAGACTCTGGAAGAGTGGTCATCGAAGACTCTGAGAGAGCGGTCAGCGACGACTCTGGGAGAACGGTCAGCTCAGGCTCTGGAACGCTGGTCCGCTCTGGCTCTGGAACGCTGCACGTCAGCGGAGGTTCTGGACCGCTGCTCGGCTCTGCCGCACAGCTTGGGGATGCTGGACAACACATGGTCCAGTCTGCTGGACAACATGGGCTCTGGCTCGCTGGAGAGCGGTTGAACCTGTGCATGGCGCCCGCGTCCTCTCTTACGGGATATATCCTTCAATGCCCACTTAAAACAAACCTCAAGAACAGCCTTTTTCCATCTTCGTAACATTGCCAAAATTAGGAATATCCTGTCTCAAAACGATGCTGAAAAACTAGTCCATGCATTCGTTACTTCCAGGCTAGACTACTGTAATTCCTATCTATCCTATCAGGTTGCTCAAATAAATCCCTTAAGACTCTTCAGCTGATCCAGAATGCTGCAGCACGTGTTCTGACGAGAACTAAGAGAAGAGATCATATTTCTCCTGTATTGGCTTCTCTGCACTCTGCCGAGGTATATTCCTAAAAGGGAGATTTTCCTTGCCACTGTCGCAATAGCCACTGCTAATGCTTGCTCTTGGGGGAATTACTGTAATTGTTGGGGTTTTGGAATTTATAGAGCGTGGTCTACACCTACTCTATCTGTAAAGTGTCTCAAGATAACTCTGTTATGATTTGATACTATAAATAAAATTTAATTGAAAAATTTAAAATAACCGGGTAGCATGTTGAGGTGAAGGCTCGCAGCCAGGCATCTCTAAGAAGTCCTGAATCTACTTAGGCAAGGAGTTCCTGAGCCAGGATAGAGTGGATATCTCAAGGTGAGGTAACCGTAGAGCCTCCTGTTTCACCTCCCAACTAGAAGCTCTCTTGCACTCTCCATAAACACACATCAGAGAGTAGTACAAATCATAAAGTTCGTCCTCAAAATATTCCGCTGGGTTAATGCCAATATTTACAAAGCTAATGGGTGTTCAAACACTTAGCCAGTTGATCCAAACCAGCTCTGTGCGTCCAAAACAGTCCCATACATCCAGACACTTTTTGTGCCAGTCTCCGGAACAACAAGAGTTGGAGGAGAAACGTGCCGGGGAGTGTTGGCCCCTTATAGCTAAGGATAGCTGTGGCACCCGGCGGCCTCCGCAGCAGCATGGCACAATGTTATAGCTCGGTCCATTGCTTTACAGGACGCGTCTTAAGACCGTGGCAGGGGGGCCCACGCAATCCGCACAACCACACGGCACATAACTATAACAAATAAGATTGTCAGATCTTAATAAACACCAAATGGGTTGAAACAGGGAGGCATGCAGCTTACCGAGGCACCCAACGCCAGCAGCCCAGGTGGTCATCTATCCACACGGGGACGTCCACAGCTGAAACAAAGTTGCCTCTACAAGAGAACGCTCGTAAATGCCACCCGCACGACAATACAAACAATGAAAGGCACGAAGGATGAAAAAGCTTCCTTACCACTATTTAGCTGCAACTGTCCCTTCAATCCTAACTATGTGTAGCTACAAATCACGGATAGTTTTTCATTTTTGGTGTAATTCGAGTATATTTACAGTTTGAATTTTGTCACGCCACATATGCAACATCTACCTAAATGTCGTATAAAGCTAACAACGGTGTCCGATTTCAAGTTAATGAATATTTGTGAATTTCAGAGTAATTCTAAGAGGAGGCTAGCTAGCTCTCATTGATAGAGCTACATGCAGCCGCAGGCTCTATCAATGAGACTCGCAAACAAGCAGCGTTTATTTCCCCAATCATTTGTTTAAATAACTCAACACATTATAATTACACACATTTAAAGATTAACTGGAACTGTGTTAAGAGATTGCTGGCGTAACAAGCTCGCTGACCGCGCTCTCACTCACATACACCGGGCATTTAGCTAGCAGGAAGAAGGGAGTTGCAGGCCCTGGAGCTCTGTCAGAGCAGCGGCGTTTGGTTGTCCATTAGCCCAAAAAACTGTGACTTTGCGCGGGTATGGAGTGCTGTGGGCTGCCAGCCGTGACGGAGATCCAAGTACCCACACAGGCAGCACTGGCCGCTGAACTCCGACACACAGTCGGACAAAATTTGAAATTAGCCATCCATTTTCGTAAAGCGGCCCATATTTGAGCTTTACTTAGTTGATTTCTCGCATAAAAAAGTTTCAGAAGTGAATTTTGTAATGGAATAGCAGAGATCTGCGCGACCAAGATTCAGAAGGCTACCTGATCTCAGGTCAGTTGTGTAGCTTATGTAAATGTTGGGGCGTGACCGTTCTTTTAATACACCCATGGGCGTGACAAAGGTACAGGTCTTGGGATGCTTACATAACCAACTAGCTTTGTTGAGATTCTCCCGTTATCAGCGGCAGTTTCAAAATATGAGATTTTCATAGTAAAGGGATTTCAATCGGATTTTGAGCTTCTATGTATGTCCTATTTACCCACTGAACTGTCGTAATTCAACTATGACAGGGTAAAATCGGTTTTGCATTCTATCACCCCTTTAAAAAGACTCAGATCATGAAACAGTAAAACAAAGCAGAAATTAGTAAATGTACACACAGTGACACAGGAGAGAAACTAAACTTCAGACCACAGAGATTCAGTTAAAAACTACAAAAGGACTGAATAAACAGAAGTACATTTCTAGGATAAAGCCCTTATTCTTTACAGTCTATGATAAAGCCTGATATCCAGCAGGATTTGCCTCTCACCTTACATTCTTTGTGTGTTGCCGTTCACAAAATCCCTTCGCTTCAGGAAACAACAACCTTCGATCTGGCAAGCTACACAATGAAAATGGCAAGTTTTGAAGAAAATTTAGATTGTGCAATAAGACAGGCATGATTGGTTCTTGTGGTAAATGATTGTAAAGATTTACATGGAATATGTTTACGGCATTTACTTTCTAACTACTGTAGCCTACTGTGTTCAGTTTACTTCATTCAATATTTTCTGTGGCATTTTCTTTTGCAGGGTGCAAATGTTCCACCAAAACAAGTTCCTTCTTCAGATTTTTTTGCAGAGGCACTATCGCTGGGTCCGGAACTTAACACTTCCCAAGACAATTGGTTTAACACTCCCGTCATTACATTTAGCACACATGCCATGTCCTTTGGGTCAAGTTGACCAAGTGCCCCCCCGCCCCATCCTTCACATTAGCACACACATTCTTTGGGTCAGGTAGACCTGCCACAGTTCACCCTCATGTGTCCTTCACATTTAGCATATGCGCCGTGTCCTTTGGGTCAGGTAGACCCAGTGTGTGTGTGTGTGTGTGTGTGTGTGTGTGTGTGTGTGTGTGTGTGTGTGTGGGCGTGTGTATGCGTGTGTGTGTGTGACAGGCAAACCTCGACCTGCTGCTTGTTTCTGACCGAGAGGGTAGATTCCAGCCACCGCGTTGAATCATTGACAAGCGAGGTCTACCTCATGTATTGTCACGCAAGAAGGGCAACAGGCCAGCCCAGCGCACAGCCTTTGCAAATGTATTTCTTACACCAGCAACAAACCTCTTCCTCTTGCTGGCTGCAGCTGCCTGTCCGGGGTAGACGCTCCCGCTGTAGGATGAATGGAGTCACGAGTGCCTTCCCAGCTGCTCCAGGAACCACCTCCTCCTGTGCCGTTTGTCGGCCATCCATCCAGGGTTAGTCCTCGCCAAATCACAAACACGTTGTAGGCAGATATGTCTACACTCTTGTGGAAGACTGCCAGGTGCCAGCGAGTCGTCAGTCTACAGCTGTAGGCCTACGTGCCGATCAACTTGTCCAGGTTGTCCACGCTGCCCTTGTTGCTATTGTAGTGGAGGACGATGGCCCGCTTCCCATCGCAACGATCACTGATCTCGGCATCTGCATGCAGCATGCTCAGGAACACCACGTTCTTGTTCTTCTTGGCGAGGTAGGACACCAGAGTGGCAGCCGGAGTGAACGAGTGACGAACCTCGAGGACAACATCAGCCTGTCCTTGGAGGCCATCCGCAGCGCAGGCAAGAGCTCAGGCTTGTTCCTCCTCACCGTGCTGACCATCGTGAGGTTCCTCTCCAGAAGCTGTCTCGCTAAAAGCAAAGAACCAGGGCCTTCCAGGTGAAGAAACCACAGGAAAGCCTAACTGATCGTACAGTGCTGATATGTAAAGCCCTAAATAAAAATAAACTTTAAATACAAGCAAAGTAGCCTATTCAAAGCTTTCCCCTATGTCTTATTATCATCATAATCATCATCATCATCATCGTTATTATTGGTATTATTATTAATAATTGTATTAGTATTAGTATTATTGTTATTAGTATTATCAGTATAATTATTATCAGTAGCGTTATTCTTATTCTTATCCTTATCCCCCATTCTCATTTTTATTCTTATTCTTTTTTATTGCATTATACATGCGCGTTGGCAACAACACGCTCCCAGGTCATATTGACCCGCTCGGTCATATTGACCTACTGGGTCAACGGGAGGGTTAAACAAATGCAAACAACCCAGCACCCAGAATGTATCTGTAATTGGGAGGAGGACGGGCGAGACAGTAGTGAGGTGCAGGGGAGGAGGTGGGGGGGGTGGAGTGGATAAAAGGAGGGTGCTGCAGAGTTACAGTCTACATTGCCAGCGGATCAGGATCAGGCTGAAGGATGAGTAGGACTCTGCTGTGGCTGCTGGCCTCTCTGGCCTTTTTCTCTCTGACTTCTCTGGCTGATGGAGCTCCATTGTAAGTAGACCTGCCTTACCTTTACCCCCATGTGCTTTTACCCTGTGAAACCCAAGCCATTTTTGTTTTGGCCAAACATCCAAGCCAAGTGTTTTGCTCCTGTTACATTATTACTCACTGTGAGCTCATCTTTCACTATCAGCAAGTCTAGCATCTCAAATTAACAGAAGTAGGAATTGCTCCTTAATGTCTTATGAGCTGTATAACAAAGTTACAATGGCATAAAAAAAGGAAAAAATGTAAGTTAGATTGATTTGATAATATATATTTTTTTAAATAGAAAAACAATTTAATCAGATAATTCAACACTTTTTATAATTTGTTGAAGTTGGACATGTTCTATGTGAGTTTTTTTATCCACTTAGTGTTTTTTTGGCCTTACTTTGGAGCTTTTTTTCAAACCCGCCGCTGGGTTTTGGGGTTAGGAGGGCTATAAGTTAATTCATACACAGAGCTAAAATGTATAGCTTGTTTACAGTGGTGCTCATAAATTTATGAACCCATGCTAACGTTGACTAAAAAGAGGAATAAAAAAAATCATCTTTTGGAAATTGATCTTAATGCCTTAATTAAAAAAATCCAACCATTAAGGACACTAATTTTCTTTGTGAATGAATAATGTATCGTAAATAAATAAATGTTGGGGTACTTTCCATAAAATCATCTCTCAATGCAAATCAAACCAACTAATAAGCTTACTGACATAAATCCATGCCAATCTCTAGGTATGGCGAAGGGTATGTGATGATGTGGGGCTATTTTAATTCCAAAGGCCAAGGAGACTTTATCAAGATGCATAGTATCCTGGATCCATGAAATAACTGTCCTTTAAAAATAAAAATCTGCCTGCCTCTACAGGAATTTAACATAGGGGTGTGTATACTTATAACCCCTGTATTTTAAGGAGGAACATTTATTTATTTACGAATAAATGCTACTATATACTAGGGTCATCTGTATGTATATTCAATTAAGAGAGTGTATGGATACAAATATTAGTTTAACTTGTGTCTTACATAATAAGAAGTCAAGTCCAGTTTATGTCACACAAGTCAAGGTACTGTGGTCTTTGAAATGATGCCAATGAGTTGACCTGATTCTTGTTCAGAGTTTGCACAACAATGCATTAAGCCAGACAGAGCAAAAGTCTAGAGGCATGATGAAATGTTTTGTAGATCCAGTTCTTTGTCACTGTCTTTGTCAAGGTAATCAATAGATCCCTGATTGTGTATGAAGTCCATGCTGGAGCTCATGATCGTCATCTGAGTTTTCTTTGGTAATTTTGGTGAATTGTGGTCTCGCTTTGCCAGATCATCGACACTCTGCGGAGCGGAGAAGGGTCTGGCTAGTCCACATAGTATTACGGGATGGGAGAAAAACGTGCTGTGGTTTATTGGCATTTTTTTTTAACCAATCTCAATAGTCATGAGCAGCGCTAAGCTCTGCACAGAGCTGCTGGATGATAGTCTAGCTAGCTTTCTGGATTTACCATGCAGAGATCTGAGGAGCAGTCAACCATATTCCTCATAAATCGACCGGAGTTTAAAATTCCAACACAAAGAAAGCAGAAGGAAACAGACATCAGCGAAAATACATGCATCCTGCAGCACCAGAGCAATCCCAGAAGTGGAACGTCAAAGATATAGACTAGGTGAATTGAAACTTTAACTCACAGACTCTAAGACAGTGGTTCTCAACCTGGGGCGTGGGTCCCAACATAAACCTGAGGGGCCCAGAGGCAATTAAAGGAATAAGTAAGGGGTGGGGAGGGAACATTTATGTTGCACAAAATTATGTTAACATTTTGAGACTTCTATAATTTTTACTTCTGTTTTTTGGGAAATACTAAAATGTTACCATCAAGTACATAACAATCTCATAGAAAAAAAGTCATACTTAGTAAGGCCAATACCTGTGATGAGGGTTTACCGTACAAGCACTTATTTTTTTCTTTTTAAGGGGTCACACACAAAAAAAGGTTGGTAATGTTTGTCAGTATATCATAAACAGCATGTGGTCACTTCCGCACATTGACTGCAGTATATTCACATCAACATCTTTCTCACCACTGCTCTGCAGGAAGGTGATGTCTGCCCCTAACTTGTTGCGGGTAGGAACAGCAGAAAACGTCTTTGTGGAATGTCAAGACTGCACCGGGGGAAACATACCAGTCGAGATCAACGTGATAAACCATCCATACAAAAACACAAAGCTGACATCTACATCTGTGAACCTTACCAGTGCAAGAAACTTCCAGGAGCTCGGACAAATAACGGTAAGTGAAATACTGTCATGCTGTATATGCATGTTACTGTAACTTGGCTTCATTTTATGACACGTTCACAAAGAATGTAGATATGAATCCAGAAATGTACATCCTGATGCACATACTGCTCATCATACTGGTTTCAGATCCCTGCTGAAAGCTTCAGTAAGGATCCTACTATAAAACAGTATGTGTACCTGCAAGCTCAGTTCCCTGACCGACTGCTGGAGAAAGTCGTCTTAGTGTCCTTCCAGTCCGGGTACATCTTTATCCAGACTGACAAGACCCTCTACACCCCCAACAGCAGAGGTGAGTTCAATACTGAGCTACATAAGAAACACACTTACTCCTTTGTTTTTCCAGAATGTAATGATTGTACTGTAAATTACAGTAAAATGAATCTCTCTTTGGAAATAAGAGGAATAGTGAGGTCAAAAATAGATACACCTTCCTCCAACCTTCAGCAGCTAAATCAACCTCTTTCTTTCTCTGTCAGTTCATTTCAGGATGTTTGCAGTGACGCCCCATATGGAGCCCGTAAAGAGGGATGCAGAAACTCAAACTGATGCTTCTATTGCCATGGAGGTTGTGGAATTGTTTTTATCTTTGATAAGCAAATAATTTAATGTAATATTTTGTAAATAATCAGCTGTAACTGAGAGCATGACGCCTCTTAGTGAGGTGATATTACAAATGCATAACAGTAGATAATGTTCCGAAATTACCGAAATTAAAATACACATCCACAGTTAACGTTGTGTCTTTGTTCGGTTGTCTGACTCTAGTAAAACATGTCCTACTACTTACTGAAAATGCAAAAAAAATAAATGCAGTGGTCGAGTTGCACATTCCCCCATTGGAACACAGAAACATTTCAAAAATACCTGAAAAAGAGTCAATCTAGACTTGTCCAGGCTGCTGGATTGCAGACAAAAAACATACATAATATATAGCATGGACTTAAAGCATTTTTTTAAACTGGCACAGCTCTCTATTCATGTTTGTTTTATATTGTTTATTTTTAGACCCCTGAAGGCATCACTTTACCACTTGATCCAGTCTCTTTGAAATCAGGGATCCATTCTGGAGATTTCCAACTCGCTGAAATTGTCAGGTTGTATTTTATTTTCATTTCATTTCTATACATTCTGTTCTTTAGTGGTGCATTTAGATGTTAACATGGAAAACAGCTGTCCTTAATTCAAAACATTAATATCTTAAATATCTTACGTTTATGTTATCTTTCTACGATCATTTTCCATGTGGCCAATATAGTGTTTGGACAACTACTAATCCAAAATGATTTATCTCTGTGGTAGAGATATATTAAACATGAAGTCAGAGTCCTTCATGGCCTGTTTTCTGTGAGGAGGTTCTGGGTGTCCGGAGGCAAAGACAAGATAAATACCTTGGAGACCAATGGAATAAAATAATCATCCTAATAATGCAAAACACCGTTCTACAGTATCTATTGTGCAGTTTGCTGGCCAACCTGAAAACTTTAAACCCATTTGTTTTACTCAACGGCCATGTTTCTGTAGTCATTGCTCTCTGTATTGTAGTATAAACATCAAGTATATCTGAATTTGTGTAAGATATAAATAGCTTCAGAATCACTTTTACTTTCTAACTTAATAAATGTGTGTGTGTGTGTGTGTGTGTGTGTGTGTGTGTGTGTGTGTGTGTGTGTGTGTGTGTGTGTGTGTATGTGTGTGTGTGTGTGTGTGTGTGTGTGTGTGTATGTATGTGTGTGTGTGTGTAGTCTCGGACTGTGGAAAGTGGTGGCGAAGTTCCAGAGCAACCCACAGCAGAGCTATTCTGCAGAGTTTGAGGTCAAAGAATATGGTGAGCCCTATGACCTGCACCTTTATTTATTTTAACATATTAACATATTTATATTTAATATTTAAAAAGCTATAACATTCATTCATTTTTTATTTGATTGGACCCAGAATAAAACTCCTTTGATTTTTCAGTGCTGCCCAGTTTTGAAGTTAAACTGATGCCTGTTAGCTCCTTCTTCTACGTGGACAGTCAAGAGCTCACCGTCAACATCAAAGCTACGTATGTGAAGGTTTTGGTTTAGTGGCTTTAGAGACCTTATTGGGAGATTGATTGCAGGAGAAAATAAAGGGTGATGTTGAGAGGCCTCTTACCCTTTAAGTTAGTCATTGATTTTTTTTTGTTTTTTTGCTGTCCTTGTTTACTTCATTGTGGGCCTAATCTTATCCTTCTCTTGTGGATTTAGGTATCTGTTTGGTATGAATGTGGATGGGACGGCCTACGTGGTGTTTGGGGTTATGCAAGAGGGTCGAAAGAAGAACTTTCCAAGTTCTCTTCAGCGAGTGCAGGTGAGCTCATACTTAGACGTCTGTCGATTGGTCATTTTGGCGTATGCAGTATACTGTATGTTATACAAACGTACAGCTTGGCCTTTACCAGTGATACAAAATATGCATGACTCTAAAACATGAAAAATGTCTAGGATTTCTAAGCTGCCCGTCACCATTTCAGTTAATATATTGACATAGGAATGTAACAATTAAAGTATTTAAGATGTTCAGTATGATGCTAGTCTGACAGTAATTTACACCTTTAGTATATCTCCATCTGTTCACTGACTGTATTACTGTACCACTGTACTATATTTCAAGATACATTTTTCTTTAATGTCACATTAGATAGAGGGAGGTATTGGAGTGGTCAAACTGAAGAGAGAGCACATCACACAGACCTACCCAAACATCCTTGAACTGGTGGGGAGTTCCATATATGTAGCTGTCAGTGTGCTGACAGTGAGCGGTAAGAAAGAGAGACTGTGTGTTTGTGCTTGTTCACTATGTTTGATCATGTGTGGGTTAATTTAACAATCATTATTTTTATTTTTATTTTTATTTTTGCAGTCTGGGCAACATGGGGCTCATGTTTTGAACCATGTACACACTAGTTGCTCTGTGGCTAGCAATGGCAACCAGAGCGTTGTCCTCCCCAACAAAATAACTCATATCAGCAATGTGGACAATAATAATAATAATAATAATAATAATAATAATAATAATAATAATAATAAAATAATTTCCCAAACAAGAACAAGAGGAAAAAAATATAAAATACAGATATCAGGATATGTTGTTCTTTATCAGTTAATCTAAAAGAAAGTAAACAGATATTAAAATCAGTTTTGTGTTTCTGCATTCATTCACAGGTGGTGAAATGGTGGAGGCAGAGTTGAGAAGTATCCAGATTGTTACATCACCTTACACTATCACCTTTAAGAAAACACCCAAATATTTCAAACCAGGAATGTCCTTCGATGTTACGGTAAATTACCTATTTAGATTTATATAAATTAACAGCAAAAGTATTGTTTCATTTCTACTTACATGAGGAAAATCATTTACAGAAACGTTTAGTTACTTAACAGTTACTCTAAAAATGCAGATACAAACACAGATGGCGGTTTATTCTAAATATAAAAGTTGCATCTGTCATGGATTTTCATTATGAATCAAATATTTTAAACAGGTGAGATTCCAGAGGAAAAGAAAAATTCACCCTTTTGGGTCACTATATACTATCTACTTTAAATCAAAATACGCAGGACACAGCTAGTGCTGTTGCAGATAAAATAATCTCATATCATGAGTCAACTTAATATATTTTAATAAGACATTTTTCTGATTGTTCAGATGTTTGTGTCTCTGATGGCAGGTTGAAATTGTGAATCCTGACGGCACTCCGGCAAAAGAGGTTGTAGTGGTGGTCGACCCGGGCCATGTGCAGGCTTTAACCGCAGCCAACGGCATGGCAAAGATTACCATCAATGCAGGTGCAAGTCTGGCAATCACCGTAAGTCTCACTATTTTTTATGTATATTTTTTGCATTACAACCCGATTAGCAAATGGAAGCTTACATTTTTCAAACTAGACCCTATCTTCCCATGCATTGATATCTAAGTAATCTCGCTTTAAGGAAACAGACATCGGTGAAAATACATGCATCCGGCGGAATTTCCTGCGGCACCAGAGCAATCCCGAAAGTGGAATGTTGAGAACATAGACTAATATCTAAGTGACTAGTGTGAACAAAAATCTTAAAAAGTGGTCCAGTAATAAGCGAGAATGCTTTAACCGGCAGCCACAAATAGGGCTGCAATGGAATCCTTAAAGCTTACCATTAATTTTCGTCCACTAAAAGTGCTGGTTTTGCCACTGACATGCTCAGATTGTCTGAAAACATTATGGTACAGAGATAGACATTTTTGTTAAAGAGTAAGGTCCTTTTTGTTTACCCAGAAACAGACACGACATTGCCATCTCCAAACTCACCAGATTCTATTTCAATAATCAATACTTTTTGCTAGCGTGTATAGATCCAGCAGAGTGGTGATGGTTGGGACAGTGGAAAGACAGTTTTTGAGTTTTATTGTATTTTGTTTCTGTCAGCTTTGAATGAAGGATGTTTTATGATGATAAAATTACTGTTAAATTGAGTCTGGTAGGTTTGGTGATTAAAGGATATTGGTAAAAGACAGGTTGAACAAAACACAGTCAGGTCAGTAACATGCAGCTCCTAGGTGCAAATAGAGTCATAAGACGTTTAAAAACAAGGTCCTAAGTATGACCCCTAACGTGTGTGGGACCAGACACATGTTGGATAAAATTAAAAGACTTAGTGACATTGAGAAAATCAGCAGCAAAGGGGCAAGACATGTCATCGAAGTAACGTATCACCAACCATAACCACTTTTTCTTGTAGAAAAGGTTGTCGGTTAAAATACGAGAGCTAATGCCATTTGTGTGTATACCATCACGACGGAAGGAGGCTGGGCATTTCCAGAAGATGTTAAAAAGAAAGGGGGTGGACAATGTCCCAAATGACAAAAACAGTCTAAAAAACAATACAAACAACACAGTCCTAAAACCGTATGCTGATATACATAGTCAATATAGTGCGCAGTAACTCCTAAATAATTTTGATTACTCACTGACGTCCAGTGATCACCGGTTAATGAGACAGCGTTTGCACTTTGCAGCAGTTCCAATTGGGCTACTTTCTCCGTGGAGTACAGGCTGTGTATGCATGAAACTACTGTCCCCCTCGACAACTTTTTAAAAGTAAAATGGGTTTCCGTTAACGCCGTTAATAATGCATTTAACTGACAGCACTAAAAAAAACCGTTTTCCCTCGTAGGCGAGGGACTCGAGGACCTCAATGAAATCATGTTTAAAAACTTCAGAGGACTGACTGGAAATTTTATTACAACCAACATGAAGAATTATGTCACAGGCGTGAGGATGATTGGCAAGGATGCTGGGAATCTTTTCCATTATATCAGTTAAAAAGCAAAAAGTTGCAGAGGATATGTTTTTAGCATTCCTCACGATTGAGTCTCCAATAATGAGCAACGATAGGGGGGCAGGCTACAAAGGAAGTTTCATTTGTGATGATGATTTTGCAGGAGGGTGGTAAACAGTGAGAGGGGAAGAAGCCCTGAGGCCTGTACTACGAATCAAGATCAACATGCCCTGGAGTTATTTCAGTTCCCCGGCTTCACCTAACCTAACAACCGCACGCCGCATAAGCTGTGTCACGACAGTGGTTAACAACTAGTTCAATCTACCCAGGGTTTCCCAATCCAGCGGCGCGCGTTCACATAAAAGGGGCGGTGTTTGCACAGCATGACCAATCGCAAACATCTACCTGAGCCACATATTTTACATAAGAAGAGCAAACTATAATTCTACATAAATGTGAAGAACACAGATACGTTTTTACAGGCAAAACGCAATACAGTCGCTGCTTCCTAAAACAAGAAGGAAAGCTGGCAAAAATAGCCGACACGGTTATGCGTTAATCACAACACTAATCAATATCACTTCCCCATCAGTCAGGCACAATATCTGACCATAATTACACTTGTGCTTTCAATAAACTGTCTTTTGCAACACGCGGCTCAATAAGTCGCTCTTCAAATGTTTTAACTTTTATGAGCGCACCTCTTTCTCTCTTAATATGTCTATGTTTGAGATGTTTTCTCTCATAAATTTACAGTCTATGATCTCACCGTTGCACACCGTTCTTAGATTGAACATGTCCTGTCCCCCCCTCCCGTGGGGTCGAAAATCAAGCTGTTCCACTTAGCTGCTCCCTCTAGAGGCCTGGAGAACTTTTGTTGTGTAATCTGGATGCAGCGTTTTTTTGTTGCATTTGTTTTTGGGGTTTGTGTGCTTTTCTTTTTGCATCGTTTTTTATTTGCAGATTTACAGTGCGTTTGTGTATTTGGTTGTGTTGTGAGTATTTGCAGCACATTTGCTGAATGCTGCGCATGTGTTGTCAAATTAATGAAGTTGTTTTTCTTTTTGCATCGCTTTTTTTCAGGGTTTTTGTGCTTTTCTTTTTACATAGTTTTTTATTTGCAGTGCATTTATGTATTTGGTTGTATTGTGTGTATTTGCAGCGCGTTTGGTGAATGCTGCACATGTGTTGTCAAATTAAAGAAGTTGTTTTCTTAATTTGCTTGTGTTTTGTCTATTTGCATGTGTTTTCTTAACTTGCAGGGCGTTTGCCCCTGTCGGCCACCATACAAAACAGAGTTAAAAGGAAAACAAATATTGGCAATGAAATAATGCTAATGTTCTGTGTCTTAATGTTGAAAGTACATGTTTGCCACAACAGCTTTTTTAAGCCAATGATGCATGTTAATGCTGTTCTGCCCCATGGTGGCCAAAAATCGAATAATGCAGCTGTAAGTAACAAACTGAGTTGTGTTGTAGTTTGAGCCAATGCTTATTTGATGTTAATTTAAAGTGTCTTACCTAGAAAAACACTCACTTTTTACCTTGCTCAATTAAAAGACAATATTGACAGCACTGCAATGAAACGAAACAATGAACCAATGGCCAGCTTTATATTGTACTGTCAATCTATTGTATGAAAATCCTTTTTAATTCTTGTCAGTGTATGTCTTTTTGTTAGTCCATTACGTGTTTTTTTATTGCTAGGTTACTGCCAGGCAAGGTCTTCATAGGATAGGATAGACTTGAGACTTTTTAATGTATTATTTATTTATCTGTTTGTGTATGCTTACTTGTGTGTGTGTGTGTGTGTGTTTGTGTGTGTGTCATTAATTGCAGGCAAAGACCAATGATCCTCATATTTCAAATGAAAAGCAAGCATCAGCCACCATGGTAGCTCTCCCATATACCACTCAAAGCAACAGCTACATTCACATAGGTAAGGGACATCCTGAAATAACATTAGATGTTGAAAAAAAGGTGGTGGAATTGGCAGAGTATGCACCATGCACTACATCTTTTCAGTGTCTAACACTCATCACAACATGTCACATTTGCAGGTGTGGATACAGCTGAGCTGGAATTAGGAGACAACCTCAAAATCAGCCTCATCCTCAAGAGGCAGGAAAATCAAGACAATGACATCACCTACCTGGTGAGAGATGTTTTACACCTGCATGTGTGCATATGTAACTTTTTTTTTGTTGCATCCCACAACCTGTATAGTCTCTACATGTCGGATAAAAACTGCTGTTATCTATGTCCATAGATCCTGAGCAGAGGTCAACTGGTAAAAAATGGGCGTTACAAGACGACAAGAGGCCAAATACTGATTCCCCTTACAGTCACTGTTACCAAAGAAATGCTGCCATCGTTCCGCATCATAGCCTACTACCACAGAGATGGCAGTGAAGTGGTATCAGACTCTGTCTGGGTGGATGTAAAGGACTCCTGCATGGGCTCGGTGAGACACAGATAGTACGATTTTTTATATAGTCTAACTGCTTTAACGTTGCCTCATTCATTGACCTCCCCTTCACATTTAGCTGAGGCTGGAATCATCCAAACCCGCTCCATCCTATGAGCCTCGCAAGATGTTTGGTCTTAAGGTCACTGGAGACCCAGGGGCCACAGTGGGACTGGTGGCAGTTGACAAAGGCGTCTATGTCCTAAACAACAAGCACCGTCTCACCCAGAAGAAGGTAATTTCTTAATTTATATTTAACAAGTATAATGTGTGACAGTGGTTTACAGTTTTTGCCCGTTGCTTGAACACATTTTGCAAAACTTCGCTCATTGTGCCAAAACTCTACACACAAGTAAACATGACACAACACTGGGACATATACCATTCACATCTGTGTCAAATTGAAACTCTACTATCAAAACCTAAACTCTGCTATCAAAACCTAACATTCCTTTGTCAAAATGTAACTCTGATGACAAAATGACACATACTTGCATGATATGCATACACTTTCAGATCAGGGGGAACACACTAGTCTACTTTATATAAAACACCTTTGATTTTTGATTTTCAGTGTTTATTCAGAAGGCATATTTTCAGGAGGCACATTTTCAAACAACCAAAAAAGCAAACAGGCCTACTCAATATTGTACATTGCAGTAACATGAATTCAGATAAAGCAAAAAAAAAATTATAATAATAATAGAAAAAACACTATACTGTAAACACAGAAAATCATGGCAATTGTGCATCCGTGGGCTCATGGTCTGTTGGGGTCTGGCCACAGGATCTCATCGACATCGCAAGCAATGTCTTCTCCCGCTAGGCACCGGGGAAAATATCCCCTTGCATGTCGAAACCATCCATGGATTGCTGTCACCTGAATGTCGTTTCAGGCCTGTTCCATTGCCAGTGGCATGTGGTTGGCGGTCATATACACGCCATCTCCAAGCCGAAAATAATTCCTCTATAGGGTTTAAAAATGGTGAGTAAGGGGTCAAGTATACCACTTCAAATTGATTGTGGTTGGTGAACCAGGCCTGGACCAGAGCAGCCCGATGGAAACTGACATTATCCCATACCACCACAAACCTGGGCTGATCTGATCTGTTCTGTACAACTATATATATTATGGAGAGCATCTAGAAATGTGAGTATATGTTGGCTATTGTATGGACCTAGTTTTGCATGATGATGCAGAAGCCCTCAAAGGCTTATACCGGCACACAATGTGATATTAGCCCCGCGCTGCCCCGGGACGTGCACAATTGCCCTGTGGCCAATTACATTACGACCCCGTCGTCTTGTTTTGCTCAGGTCGAACCCAGCTTCATCAATGAAAACGAATTCATTAGGCTGTGCAGCTCCATCCATGGCCAAGATTCTCTGTAACAAAAACAAACATAGTACTGTACTACAGTGCTACACATACAGAACCCTCACCCCATCACACAAGTACCTGTGTAGCTCTCCAAATGGATCCATGTGGTACTGATATGGTACATATTCAGCTGCTACTGGATTTCACCAATACTGTATTGTAAATGTAAAGGACAGTTACACTTACCTGTACATATTCAGCTCGAAGTCCTTTGACCCAGACACTGTTCCTCTGAAATGGGACCCTGTAGCGCTGCTTCATGGTGATGTTGTGTTTTCCCAAGATGCGTCTGATGGTGGTGATGCTCACACGGTTTATGTTGTTGAACACTTGCCTGCCTTGTCTGCAAGTATTTTCTGTCGTAGCTGGTGGAGACGGATGCCATTGTCTGCCCTCACTAGGTCCACAACGGCAAGTTCCTGCAAAAGGAGCATTAGCACCCTGCAATACCCTGTACACGTGATGTGGTAATGTGAAATACTGTAGTACAGTGCTGTAAATACCATCTGAGCAGAGTAGAAGGTACAGAGGTGAAGACATACCTGTTTTCTAGTCGGAATGTTCTTATTACAGATGCCACTGTGAAGAGGCTTAGATGTGGGTGGACTCTCTGCCCAGCTTCCCTCATAGTCAGGACATGGTTGATGACATGGTCCACCAAAGTTGCTCTTATATCATCAGAAATAGGGGTCCATGCATGGCCTCTTCGACCTTGACCTTTTCCTCCTCCTCCTCCTCCTCCTCTTCCTCTTCCTCTTCCTCTTCCTCTTGCTCTACCTCTGCCTCTTGCTGAGGGTTTTTTGTAGCTGGCTGATTGGTGTTCAGTTTTGCAAGTAAGTGCCTTCAAGTGTGTATTTGAGTGGTTGCAATTACCCGATGTGTTTTGTGTTTTGGATACATGTGTTTTCCAAATGGCACCCTGAGATTTCATTTTTGAACGAAGTGTCTTCTGTATGAAATAGAGTGTAGTATGCAGGACCAAGTGTGTTGCATAAAGGAGTAAGTGTGTTGCAGAATTGCAACTAGAGTGCAAAGCAGCGCTTTTGTTTAAGGTGTTGGCACATGTGTTTGAGGTATGGTAACAAAAGCTTCAAGTTGTGTTACTTTAGTCTAAGCATGGGTCTATAGTGTTCAAGCAACGGGCAAAAACTGTAATTAAAAAAAATATGTGTATAAATAAATGACACATTAATTAGTGTTTGGATTCAAATAACATATATGCATATAAATGTGTTCAATGCCATGTAAGAACATTCATGTGAGTTTATAGATATGTGTTTTAGAGACTCCGTAGTGTAAGGAAGAGGATTAGGGACAAATGTGAAAGATTTATTTGAGTTCTTAGATTAAAGTCAGAATTCTGACTTTTTTTCTCAGAATTCTGACTTTATTCAAAACAAATCTTACATGGTCGTTCTGATATGGCATTAAACACATTTATGAGACACATTTACACATGCAATGTAAATACTGCAGGACAAATTTATATTGGATATAATATATAATAATGTATACGTGGCCTTAAAGCAGCAGCCTCTGCCTGCTCCTCTGTTTCTCTCGTCAAGATCTTGTGCCAATAATTCTTCATCTGGTTCGCAAAGACAACCCCGACCATCAAACTCCAAAAACTCCTCTGTGTGTTCCACATCGGATTGGGATGAACTATCCATCTGAGTTGATATTCTAAAAACACTGACACAATCTCGTTATTATCCCAAAGCTCAGTCTCTCTCTCTCTCAGCAGACAGTCTGTGAGTCTCCACCATTGCTATAGTTACCTATGCGCATGCTTAATAGCTCTTGAACTTTTGAACTGCTGCTGCTGGCTGAGCTGTGGTGTCAGGTTACAGCCTTGCTCTCATTACTATGGACATAAACACGGCAAATCGGTTCTTTTTGTGGAAAAAATATGTTTTGGAATATTGGATTGTATGAGTTCGACAATCAACTAGTGTGGACTTCACCAGAAAACAGGAAATAAACAGAGGTATGATTAACACAACTGTTATGCCTTTCTGTCACATCTACTGCAGTCAGACTTGCTGTGTTCCCTCTGAAGGAATCACTGCACATGGGTAGGCACTTGTAATGACATTTCGAACATTTTAAGTGGCTAAAAACACGTTTAAAACTTGCCCCGACAACTGCCATTTTAGATCAGTGGAAGCTCATACATGTAGCTGCAGCTTCTCCGTGTTGCCTGCACCAATTCAGGTCGGGGTTTTTTCAATCAAAAGTACACGCATATTTATAGCGATCAAGATTAATGTCAAATTTGTCCGGAATTCTTCTTTAAAGGAGTTGCTAACTCCGCCAAAACAGCTGACGGATTCATGTGATGCTTTAGAGGAAAGGATGTCTCATCCCTCTACAGCACATTTGCTCGTTGCCTCTCTCCACCAATGATTTCCTCACGTGAAAAAACGGGAGTGAATAGTGGACAGTAATAATTCGTGGAGGATCGAGTTTAACAGTTTTACAGCTAGTTTGGTTTTAACAGTAGATTACCTGTGTGCATAAATGATGCTAAAGTAATTGCCTTTATTATTTGCCGTTGTCTTCATGTGTGGATTTATACGACCACAGGTTTAAGTGTTCATCAGAAAGCCTTAAGTTTTGAGCTAAAGTTGTTAAAGATGATCCAACACTGACTTGTTGTGTTAAAATGTTAGACGGTTACAGTTTATAGTTCATTTATTGTAGTAGCCTTACTGAAATGTTACACAGATATTTTATATGTTATTTTGGAGTAATCAATATGCACAGCTATTTTTGGTGTCATAGAGCAGAGTGATATATGACATTATTTCTAGATAATTTCATACAGTTTAGTGTGTTTAATGTTTATTATATCCAGGATATATACAACTGTATATTTAGGGACATGCAACACATTAGTGAATGAAGTGTATGTTTGAGAATAACTGTAGTTTATTAGTCTTTATTGTCACATTGAGCATGCACAAGAGTAAGAGAGCATAGTCTATTATTGATATGAATGGGCTAATTTCTTGCTATAAGCCATTTAGTACTACTATAAATGGCAGCCTTACGTGTAATTGTTTTCTGTGTATGTTTCCCAGTTTGACCACACCACACACATACTCTCACCAAAAACTGTTAATTATCTGGAGAAAGGGAAGTTCTGTGTCTGATCAACAAACTGTAGCGACGGCTACTACAACTGAATCACTTAGTCTCACCTACAATATGTCTGTTTAACTTGTGTAACTAGTGTAACCCTATGTCTTGTCTGCTCAGGTGTGGGATATTGTAGAGGAGTACGACACAGGCTGCACACCAGGTGGAGGGAAGGATGGTATGGGTGTGTTCTACGATGCTGGGCTGTTGTTTGAGTCCAACACAGCTTTTGGGACTCCCTACAGACTAGGTGACACTACTTTCTACTACTTTCTCTTCCCTTCCCAGAACATACCCCTCTTTAGGTTTTGATATTGTACCACTGAAACATCCCTAATTACAGTAGGAGAAAGAGGGTGTAAAAGTTTGGGGTTCTCTTTCATAGCATTCATTTCAACGTCTCACTATAAGCCCCTTCACATATTCACAGACACAATAATATATAATAACGCATCAGGGCCCTGCATTCATACTGTCACCAGAGGTATGCCTGTGCCACCCAATATAAAATTAATTCTAAATTATTTTGTTCAAAAAACAACCATGCCAAAGCATACCAATGCTGCTCTGTCAGATTAGGGTAGAGAAAAAAAAAAACAGTGCAAGTATATTGAACAACGATGAGGTGCTAGCTGATAAAACAAAAGAAAACAAAATTGTCATCATAAACATGTCGAGGCAGGTATAGTCGCCTTAGGGAGTGGGGCATCCACCTGGCCGCCTATCTGGACAACTGGCTACTGCTGGCACACTCGGACATTGTGTTGGCACACCTGGCCGATCGGGGTTTTGTGGTGAACAAGGAAAAGAGTGAGTTTAACACAGAGACAGGACGTTTCTTTTCCGGGTCTGACGTTGAATTCGCTCACCTACACAGCCTGCCTGTTAGCCAAGAGAGTGGACAATTTCAGTTCCACTCTGGCACATTTTGTTAGGAAACAGGTCTGTACGGTCTGTGTCTCAGGCTGTTGGAACTGATGGTGTCATCACTGTTGGTGGCAGGCTATACATAAGAGATTTTCAGCATTGGGTGACAGGGTTATGGTGTTAGAAACTGTTGGGGACCAAGAAGCTGGTTAAACCTGATTTAACCAAAAAGGCCTCAGATTGAGCTGACCAGAGAGACAAAGGAATCGTGGCCTGTATGTAAACCCCAAAGCCTGGTTAATTCACACCTCTATGCTAAACTCCCAGCCAGAAGGGACTAGCCTCACAACTGGCAGGAAGTCAAAGAACTACAAGATTGTAGTCTCGACACTTTCAAGAGTTTCGAGTCTTCCTATTGGGTCAGCGGGACCATAAACACAGCATAAATAAGCCTGATCACCCAAAATCCTGTTGTCTTTGCTTGCAACTCACATTGCTGACAGGAGGCGCGCAAGCGCTTGTGCTCAACTTCTATTTTCTGGAGAAAGTGGATTTAATTTCGGAGGATCCTATGAAAAACGCACCAGTGTTTTTCATAACTGCAGTGAGAAGGAAACAACGTTTTTCTTCTCAAAGTCGACCAAACTTTCCCCCTTGCTGCCTTTTTGGAGGGAAGTTTCTCCGTGGCCGCTGACGAGCGCCAGGGACCCGTTCTGTTTCATTTCTGTGGAAACCTATGGACAGGAACAAACGGACTGAACACACCGTAAAAAGGCTGACGTCTGGGCAGAGATAAGTAGTGTGTTTGTTGCTAGCTTAACCACGTGGGGTGGCCTAGCAACCTCGACCTTTTCAACCCCTCCTCGTGCACCCAGCACCACTACCGCCCTCTTGAGGCTAAATAGTTTTGTGCAGCTCACAGGAGTAGCCATTTTGGGAATTGTTTTGTGTTACAACTACACTTCGACACTGCCCCTCCTCTTTCACTCTCTCACTCACACACACACACACACACACACCCAGACGTGTCCACAACACATGCTGTTTTGTTTTTACTTTGTTTTGGGTTGTGATACTGAAAAAGGTATATAAGTTTATTATTGAAGGATTATTGATTAGCTACTGATAATTGTGACGTTAATATAGATATATCTTATTATACTTAAATAGCAGTTGCTTGTGATTATTTGTGTACTTTTTGTAATAATTGCTGGTCGGATAGGCCCGTGATCGAAATCACCCCTTCCTTTAATTCCTTTTAAAGGATTTTCACAGAAATGAGACTGTTCCACAGTTTGATTATTGGTCCCTGACTTGCAGGGTGGTGCCCCGTTTTGATTGTTTGTCAATTTGACGAAGTTATTAATAACCATATTCATAACTTTATTAATATTGATAAAACATCTTTGATAATTTGCCAATGATCAAATCTATACCCTACTGGTATCCTACATTTTGGTGCCCCGTGTGAGGCTGTTAGAACCAGCGTTGTTACAATAATTATACATAATAATCCATAATTTTTTAATATAAATTTTTTATTTTTGAAAATTATAATTTTCCCGCAACATATTTAACGCCCCGTGCAAGCGTTGAATACCAGTTTTAGTGCAACATTTATGCATAATTGTCCATACCTTTTCAATTTTAAATAATAATTTTTCTGAAATTTTTATTTTTGAAAATTAATGTTTCTGCAACCTGCCAAGCATACATTCAGTTGTGGTCTGTGAATTTTTCAGTGTGTACATTGGTTAGTAGACAACATTTTCACGCTCTACTTGAACCCTTGACAGTAACGGCTATTACACACCTGAGGTGTCCGGGCCTCTACGGCCACCTGACAGGATCGGGTTAATTAGCTTAGTTAGCAGTCAAGATTTTCACGCTCTACTCGATCTTAAAGTTATTAATACTAACACTCAGATTTTTGACAGTAACAGCTATTACGCACCGGAGGTGGTGCGACCTCTGCGACTACCCGATAGAATTGGGTTGGTGGTAAATGGTAGTAATAAGCTTAATTAGCAGTCAACACTTAAAACTAAAGGAACTACAGGTTAAGCCTTTCACCTGCTCCTTGAATCAACTTGTTCACAGTTAATTTTCCTTTGTCACCACAAAGGAATTGAGCCCTGGTAGCAATCTGTTTGCTAGAGGTAAAATGAGTTGCTTCGAGTACCAGAGGCTGGAGACGAAAGCTTCCAACGAGCCGACCGACACAGTCCTGCAGAATGTGGTCGCTTGTCTCATCCTAGACTCTGAAGAGAATAACCGTGATAGTTGTGGAACTACCTGCAATTAAATACTCCAGGAACTATTAGCTTACATGGCACAGCCGTCTTGGATGCTAAAAGCTTGCATACAAGGCTTGCTTGGCCAATTGGTGCTCATCTATCAGAGCCGAACCCAACGCGCTGTCCTCCAAGCACAGCTCGCACCGCTGCAAGACAGCTATGAAGCTGAGCAGCGCAAAACAGCCTGGCTTAGACAGAGAGTCCAAGCCAGGCGTGATGAGGTCTCCTGGTTAGAGGAGAGCCGTGAGGACCTCTCGGCACAGCTCTGGCGGTGCCAAAGGAAAAGCCGCGTTCTATTCTCCTCCTCCGGTCTCCCCCACAATCAGAAACACCATTTCTCTCCGCCACCTCGGCGAAAAACCCACTTGTCTTCTTCCCAGAGAAGAGACCGTTCTTCATCTTCTTCTCGTCCTCCTACTCGGAGAGACCGATCTTGTTCATCTCCACTACCTCGGCGGAGAAAACCCTCTTCCTCACCTTCCCGGAGGAGGGACCCTTCTTCCTCATCTCCTCCCCCTCGGAGGAGAGATCACCACTCCCCTGCCAAAAGCGGAAGGAAGGTCTTGCAACATCAGAGGAACACAGGTAGAATCAGAGTTCCGTCCACTGACAAACGGTGCGAGCCACAAAGCTCGCCATCCCGCTTTGATCAGACTCCATCCCCACTGTCAAAGGGGATGAGCCGTCCTCAACTGAGTGACAATGATTCTCCTGATGGTCTGAACGACCCCCCCCCGGCTCCAGAGACATTATCTGATCGAGCCTTGGCTGCATGATACTCTCCAACTATGACAGAGTGACCGGTGTGACCCAACGGAACGGGTAAGTATGCTGACACCTTCACACGTCCAAGAATCACGTGATGCTGCCTTTGACCCTGAGCCGGACCCTCCTACCACATCCAATGGTCCAGCTGACCTGGATGAACCTACTTGGCTCCCCTCGGAGCCTCCAGTTACTTCGGTCTACTCAGAGACCACGGCTAGCAGCCTAGTAAACTCCAATAGGGAGGTGTCAGAGCTGGTCATAGGTGAGAGTTATGAAGAGCCTCTATCGAGCCGTTTGCTGGAAACAGGTGCTCCACTCCGCAAGGAGACACCCCAGCTAATTTCTGATTGCAACATCCTGCTTCCTGACAAAACCATAACTTCTCCACTTGTTAAAGAGGAAGAAAACCTCCAAATCCTTTGCGGTAAAAGTGGATCAAAACTTTCACCCACTGCAATGGATACTTTGTGTAGCTCAAAGCCACACTCTGCCTGGACTCCACCCCCACGAAAGGGGAAGGGAGCTCCCGATGACTCGGACAACACGTGTCCATCCCCAAAACAAGGTCTGTATCCAGCATAACTGTCAGACTCCTCAAAGGGGCCTGACATTGGTTCCTCATCAGCAGAACCAGACCAGGGAGGGGTCCTAAAGGAGCCCAGAGTGCTCCCTGAAACCACGAGGCCTAGCGCTTCACAAACCCCTCCCCTGACGTCCTGGGGAGACCCTGCCCACAAGGGCAACGCCGACGGTACAGATACCGCAGCAGGGGAAGAAGGGGGTGTGAACACCCTAGCCCTGCTGGACTGCGTCTCCAGAATAAGTCAGACACATTCTAACACTTCGGCAGAAGTCGTTAAAACAATGCTTCCCCTCAGTACACCAGTATTAGGCGTAGCATTCAGTGGTAGCATTCCCAGCTACCTGCCTGATAAATTGCCCATCACAAAATCTGTTTTGGTCAATATCACACCCCAGAGGATGACTCTGGTGCATCCTAGTCTCATCTGTGTAAGTGACACAGAAGACTTGGGCAGCGGTCACAATCACCTGAGACCGGGCCCACTCGCTGACAGCCACCGGGGACACATTCAGGCTCAGGTCGACACCCTGTGGCCACTTGATCCTGCAGGCAGTCTGCCAGCCCCAGACGGACAAGTCACCGTCATTCATGAGCAAATGGCCATGATTCTTCCAGAGCCTGATCCTGGCTCTGACTTGTCTTTGCTGCCAGTGAGCATACAGCCGCCGCAGTCTGGCAGCCTCGACTGTTCCAACCCTCACAGGTCTTTCCTTTGCTCACTGAACAACAGCGATGCACCGTGCCACACCCGTATGGCTAAAGGTGCACCCTTTTATGGCGCCACGCCCACAGACGTGCCCATATCACTTTGGCCAAAGAATCTTGCCGTCAGGCCAGACTGGCACCATCACTTGCGCCCACCTGACCAGCCTCCAGCTTTTGCACAGAAAAACCACCGCCTTTCTTCAGAGTCCCTGCAGACTCTCTTCAAGGTGGCTGGAGCAGGCGCCTTCTCTGTACTCCAGGGAAAGGGGGTGATACACTTATGGCCCCACCTCCAGGTAAACTTGATTGGCCCAGTTACTAGAACTGGGCGAGGTACCCAGTACCTCCTCATCGTGACGGGCAGCCTCACCATGCGGGTTGAATGCCTCTCAGCACCCAACTGCACAGCTGTGACAACCACGGTCCTGCTCCTGAACCACATGTTCAGTCAGACCAACTCCACATGCGATCCTCACTCCCAGGAGAAGAGCAGCTTCTGCACCTGGAAAGGGGGAGGGAGGCTTTCCCCCCAAGAGGATAAGACTCAAACCAGTTGAGTCATAGGGATA
The DNA here is from genome assembly GCF_010015445.1 of Perca fluviatilis. NCBI lineage: Eukaryota > Metazoa > Chordata > Actinopteri > Perciformes > Percidae > Perca > Perca fluviatilis. The sequence continues at coordinate 18,361,061 of NC_053112.1, forward strand.
GCTGCATGCCTCACCGCACTCTGTTGACGTGCACTTCCATCCTAAACTTTTCAAACAGTAATCAAACTAACTCAAAGCTTCGGTAGTAAAATTCTTTCCAGGATACCATTTACTGTTAGTTCCATTCTGTTCCTCAAGAACCCAGTGCATGCTTTAGACTGTCAAGTGTCACAGAAAACACAACCAGGTGCTAGTAGCGAAAGATTTAATGCAAAGCATCGGTAGAGAAGGAATCTCTTCGGTCAACAAACTCGAGCCTTGTTGTAGACCCATAAATCTGCTACTAACCGTATTGTGCGATCTTCACAGGTACATCTGACGTATAGTCTTGGCAGTGCAATTCCAAATTTATGTAGCTCATAAGACTGAGAGATAGGACTCAATTTTATTTACCTACGCATCAGAAGACAGAATGTATACAGACTAGAGTCTGCATTGAGTATTTGTTTTGACATTAAAACATACATGCACCAGTCCACAGGTACATGCACACAGTCACGTGTACATACACTGGTGAACCCCAATTCTTTTCTGGAGTGAACCTGTTAACCCCTAACTACTTCACTTTCCTTTCCTATCTTCCTTCATTTGTTTTTGTTTTTGTTTCACTATATTTTGGGTTAATGTCATAGGGAAACAGCTACAATGATTGTACAAGGGATAATTCATTGCTTACCTATTATGTTAAGGATTGTGTTTTGTTTAAACATTTGGTGTTTAGCCATAGTTAGAATTTTGTCTGCCCAGACACTGCCTCATTTGTCTGCCCAGACACTGTAGCCTCAGTCAACATATGAATGTTATGAACTCTCATTCCCAGGAAGGCATGGACTATGTTGATATCAGTTTAACCTTTTCTCCCGTGAACTGTATGGTCCTTGGTTTGCTCCAAAGACCGGGGACCAACCGCTCTTCAGAGCAAAAAGGGGGACTGTTGGGGACCAAGAAGCTGGTTAAACCTGATTTAACCAAAAAGGCCTCAGATTGAGCTGACCAGAGAGACAAAGGAATCGTGGCCTGTATGTAAACCCTCACAACTGGCAGGAAGTCAAAGAACTACAAGATTGTAGTCTCAACACTTTCAAGAGTTTCGAGTCTTCCTATTGAGTCAGCGGGACCATAAAGTCTTGACCTATAAATAAGCCTGATCACCCAAAATCCTGTTGTCTTCGCTTGCAACTCACGTTGCTGACAGGAGGCGCGCAAGCGCTTGTGCTCAACTTCTATTTTCTGGAGAAAGTGGATTTAATTTCGGAGGATCCTATGAAAAACGCACCAGTGTTTTTCATAACTGCAGTGAGAAGGAAACAACGTTTTTCTTCTCAAAGTCGACCAAACTTTCCCCCTTACTGCCTTTTTGGAGGGAAGTTTCTCCGTGCCCGCTGACGAGCGTCAGGGACCCGTTCTGTTTCATTTCTGTGGAAACCTATGGACAGGAACAAATGGACTGAACACACCGTAAAAAGGCTGACGTCTGGGCAGAGATAAGTAGTGTGTTTATTAATGAGCAAAGAGTTCGCTACCACTTGTTGCAATTAATGTGATCTGTGATTTTAATTATGTACTGGTCTATACGTGATTATTAATCTGTTTCTGTGAATGTATAATCGATCATTATACTGTTTGATTTTGTTGTGTTAAGTAGCTGGTAAAAAACCGTAAGCGCTACCTGCTAAATCACTCCATTCACGGAGTTTAGTTACTGTCTGCGAGACAATCGCGGAAATCAGCTGTTAGCCACTGAGCTGGCTGTTATCGATAACTAAGATCAGAGTGCCTCTTTTCTTTTCCTCCTTTATTCTGTTCCTTTTACTAACACACACATGGACACAAGCTAGCCACATAGCTCCCGAGCTAACGCTGCTAGCTTAACCACGTGGGGTGGCCTAGCAACCCCCCCCCCTCGACCTTTTCAACCCCTCCTCGTGCACCCAGCACCACTACCGCCCTCTTGAGGCTAAATAGTTTTGTGCAGCTCACAGGAGTAGCCATTTTGGGAGTTGTTTTGTGTTAGAACTACACTTCGACACCGCCCCTCCTCTTTCACTCTCTCACACACACACACACCCACACACACACACACACACACACACACACACACACACACACACACACACACACACACACACACACACACACAAACGTGTCCACAACACATGCTGTTTTGTTTTTGCTTTGTTTTGGGTTGTGATACTGAAAAAGTTATATAAGTTTATTATTGAAGGATTATTGATTAGCTACTGATAATTGTGACGTTAATAAATCTTATTATACTTAAATAGCAGTTGCTTGTGATTATTTGTGTACTTTTTGTAATAATTGCTGGTCGGATAGGCCCGTGCTTGAAATCACCCCTTCCTTTAAATCCTTTTAAAGGATTTCACAGAAATGAGACTGTTCCACAGTTTGATTATTGGTCCCTGACTTGCAGGGTGGTGCCCCGTTTTGATTGTTTGTCAATTTGACGAAGTTATTAATAACCATATTCATAACTATTAATATTGATAAAACATCTTTGATAATTTGCCAATGATCAAATCTGTACCCTACTGGTATCCTACACAACAGATAAACATGTGAGTGATAACTACGCTCTGTCTGTGCATCCTGCTTGTAAACGATTCCCCCCGGATAGTTCCTTGTGGGCACATTCCAGAGGTTGCAAAACATTATACAGTACAAAACTCAAGTATAGTTCCAACCTTGTTGGGTTCTGCTAAATAACTTGTCTGTTGCGTTTTCAGAATTGAGATGTCCGGCACCCAGCAGGAGGAAACGAGCTGCAACTATTATGGACGTCACAACCAGCTTAGGTAAGAACCATATCTCTAAACTACCCAATAACCACATACAGTCATCTTCTGTCATTGCCGTTGACTTTTACAATACTTATATTTGCCATGCTATACATTAGTGGAAATATAAAAGTGAGAGACTGTTTACTTCTCACGCCATTAATTTATATGTCAATCTGTTCCTTCATACTGCTCCTTTCCATACTGAAGAGAGAGGGAGCCCTCATTTCTTGCAGGTTTTAGCCTCCCTTTTCAATTCCTTTGTCCTAGGATAGTGTGTCACATGTTGTACTGATTGTGATTTTGTCCTATTGTATTAAAACTGACTTGACTAGAAAAAATATTTTGTATTTATTAAATAAGAAATGTAAACATTTCTAACAGCTTTCCAGTTCATCATTCTTCTTCCCTTCATATCTTCTTATATCTGTCGTTCCTCCAAAACCCTCTTTCTTTCCAGTGAGTCAATATCAAGACCAACTCCAACGTGACTGTTGTTTGGATGGCATGAGGAACACCCCCCTCTCATACACCTGTGAGAGGCGCAGCGAATACATCAGTGATGGTGCAGCCTGTGCCACAGCCTTCCTGCACTGCTGCAAGGAGATGGAAACCCTGCGAGCTGAGAGGAAGGAGGAAAGCCTCATACTGGCTCGAAGTAAGATACAGGGACAAGGAATGGGGGGTAGCCCTGGGTTGTTATTTATGGTCATACTTATAGTTAGAAAAATGTCAAAACCGTAACATTTTTGATGACACTTTAGGTGAGGAGGATGACAGTTACATGGACAGCAGGGACATTAATTCTCGCACCCATTTCCCTGAAAGTTGGCTGTGGACAGACATCAACCTGCCTGCTTGCCCTCAGGAAAACCCTAACTGGTGAGTCAACTAAAATATAGACACAAACAATACACTGATGACTTCATAATGACACCACTAGGATGTAGAGCTACTCTTTACCTCTCAAAGTGTTAAACTGTTCTTTGTTTCAGTGACGCCACAACATTGACGAAAAATGTTCCTTTGAAAGACTCAATCACAACCTGGCAGTTCACTGGCATTAGTCTGTCAAGAACTCACGGTAAGAATTAAGCGCCGTAAGCAATGTGTATGTTCAAAAGTTGTTTTAGTCGTGCAAGAGAGAACTCAGAATGGAGAGATATTGTAGCTAGCTGTCCAGATTTATCTTGCAGAGATCTGAGAGAAGGTTAACCATAGTCCTCATAAATCGACCGGAGAAAAATGGCAACACAAAGGAAGCCCAAGGCAACGGATATCAGACCTAAATGAGTGAAATCCGGCGGAATTTCCGTTGGCAACGGAGTAATCCCTGAAGTGGAACATCGTAGATAGACTAGGATTCAGTGACTATAATAGGGTGACCAGACGTCCCGGGTTTGACTGGGACAGTCCTGATTTTGAGTTGCCTGTCCCGAGTCCTGACAAAAGCCTGTCGCGACGCTAAAATGTCCCAGTTTACACCAATCACTATGAAATTGTCCCAGATGTCAGTGATTACATATTATAACGTGGTCTTATTATAGCCTGATCATTAACTAAACCCATGTAGAAAGACTAATAAAGTGTCCAGTGTATGATTTTAACAATGTGTGTGTGTGTCAGTCAGTCAATCGTAACAGTCTGCGTCTGCATAATATGTGCAGCCAGCGTTACAATGTATAGGCTATTTGTAAACATTCTCGCAATGCCTCTTCTTATCTGTCTCGTTTTAAATAGTCCCTCCAGGTCCGCTGGAAAGTCAACAGACGAGCACTGGGTGGAAATGTTCGCGCATTTCAAAAGCAGGGAGATTCCGTTCAAAAATGTTGGTCTCCTTTGCCCGTTCGCCATGTCTCTGCCGGGCACAAATGCTCCTGTTGAGTAGATCTTTTCGCTCATGAACAACAGATGGACTGACGAGAGGAACCGTATGACCATTCCCACCTTAAAGACGCTACTCGACACACGGGCCAATTTTGCTGACACCTGTGTGGAATTTCACAGTAGGCTTTCCAGCCAACAAATTGATTCTTGAGCATATTCCCTCCTCTAACAAATATACGGAATTAATGTTTCCAATAGGGAAGCTATCTGCTCTATCAAATGAGATTACATTTGTGTGTGTGTGTGTGTGTGTGTGTGTATTGTTGTTTAGAATAACACTGGTAACCCTTTACGGTAAGGGTACATGAATTATCATGAATTCTGAATTAACTGATGTAGGCCTATGTATTATTATGTAATTAATGATTTATGTGTTACTGCATTCCTTAATATCCCATGAGTCATAAGGAATTGACGTGTTCATAGTCTGTCATTCGTGACCTCATACATGAACAACACAACTAGAGCATTAGGTACGTGGGCACATCATTATGAATTATTAAGCATGATTACATATTTTTCTGCAAAAAAATGTGGTCATCACTGCGCACATTCTGATTTGAACACAACTTGTGCACAATGATGTACCCACCTTACCTAATGCTTTAGTTGATGTGTTGTTCATGCATGAGGTCAGGAATGAGAGGCTATGAACTTATGTCAATTCCTGATTCCTGATTCATAAGATATAAAGGAATTAAGTAATGCACAAATCATGAATTAATTCATGCATGAATTCATAATTCATGTACCCTTACCATAAAGTTAAAGCCTGTGGCAGCAATTGCAAATAATTCATTTAGTGCCATGCAATGAAAAATACCTTTTCACAAAGTTTTTCACAAGTTCCGTGAGTGTATTTTCCAAAACAATGCTTTAATTCTGAAAATTAAAGTTGGTCCCACACGAAACTCACTCAGTGGCCCTCATTTATGAAACATGCGTATGACCTAAAACAGGCTTAGGACAGGCATACGCCGATTCCTACGCAAAGCATTTATCAATTTGAACGTGAGCATAGTCTGTGATAAAATCTCAAGTTTTCGAGTCAGTGTGGACTTGCGGTGCATAAATGAGGGCCAATGTGTTTTAATATTACTTCTTAGATATGTAGGCTACATACCAAGAACATTTATGAATATTAATTTAGATACCCCATTATGTTGTGAGCAGTAGGCATATGTTTGCTGTTGGCAAAATTGTGTCTAATTTGTCTGTGTCTATGTCTGACCTTGGCTGGCACATGTTCACGTTAAAAAGTGTGTGTGTGTGCACAAGCACTACGGTCACACGCAAAGTGTCCCGGTTTTAGTTAAATCTGGTCACCCTAGACTAAAAGAATTATTTTGCTGTAGTTGGCCTCTGGCTCCCATCCCTTACAGTTTACCCCCTCTCTATCTGTTTCATCGTTTTTTTTGTCCCTCTCATCTTAAAGGAATCTGTGTTGGCGAGCCATTAGAGGTCATTGTCCGGAAGGAATTCTTCATTGATCTCAGGCTGCCGTGCTCTGCTGTCCGTGGAGAGCAGCTGGAAATTAAGGCAATCCTCCACAACTATAGCCCCAATCCTGCCACCGTAAGTCTGCGTTTCCCTACAGTCACACTACCTACAAGAGACAGGGACAAAGCGACAGGCTACCATTCATTTTCAATGGGAGTGGCCGTTAGCGTTGCCATGAGCAAGGCGGGGCCAAAATAGACAAGAAGCATAGACAGTATATAAGAATGGACCAACAGATCCCGTTGCTCTGGACGGAGACCAGTGAAGGATATTAGAAGCACTTTTCCAGTGAGCACTGAGTGTTACTGCGCAGCCTCCAACTGAGCTCGAAGACGTAGATGTGACGTGAGCAACCTGCCTGAAAGTTGTAAGTCTTCTGGTAGCTGTGCCAAGAGAAATCTCAATCATTCCCAATCTTGCAGAGACGTAGAGCGTAGGTATATGTAAAGAGATAACATAGGCACATGCTATCTAAAATGCTAGTTAAAGGGATACGCCACCGTTTGTTGAAATAGGGCTTATCACGGTCTCCCCTAGCTATAGATAGTTGGGCAGCTTCGCCGCTAGTTAGCTTAGCGTAGTGAATGGAATCCTATGTTGCCGGTTACCATGTTGTGAGTAAAAGTGAGCCAACAAAAGACAAAAAAACAACCTAATTACTTGCACTGAGACAAAAAATGTGTTGGCCCACCTGTCTACTGCCAGGGTAGACCGTGATAAGCTCTATTTCAACAAACGGTGGCGTATTTCTTTAACATTAGTAATTAAACTAAACAGCTCATGTAAGTCGAAACTGCCTGCGAGCTTCTCCTGTACTATACGGTAATTCCTCTACTATGTGACACACTTGTTAGCCTGTTTTTACAAAAACGTCTGCTATGGAGCCATAACGTGAGGTACAAGGTAATGGAGCCTTTTATACATTGTCGCAGAGGCGCAGTAAGTGATTTGCTGTGCAGTACGCACCGTACCATGTAGCCTACTTCATGGAGGGGGGGGTGCGCAGACCACTCTACCTCTGCCTCTCCCCCCCCCTCCATGAAGTAGGCTACATGGTACGGTGCGTACTGCACAGCAAACTAAATAGGCATACATAAATCACATGCCAAATCACTATTGGCGTCCTCTAACTCCCCCAGTAAGAGCTTGCGCCCCATGTAGGCTGAGTCCTTTGCAGCGGCCCGGGTTTGAATCCAACCTGCAGCCCTTTGCTGCGTGTCATTCCCTCTCTTTCTCTCCCCCTTTCCTGTCTATCCACTGTCACTATCGAATAAAAAATAATAAAAAAAAGAAGATGAATGACCGGTCCAGCTAAGCAGGCATCAACAATGCCTTTCCAGTTCAATAAACCAAGTACTGCCATCTGACTCACACATCACAAGACAATGTTACAATGAATTAAATCATACCAAAGCATTGTATGGCTCAAGACTATGGCAATATAGTATTCACTAAAAATCACCCAAGCAGAAAGCACAATAGTAATTCTGAAACGTCATTGACTGTAGATACAACAATGCCATCACACAACACAGTTGAGCGCAGGTTGCAAAATAACAGTCACTTAGTCAGCTGGCAACTTCACAAACTGCAAAAGCCAACATATACATACATGAAATCTGTAGGAGGAGTTCGTTAAAGTATAGCACCTTGACTTTTAGGCCTACTTCCTGTTGCCACTAGGGGGCACTATGACTTTAAGTAAATATCGGCCTTTATTTGTCCTCAGTGTTGGACTCTTATGAATCCTGAAAAGTTTCAAGCCAGTTGGACACACTCGAGTTACACCCACTTCCTGTTTCGGCGGCGAAACGCACAAAATGGCCGCCCTGCCAAGGCCACGTCCTATGACGAAAAGTTTTTCTTTTAACAACTTTTCATCTTTAACATCTTAAGATGGCACAGACCGAGTTTGAAGTTGATCGGATGAAATCTCTAGGAGGAGTTCGTTAAAGTACGACATGGCCAAAATCACACTAATTTCGAACATTGAAATCAAAATGGCGGACTTCCTGTTGGGTTTAGGTTATAGCTCTAATGAAGGTTTTTGTACATCTTGACATGGCACATATGTGTACCACGTTTCGTGAGTCTACGTTAAACGTACTGCAGGGGCTCAATTTGTTTAACTTTGTAGCAGGCGCTAGCGAGCCATTTTTGTGCGACTATTCCCAAAACCCTTAAAATACGTAAATTTTCACCAGACTTGATGCGACTGCCGAATTTGGTGAGTTTTTGAATATGTTAAGCCCTTCAAAAAGCCAATTAATTTGCCGGGAAAAATAAATAATAATTCCTTCAGTTTCAATAGGGCCTTCGCCGCTGTCGGCGCTCGGTCCCTAATTAAAGCTGCGAGCAGCGATGGACGGGCCCTTGCGCCTCTGCGTGTGTCAGGGTTACCGGCAGACGCCGCTTCTTGCGACCGTGCATTTGCGCGGCACTCAGACGCCGCAAATCGACACCAATGAAAAGGGAACTCCCTGCCGAGTTCAACGATACCTCACACAAGACTCTAAGTCATACGGTTCATTAGCTGTGAAAAGGGGGCGTGGCTAACGCATAGGGGGCGAAGTCAAACCATCACCAATTAATAAGGAAGTTTCTGCTGAGTTCAATGATACCTCACACAAGGGTCTACATCAAACGGATCATTAGTTATAAAAGAGGGCGTGTCTTAAATATAGGGGGCGGGTCAAACCATCACCAATTAAAAAGGAACTCTGTGCTGAGTTCAATGACACCTCACACAAGGCTCTACCTTAAACGGTTCAAATGTTAGGAAAGGGGCGTGGTCTGAGTAAGTGGGCGTGGTTAAAGTATAGGGGGTTGCTCATTATCACATGTAGACCACACATTGTAAGTTTCATGTAAATTGGATGATGTTTGTCATATAAGGCGCATTTCCTGTTGCCAGCGGGGGGCGCTATGACTAAAAGTCAATTTTGGCATGTAGGTGTCCTCAGGCCTGGACCCTTGTCAATCGTGAGAAATTTTGGGCAGATTATTTTAACTTTCTAGGGGGCGCTAGCGAGCCATTTTTGTGCACCTATTCCTGAAACCCTTAAAATACGTAAATTTTCACCAGACTTGATGCGACCGCCAAATTTGGTGAGTTTTTGAATACGTTAAGCCCCTCAGCAGCCAATTCATTTGCCGGGAAAAACAATAATAATTCCTTCAGTTTCAATAGGGCCTTCGCCGCTGTCGGCACTCGGGCCCTAAATATACTCGAATTATGCCGAAAATGAAGCTAACTATCCATGATTTGTAGCTACACATAGCTAGCTAGGATTGAAGGGACAGCCGCAGCTAACAAAACCCCTAGTCTTCACAAATATTCATTAACTTGAAATTGGACACCGTTGATAGCTTTAAAAGACCCTTAGGGAGATGTTGTATATGTGGCGTGACGAAATTCCAAGTACCTCATAGCAGGCGTGAAGTCTGTGAAGGAAGGCAGGCTGGGCGGCGAGGCAGCAACACAGGCTCTACCGGCGCTGAAATCCGACACACAGTCTTACCAAATTTGCAATTGGCCATCAATTTTCGTAAAACGGCCCATATTTGAGCTTTATATAGTTGATTTCTCGCTTAAAAAAAGTCTCAGAAGTGAATTTAATAACGAAATAGCCCGACAAACAATGTATAACTTTGCAGTGTCTGAAATATGAGACCTGCTGTTGAGTCTCCCATGTGTTTCTATGTAGTTTGCTCAAACCAATCAGCTCATTCTGAATATTCATGAGCATACCATATTTGGAAGAAAAGCTCTTGTTCCAAATAGAGCCATATTCACAGGGTAGTTAAGGGCCCAATAAAATAGCATTCGGGCAATTTTCAGCCCAACCAATGTTACATACCCCATTAGGAGACCTTAAGGAACAGTGTAAAATACCCTATATAATCATTCTATCACCCCTTAAAAGAAGTGTTCACATATTCACTATAAAAAGTGTTAAGAGTTTTAAATAATTTGTAAATAACAATTAAATAAAAAACAGAATATCTTGTACTTTTGTAAGTGACACTGTGAGATGGTGTCCTCTCCATCTGATTGTCTGTAGACAAATCAGCTAATATATGATTTTTGGGGGGCTCTTATTTTGGAAAACAACATCAGAATGTCCTGAAACATTGTAGATCACACCTTGAGAAGGCGTCCTCTCCATCTGAGGTGAAATTGGTCTGTGGAAGCTAGGACTTTTATTTTTATGATTTTCTGAATGTATGGACAAAACAGCTAATATATGAGTTTGGGGGGCTCTTATTTTGGAATTCAGCATATCATGCAGTGACAGGTTGTGTGGTGTGCTAAAATCTTTCTTTCTTTCTTTCTTTCTTTCTTTCTTTCTGAAAGACAGGCAGACAGACAGACAGACAGGCAGACAGAATAAATGAATGGGAAATTGCCTTCGTCGGAAAATTCCCTGTTTTTAGTTCTGACGGTCTCACCGTAATAGCAAGTTTATACGCGCACCGCGAAATATAGGGGCGGCTAGTTTGACCGCTCATTTCGAAGTGGAAGCTGGCTTGACCGCATTTATAAATGCGTTGCTGTGTGTGGGTAGCACTTTAGAGGCAACGCAATAAATGTCTCCGGTGGACACTGAATATAGAATCCACTCCCGTTGTACAGTTTCAATGTTGTGAAGGTGTCGGGTCAGTGCCTCGAGAGAGCGTGTCTTTCTGCCGCCAGCCTCGTCCCCCCTCCGAGATGCTGGATATTTAGCCGCCCGATTCTAAAAGGCTAATATCCCTCTGGGTATAATTTCCTCCCGGACGGTCTCTGTATTCGGTCCCTATAGTGCAGGGTCTTCAGAGATGACGGTACCTGAGGTGCCATTCCCTTATTCTGTAATGCTGATGACCGGCCTCATCTCTGTCTTTTTCCACAACAACTTCGCTAAAGTTAACGTTAACTACCGTTAGCTGTGGCTAAGTGTAGCTGGTAGAAGGCAGCGATTCTTCCAAGCTAACGTTGGCTAGCTCCTTGACAACCTCCTCTTCGTCATTCCCAGCTCTTTTAAAAAGCTATTTATTCACGGGACATTTTTTTATAGCAGCCGCTTCTTTCTCTTCCTTTTCCACACTTTCACTTGCTGATACTCGCAACCCAATCTGACCGGGGATCAGTTACAAATTAATTCCACTATTTCAATCTCAACTCGTTCTTAGAAAAAACGGAACTTGAATCAGTACGATATAAACAACCTGCTCTATGCCCACCCACCTTTATCATTAGCCAATCTACACAGTGCATGTGGCCTTCTCCCAATCATTACCTGTCCAGTCATCATACTGACTTATAAAACACACAATCACGAGACTTCATTTTTTTGTAAACAACTTTTATTTTATTCTGATTGGATAATTATCACCATAATGATTAATTCCCATTGGGTAATCCAGGTTTGATCGCAGTTTGCCAGCAAGGGGTGCTGCCGCACCAACAGGGGGTGCTGCAGCACCCCCAGCACCCCTACTTCCACGTCTATGCATTGTCGTGTTTCTTTAGAAATAAACAATTGACAAATAGAGTCTTTAAACGCTTCAGATGTAAAGTTATTCGCTGTCAAAGTGACATCAAAATGAATGGCAGTCAGTGGAATGCTAACGGGAGGTGATCATTTTTTAGCATCAAAATGGCGCCATAGGAAGTTTGAGTTCTGAAGCGAAGCTTACCCCCTTGACAATAAATCTATTTTATGCAAATGCTGAGCGATGCGACAAAGCGACTGCCAATCGCAGTGAAGGAGCGTGAGGAGAGTGTGACATATGTACGTTCGTTGCTCGAGTCAAAGAAAATCATTCAAGATGGCGGAAAACGCTTCAGGACATCGTATTTCTGTATATATACGATAAGTTTGGCATTTTATCTCATATATTTTGTTACTTTTATCGAGAAATAAATACTTTTAAATCCAAAAACATCATTCTTGTGATTTAAAAATACCTCTGAAGTCACTTTTAAGATGTGCTTGAAGGTAGCACTGGAGAATTTCTGTTTACTGTTGCCAAGCAACCACAAGTAGACTAGGCACGCGTATGTCGCTCTCTTTTGTAGCTAGTATGACTGTAGGGTTACTCTGCTCTGGTCTTTCCAGTTCCAGACCATCTTCACTCAGAGAACTGACGACCATTAAGGTGATTGCGCAAGCAGCTTATAACGACATATATTTAGTTTGTTGTTAGGCAGCAATTTTTAGCTGCTCACATGGTGGTCGGGCCCAGAACTGAGACAACCTTACCGGTACTAATGTATATAGTGTGTTTTTCCATTCTTCTGAAGAAAACAACGTCAAGCATTACATTTCTTTAAATTAGAGATGCATCATTGTTAAGTGACCTAAAATAAAAATGATAATTATGATCCTATTATTCACTCCATTGGGTTATATTCTTTAAAAACTGCACATACTTCAGTCTCTTTCTCCATCTTTGTCTCGTTTTCAAGGTGCGTGTGGATCTGACTGATGAGGAGCATGTGTGCAGTTCAGCCTCTAATCGTGGAAGGTATCGCCAGGAAGTCAAAATAGGGGCCCAAACTACACGAGTTGTACCCTTCATCATTATTCCCATGAAAGAAGGAAAATATAGCATTGAGGTCAAAGCATCTGTTAAAGATTCTTCGCTTAATGATGGAATCATGAAGAAGCTGCTGGTGGTGGTAAGAAAAACAGACTCCATCTAGGGGGTTAGAAGCTTATTTATACCATATAAGAACTGTTCTCTTAAATGTTCAACCTGCAATAAAAAAGTTAAACTTTACATTTACATTTACAACGTTATGGTTGGAATGTACAGTATGTGCGGCTACTTTCAGGCTGTTGCCACCAATTTGGACTGATGTTCAGCTGCGATGTTGTATGCAGCCACTTGCTTAATTTGTCTGGGCTTTCCAAAATCACTGTTATTATCCATTTTATGATATGACAACACTATGGTTTTTGTTATGTTTAGGCAGAAAAACGACTTAGGAAAATAATCATGTTTTGTGTTAAAAATTTGGGTTCAAATAACAACTTCGTCATTGTGGTTACAATGAAAACCATGAGTTAAAGGTTAGGGAATTATTGTTGTTACGTGTTGAAAAAAACATTGACTGCCACCGGTTGGAAATCGGTAAAGTAAACCAAAAGCAAACTCCTGTGTTAATTAAAGGAATCAGTCATCAGACAGACAATATTGCTCCGAAATAGTTGTTATTTTTAATGTTTGTCCTCACTGGTGTTTTTTTCAGCCTGAAGGCGTACTGGTTAAATCTTCTCAGATTATACTCCTAGACCCCACTACTAAAGGTGTAGGTGAGTTTACCCATTAATTAGCCACATTATGTAGTCATTTAGTAATGTTTTTACCATTTTCTACCTGATCCCCCAACTTGCCCACTGTTTCTCCCTTTAGCTGGTAAACAAGAAGTAACTCTCAACAGTGGAATTCTTAAAAAGGATTTGGTCCGAAACACACCTACTAGCACACAGATCTCAGTGACAGGTCAGATATTATGTTATATTTGGGCATATTTGGGTTATGTCATACAATGCCTGTACAATGAACTTTGCATAAGTGTAAATTGTTGTGTGTGGTGGGGGTTTATGTTTTGTGTGTGTAGGGAAAAATCAAGTTCATCGTTTGGTGAGGACCGTTAACTCGGACTCTGTGAGTAAGATGATCGTCCAGCCCAGCGGCTGTGGAGAGCAGAACATGGTTGGCATGACCCTACCAGTCATTGCAGTCATATATTTGGACAAAACCAACCAGTGGAAAGAAATCGGCAAAAAGAAACGTGACGAAGCCATCCAACACATCAAGACCGGTGGGCTCAAAATGTATTTAATTGCACAGATACCAGAAATTGTAATAATTTTAAAGTTTCTGATTGGTAGAATTGGTATCAAAAAGGCAGTGTGGTAGACAGTAATGTGCTATATCCTTGCCCCACATATACAAGCTAGGGACAGTGAATAGTCTGACAGCAACACATAGACTCATAGACCATGTTTTAACCAGGGTTGTCAGTACAAACAAAAACCTATGCCAGCAGAATCATGAAAGATGCTATAATCGCGGAATGTAACAGGACTTCTCAAACTGGTTGTGTTTTGTTTGTGTCTAGGCTACCAGAATGAGCTTGTCTTCCGTAAAAAGGATGGGTCTTTTGCTGTTTGGCCGGATCAACATAGCAGCACCTGGTGAGGCATCCAAACATCCATGAACTCATATGTAATTGTTTGCACATCCTCCTGTAACTTAGATTCTGACAATGTGAGGATGGTGTTTGCTATGTGTGAATAAATTAAGCTAAGCTTCCTCTCCTCTCTAAGGCTGACAGCTTATGTTGCCAAGGTGTTTGCCATGGCTAGCAAACTGGTGGCAGTGCAAAGCCAACACATCTGTGAAGCCATCAGGTATCTGATTCTCAACGCACAGCAACCAAACGGCTCGTTTAAAGAAGTTGGAACGGTTATACACGGAGAGATGATTGTGTGTACTGATTTCATTGACATATAATCTTAATTTTGGTGCTACGAAAAACAGCTGATCGAGATGAATACAATTACATATATGAATATGAAACAATATGTGTGTGTGTGTGTGTGTGTGTGTGTGTGTGTGTGTGTGTGTGTGTGTGTGTGTGTGTGTGTGTGTGTGTGTGTGTAGGGTGATGTGGCAGGCACAGATTCAGATGCCTCCATGACGGCCTTCTGCCTCATTGCCATGCAGGAGACTCGCACCATATGTTCTGCCAGTGTTCATGTGAGTACTTCATCTGCAAACAATGTTTTCTCTTTTTCCCTCACCTCTTTCATTTCTTCATTTACTGACTCCACACTAGTGTTGAGCGACACAAAGTTAATGTGTTAATCATCTTAGTCTTTTTTAAACATTATCATTAGCCACTTAAGTTAATGTAGTTGGGTAATGATGTGCTTTTTTGCATGGGAATTAACATTTAGTTACCACTGTAGGTAATGTTTCTCAGAAATGCTAATGATTGCAGCCTACGTTAGACCAGACAAAAACATTGTTTTATTGATTCCTTAAATTTTTCTTAAAATGTTAAGAAAACATTTAAAAATTAAAGCTGCGAGCAGCAATGGACGGGCCCTCGCGCCTCTGCGTGCGTCGGTGTTACCGGCGGACACCGCTCCTTGCGACCGTGCATTTGTGCAGCACTCAGATGCCGCAAATCGTCACTAATGAAAAGGGAACTCCCTGCCGAGTTCAACGATACCTCACACAAGACTCAACATCATACAGTTTATTAGCTGTGAAAAAGGGCGGGGCTAAAGCATAAGGGGCGGGTCAAACCATCACCAATTATAAAGGAAGTCTCTGCAGAGTTCAATGATATCTCACACAATGGTCTACATCAAATGGGTCATTAGTTATAAAAGGGGGCGTGGCTTAAATATAGGGGCTGGGCCAAACCATGACCAATGAAGAAGGAACTCTTTGCTGAGTTCAATGATACCTCACACAAGTCTACATCAAAGAAGTCATTAGTTATAAAAGGGGGCGTGGCTAAAGCTTAGAGGGGCGGGTGAAACCATCACCAATTAAAAAGGAACTCCGTGCTAAGTTCAATGACACCTCACACAAGACTCTACCTTAAACGGTTCAAATGTTATGAAGGGGAGGCTCAGTATCACCTGTAGACCACACATTATAAGTTTCATGTAAATCGGATGATGTTTGTCATATAAGGTGCATTTCCTCTTGCCAGCGGGGGGCGCTAAGACCAAAAGTCAATTTTGGCCTGTAGGTGTCCTCAGGCCTGGACCCTTGTCAATCGTGACAACTTTCGGGCAGATACGACAATGTACACTCAAGTTACAACAACTTCTTTGTTCATCACTAAACACTCAAAATGGCCGCCACGCCCACACCGTCTGACGAAAAGTTTTTCTTTTAATAGCTTTTCATCTTTAAGGTGTTGCGATGGTACTGACCAAGTTTGAAGTCCATCGGATGAAATCTCTAGGAGGAGTTTGCTAAAGTATAGCTGTTCCGTGTTCTCCCCACGGAAAGGGCAACCCAGTGTACAAAAGGATACTACTCGGTATTCCACATTTGTTTGTTTAATTTCTTGTTGTTCACAAAGGTAAACCAGGTAATAAACCTGAATTAATAAAAAATGCAATATTTCAGTTTTCATGTGTATACTACAAACAGCTCCCAAGTTCTTTGCCATAACAATAAGCAACATTAACTGAATAACATTAATCAAATACAAATTTATAATTATTACTATTTCTATCATTATTATCATCATTATTCCCACCATTATTATCATTATTATCCCACAATAACAATAATACTCATTTCATAATTGTAATGTACACGCTTCACATGTGACGTCATAAACCTACCAAAAGCCTATGCAAGGCCTATGCAAGATGCATGCAGTGTTTCTGCTAACAGCTGGAAACTACAGCTCCCAAAATGCCCCGCGGTAAACCAGGAAGAAAACGTCACTTACGTTAAACGCCGGTCCGTGATTCATACTTCTACATACATTCATAAAGCTAAAGAAAGTAAACACGAACGGACACGTTTGGTGCAGCAATATCACAAGTCTAAACGGCAGCTTCATCCCACAACCTCGCCACCTCGTTAACTTACAACTCTGGAGCATAGCGTCTCTACATCAGTTAACCAACCTGCTTAGCCTACCGAAGCATAGCGTTGTCTTTAACGTGCAACAAACGTAAACACAGCACAACAACATAGCATGGCAACAGATGAAGCGCACATCATAAACAGACAAGAAAACATTTGTAATTAAGAAAGAGCTTACCAAGTGGCTGCACCCGGGTTGACAGTCATCACAAACTGAATGAATCTCGTGCTTCCTTTTCACGGAGTAATCACCGGTCACCTGTAGCCTACTTACAGCACACTCCTATTGTGCTGCTAAACCGCAAACGTTCTTCCATAAGTGTTACTAGCTCTGGTTTAAGGTAAACATTTTGATTGATTGATGAAATTGATTGATTAAGCATGTAAATAACCTCCCACTTAAGTTCCTGATCTTCTTATCCAAGGAACTTACCAAAATCACTCAAAGGACCCCTCTTAGTGACATTTTACCTTTCCCACACAAAACCAACATTTCTTTATTTATTTTTTTCACAATGTCTATGTGTCTACGTGTCCAATGAAAGCACGTCCAATGAGAAGGAGCAGCTTAGTCCAATGTCCAAGTCAATCACATCCCTTTGGCAGGTGTGTGGTGTACTGCCCAGGTATGCGAGGTATGGGATGTGAATGCTCTTGCTTCATGTATGTGCAATGTGATTGAGCGTCAGCGTCAGTTCTGGCAGGCCAGGTAGTCAAGTCGCTGCTAACGCTATTGGCCAACAACACGGTCTCATCAGCTGATCTGCTCCAGCTGAGCTGCATCAGCTGATCTGGATTAGTGCATCAGCTGGTCAACACCCCTCGCTGCTTAATGGCTACACTCAAACAGGGCGCCCTATTTAAAACAGATTCAGTTTGCTCCTACCTGCTTGCTGCTCGCTTCTCCTTGTCGTGCATAACGTGGCATTTGCTTCTATGTCATCGTTGCTGCTCTGTTCGTGTGGGGGAATATTTCAGCTCACACAGTCCTAAACTGTGTGAGCGTTCCCTAATGCTGCTGCTGTCCTCTGACACTCTGCTATTTCATGGTGCTCATGAAAGGTCAGAGGACTCCCTGAACAGAGCCATACCGCCAAAATTTAATTCAGAATTTATTAACTGAAATGCAATTAAGTCAATAAAAATGTCCTAAATCATTTTTATTGTCATGTGTGTTCTTGACTTAATGGACCTGACAGAAATGGGCATAGTGGCGGCGCTAGGCTTGCACCAACCAGCCAACAGTGGTAAGGGCAGTGACAGGGGTTTGGGCGGTGAATGAGAGGGTTTGAACCTGGGGCTAGGGCAGGATGAGAGGGGCTCAGGAAGAGGCGGGTGTCATGGCGGCTGGAATGGACGAGTTTCGTCCACCACCGGTAGAAGAACTACCAGTCTTCTCACGTCTCTTCTGATAACTGTCATGGGCAGTGAAGACCTCCTCTTCTTCCAGCCACCTGTCAGGGAAACAGGAAGGCCAGCACATGTTGCGATGTCAGCATCCTTGACAATCCCTTTACAGTCAGGATAATCTGCCAGAATCCGGCCCAGACGAAACTGACCTATCAAAGCATTAGGGTCAGCAATCCAGATGAGGTCGCCAACTTTGACGTTCCTCTTTGTCCGGTGCCACTTATGTCGAATGCACAGATTTGGGCCTGCTAGTTCCCTCCACTTTGCCCAAAACCGGTCCACTCCAATTTGAATAGCCCTTAGACGACGCCAGGGATCGGTCTCTAGGGTCAAGCCCGCTGGTGTCTCCTCCAAGCGACGCTCGACCCAGTATGAGGGAGTTGGGTGTTAGGTACTCGACCGAGTCCTCCTGTTCTTGAGCTATGACATCGATTGGGTGTTCGTTTGTCAGGTTGGCTGCCTGATAGAACAGGGTTTGGAGCTCCCCACATGTGAGGGGCCCTGTAGCTCCTCCAAGGCTCATGAGCGCCCTCTTCAGAAGCTTCACAGCAGCCTCCGCAGCTCCATTCCTGTGGGGTGCAGCTGCAGGGTGGAAATCCCACTTCCACTCAGTCCCGTTCTTAGCGGCTAAATCTTCCATGGACGCAGCCTGCAGGCAAGCCAGATGTTTATGCAGCTCACACAGAGCCGGCTTGGCGCCAATGATGTTGGTGCCTCTGTCGGACCATAGTTTCCTTGGATGCCCCCTCAGAACAACAAAGCAGGAGTATGCTTGGAGGAAGCATTCTGCCGATCGTTGAGGTCCGCATGGACGGCTCTCGAGGCCATACAACAGAAAACAATGCCCCAGACCTTCTTGCTTGTCCTTTTAACAGCATCTTTCACCTCTAAGGAGCCAAAAAGGTCAAGGGTTGTATACTCAAATGGACTTGCACTTTCAGTACGCTCTTGAGGGAGATCACTCATTACTTGCTGGCACATTTTGGCTCTTCGCTTTCTGCAGGTGACACAGTTGTTCAGCACTTCTTACTGGTTTTACTTCCCACTTTGACCGAACTGGGGCCTGGCTGTTGCCCAGACAGATTTCTACTGCTCGTCTCATCCAGGCAATGGTCCCACATAACCGCGCCAGTGAACTGAACCTTCAGGGGTCCACGAGGTGCACAAGCGCAACATTGGTTGGGCCTGACCATTTCCTGGGCTGGGCTCCTCCTGAGACTAATGCCGAGAACGCCTTCCTCCGAAGTACCCCTCTGGCAGTTTTCACAGGCCAATCTGATTCAGGCAACTTCAAAAAGCCTGGGCCTTCCTGCCAGACTGATCCTTCAGCAAGCTCCTCAGGGGTTGCCCCCCTTGTGATGAGGTCGGTGACGTTCTGTCTTCCTTCAACCCACCTCCAGCTCTCTACTGATCCGGCCTTTTGGATTCCTCCAATTCGGTTGGCAAAAAATGTCTGATAGCCATAGCTATCTTTCTGGATGGCTCCCAAGATTGTCTGACCATCGACAAAATGGGTCCACCGATCAACCTTGATGTTGCAGTGCTTCTCAAAGTAAATCTTCAAGCGGGATGCAAAAACAGCCCCGCACAACTCTGCTTTAATGACGTCACCTTTTTGGTCTAGAGGGGTGAGCTTGGCCTTTGACTCAACCAACTTCACTACGACTCCATCTTCTGTTTCCCACCGTAGGTAAAGAACGGCTCCGTAGGAAGCTTCACTACCATCGGAAAACGTGATCCCCATAGGGTGACCTATGACTCCAAGGGGTGTGAGACACCTGTCGAATTTGAGTTGGCCAATCCTCACATATTGCTCGAAGAGTTTTATGGCAGCCTCTCGAATACATGGCGAAAGAGGATCGTCCCAGGTGTCCTTGGAGGGGTGGTCCCTTCCTGCTTCCTGAAAGGACTCTCTTATGAGCATCGCTCCTCGTTACTTGGCAGGTGAGGCCAGGCCGATGGGGTCATAGAACCCTGCGATCTGACTCAGCAGCATGCGTCGGGTGAGAGGGTCGGGGGTGCTGCCTCTGATCTCATTTTCTCTCAGATCCAGACCAGTCCTCATCTTTCCTCGCCTCTTCGAGAAGTTCACTGACGTCAGCACACGAAGTTTGTCAGATCCGGGTTCATATCCCAACCCCAAGGCTTTATTCTCCTCGTCCCGCATCTGGTTGGGGAGTATCAAGGTCTTGGGCTCTGTTGATTTGACGTTGCTTGGGTCAGCGGGTTTTTCAATCCTCCCACTCTGGCCTGTCAGAATCCAGGGCTTGAGGGAGAAGCCACCTGCTTTTAGGATCTCTTCCACTCCTTCAGTCAACCTGAACAAAGTTTGGAGATCTTCATGTGATGTCAACATGTCGTCCACATAGCAGTCCTCAGTCAGGATCCAGCGCTCTTCAGCCATGGATGCGAACTGGGGCAGGTTTGCCATCTCTCTCATGGCAACCTGAGCGATACATCCGGCAGGCTTGCCGCCGATGTTGACCCTGACGACGGCAAACACACCGATTTCATCTTCGGGTTTATTCCTCCAAAGGAAGCGATGGAGGCGGACCTCTTCATCCTTCAGCCACACTGAATTGTAAATTTTTTTTAACATCGCCAAGAGCAGCATACAATCTGCTCGTGAATCTCAGCAGAACACCTCGGATTGGGTTGAGGACATCAGGGCCTTTGTGCAGGAGGTTGTTCAGGCTTAACCCTTTAAACTCCTGGCCACTGTTCCACACTATCCTCACTGGTGTTGAGCTAGAATGAGGATTCGGGGCAACCAGATGGCTGATGTACCAGATTGGGCCGTCCCAACCCTTGATCTCTTCCTCCATGAGCTCAATGGCTGCTCCTCTCGATACCATCTCGCGGATCTGCTCTCCATATGCCGCTTTCCACAGAGGCTCTCTTGCCAACCGAGCCTCGGTGTTCTTGAAGGCTGCTTCCACTGCTCGGCGGTTATCTGGCAGAATCGCTGGGCTTACTTTCCATGGGTAGGCCGCATCCCAGTGTGGGGCGTCGCTGTGTTTGTCCGCAAGCACATAAGAGAGACAGTCTTTTATCTTTTCCAAGTCCCTTTCTTCTCCAAGTTTCATCTCTTTGCCTCCCGGAGGGCACTTACTGCACTTACAGCTCACGCATTTTGGGTCACACGCTGCTCCGATACAATCCCAATGCTGCTGAGGGTCACTTCTTCCATCCTTGGTGGGTCCTCACTCAGGTCTTTGGTGTGCACAAGGACCTCCTTATACACTCTTGAGGATGTTCTCATAGACCTCGCAAAGTGAGTTTCAGACTGGTGCAGCGTGAGGTCAACCACCTCGAAGAGATCAGGGTGAGTACCGCCAACAGTTCTGCCTAATGGGCCGTCCCAGAGGACTAGATCTCCCTCCAACTTAATCAGCTGTGGAACTAAACGACCTTCCCTGTGGCTGATCAGAAGATCGATGTTCTCAGGGCGGACCAGCTCTTCTGTAGCGACATCAGGAAATATCTTTTGCAGTTGTTGCGGAGTGACAGGCTGACTTATCTCCGCAATACTCTCCAGGCCGTAGCAGAGCAGTTTGGTTCCATTACTGTCCCCTTGGTGGTCTTCACTCTTAGTCTCAAGGAGTACCTCTTGGTTGAGACTGCCGTTCTCATCCCTCCTATTCTGCGGACAATTAACTTGATGCGCTCCCCAATCAGTCCACCCAATCAGTCCAAGGCGCTGGGCAGCGTTGTTTGTTAAATAGTTGGTGTCAGAAGCAAGGTCAATCAGAGTACCTATCAGCTGGCCTGAGTTAGTTGTCACTTCCAGTAACATCATTATAACTGGGTACTCTTTCAGTCCACCTCCAGCAGTGCAGATCGTGGTTGAGGCTTTGTTGGAAAATGCCTTCCTAAATTCTACTCTTAGTTCCGGAGTGACTTTCGCCAGGAGCTCTTCTTGCTTGCTGGACAGCCCGAGGCCTTTTCTCTCCACCCTTTTGGTACCATGCACCTCGCTGCCAGCGTCTTTCTCTTGAGCAATGAACTTGGAGCAAAGCAGGTAGTGGTGAGGCTCTTCTCTGCAGCAGTCCACTTTACTGCAGAGGAACTTCGGGTTGCAACGGCCATCCTTTAGATGGAAGCACAGGCACAGATTGCACATCCCATATGTCTTTAGATGGGCCTTTCTCCTCTGGAGATCCATCTCCCTGAAGGCTTTGCAGGCAAAACCCTTTGTTTGTCTCATCAGCACAGGCAGTGCACGAACCCAAGCGTGGCTTTGACTGAGACCCTCTTCGGCCTGAGGTAGCTTTGGAGAACGCTTTCTTAACTCCTTTTTCTGGCTTGTCTGCCGGGCCTTTCACTGAGGAGGAGCCTCCCTCTCTAGGGCTTGCCTCCTGCTGATCCAGCTCTTCCAGGATTGCCTCCTGCTTCTTCAGGAAGCGCAGTAAGCAGTCAAAGTGGTCATGTGGAGCAAACCCATTCACAGGCTCAGTCTTGTGCGTAATCCATTTCTCCTTCAGAGAGCTTGTTAGTTAACTTTCAAGGGACTGTGCTACCCAACGGTTCCTTATAACCTCCTCTTCTCCCAGGATCACAAGGTTACTAAGGGCCCACTCCACTGCTTGGATCAGCTCAATGGCTTCCTGGGGTTGTATCCCTTTACGGGGGGTAGGCCCTGGA
Organism: Perca fluviatilis; assembly: GCF_010015445.1. Lineage (NCBI taxonomy): Eukaryota > Metazoa > Chordata > Actinopteri > Perciformes > Percidae > Perca > Perca fluviatilis. Next base: position 18,383,920 of record NC_053112.1, read on the forward strand.
CCTCGTCGGATATCTTCAGGACGATTTTCACCTTGTTCCCGAAGCGGTTGTCATGGTACCTGATAGGGTTGGGTACCGAAACTCGGTTCCAATAGGGAACCGTTGCCGACGTAAACGGTAGTAACGAGACCGAATAAGAACGAAAGTTTCGGTGCCTCATTTCGGTGCTTGACTTTACACTACACCTGACAGCATGTAATGTTAGCCTACCTTTAGCTAGCAGCTGGATGAAACACCGGTAAAATGCTGACAGCTAACGTTAAACAGTGTAAAGTGTGACTGTATTTCACTGTGGAGGACTTCAACAGCGGGATGTAACAGTCTGCACTGCAGCGCAGCAGCAGCTGCCGTTGTCGCAATTCATAGATATACAGTACGTTTATATGGTCGGAATTAAACAACACAGACGGTGCGTTCACTTGCAGCTGCCGTTGTCGGAATTAAACAACACAGACGGTGAGTTCACTCGCAGCTGCCATTGTCAGAATTAAACAACACAGACGGTGCGTTCACTTGCAGCTATCGTTGTCGGAATTAAACAACACAGACGGTGCATTCACTTAAAACAGGTAGCCTCGTGGTGCATTCACAGTAATTTTAAAATACCCTTTTCCCATCTGGGGTTCAACAGCAATTTACTGGTGAAATAAGTTATTGTTATAGTTATTACATTATTATTAAATCTTTAATTTTGACCATGGCCTTAGCAATAAAAAAGTCACTGACTGTTGTTTACTACCCTTATTTTTTTTCTTCTTCTTTTTTTTTTTACTTTATTGAAAAGTACCGGTTCAGTCACCGTTTAGGCACCGGCACCATTTTAAAAGTATCGATTTAGCACCAGAATCGAAAAAAAACAAACGATACCCAACCCTAGTGCCTGAACATTTCATCCGCTGATGCACAGCTGGACAGGACCAAGTCTTTCTTCACCCTATCGCTGAGACTTGCCAGGAGGTGGAACCTTGTAACACCAGCCGTCCTCTGTGGGTTTCCCAGCTGTTCCAACTCTTCCCACTCAGCCTTCCACCGATAGTAGTCAGTCATGTCTCCCGAGAATGTTGGCAGATGTGTTCTTTCAAGACTGTTCTGTGGTCTGAAGCCATACGCCCCGGGATGCAGGCTAGGGATGCTTTGTGTTGGTGCATATGGATGCGCAGGTTCTCCAGTCCTCGGTACAGGTGTTACACTGGGGTTTTGGTTTTGCATGCCAGCTCTAGTGGGCCCCTAACCGGACACGCTATGCCTTTCATCAGTGCCTGCTTCTTCAACCTTCTCTCCCACGTCAACCTCTTCTGTCCGCAACTTTTGCCAGCTCCGCACCCAGTCATGCAGTCTGTTGATCAGCTTATATAGCTGCTGCTTGTACACTGTTGTTTTGGCTCCGGAGACAAGAGCTTCCCCTTCTGCTCGAGCATTTTGATTCTCTCCACCAAGCCCTCTCTCAGGACTTGAAAGTCTTCCTCCGGCAACTCCTTCACATCAGTGCTCTCCACTTCGGTACATTTCTCCTCTGCACCGTCGGCGTACAAGTTCAGGTCAACATAGACGAATTTGGACCATAACGTCTCCTTAGCGAATCGGAGCGTTTCTGTATAGGTGACAAGGCACATTGCCATTTTCTCCTCTACACGAGCTGTTTCTTTTGCTGCTTCTTCTTCCTTGCTTTCCTCTTCTCCTAGAGCATAACTTTCTAGGGGGCGCTAGCGAGCCATTTTTGTGCACCTATTCCCGAAACCCTTAAAATAAGTAAGTTTTCACCAGACTTGATGCGACCGCCAAATTTGGTGAGTTGTTGAATATGTCCTCAGAGCGGCATGCCGAACGAGCAACACATCTACAGTTCTATATATTTGGAGTCATCCTGTGCAAAAATAAACATATTGAACATTATAACTCATAAAGGACAAACTATTAACATTTCTTACACACAGTGTATCAATCTTGGATGTAACAGTATGGATTAATTTCACAAAGACCCGAAAAACTCTGGACATCTAGGCTGGATGCAAAACCTTCTGTAAGGGCTAAGAAGACAAAAAAAAAAAACATCAGCAGAAAGGGGCAACTGTTAGCTTTTAGCTCCAAAAAAGTTTCTTTATAGTTATTAAGTTATAAAGTTATGAATCAGAAGTGCCGTTTGGCGTTGTATACAGAGATATGATATGATATGTGTGTGGTAGCTAGCTAGGAAAATTTGTTTGGTCGTCAAATGCGCATACTTTAACGTAGCAAAATTCCTTGGATAACTTTTGGTCAGAGCCATCTGGAGATGCTATCTACAAGGTTTCGTGCAGATCGGTCTCACAGCCTAGGACGAGTTCGGAAAAGTTGGTTTTTCGCATTGCGCAATATTGCGGAAACACTTTTGCGCGGAAATTGGCGTGGTTTATATCATGTGATTCATCTTGATTCAAGGAATATGTGGATATAAGGTTTTTTAATGTGCGATGTATAATGTGGGAGTTAAAGGCAACAAACATTATAGCGCCACCTAGTGATCCACATGTGTAATTTTTGGTAGGTGTGGTCCATGGCGCATTGTCCATCTACCTTGTAAATTTAAAGTTGTTCACATTACTGTAAGAGTTAAATTTAGACTTGGGTCCCATAGGCCACGCCCACTTTGACCCCTCAGTACCCCACTCTAGGCTTGGCTTCAGGATTGGCCCTAGATGGTACCCATCAAATTTTGTATAAATCGGATGAGCCGTTCATGAGATATAAACCTTTTGTACTTGTAGCGCCCCATAGCAACCGATTTTCATAAAACACATTGGGGACCTCCAAAGGGTCATGGTAAAGAAGAAACTAAAGTTTGGCGTTGATAGCATTTAGTTTGACCGGGATATGGTAAAGTTGGTGTTTTCATAGTTAGCTACACAAATTAGTTAGTGCATTATATGCGCAATTTTTATCGTGTACAAATTATTTTTATAACTTTTGGTCAGGTCAGTGTGAAGATGCTACGGTCCAAGTTTCGTGCAGATCATTTGCACGGTCCAGGAGGAGTTCGAAAAAGTAGGTTTTTGATATATATATTTTTCACGCGTAAAATTCTCGGCGGAAATGGGCGTGGCCTATATCACGTGATTCAGTTGGATCCAGGGAACACATAGATGTATGGTTTTTGAATGTTGGGTGTACGTTGTGGGAGTTATACGGCCAAATTAGTTTTTTTCTGCTATAGCGCCACCTAGTGGTGGAAGTGGGTCAATTATTGGGCCTGAGGTCCTTGTGGAGTTTTGGACCAGTCCTGAAAATGACAAGCCCCTGCCATGTACGGTTTAGGCTGTAGTCGGAAGAAGAAAAAAAATAATCCTTAGAAAAACAATAGGGTTCCATGCTCCGTTGGAGATGTGAACCGCGATGCCTTGCATTATGCAGTTCCCATGCCCCCTCAGAGTTGGACCCCTAATAATAATTCCTTCAGTTTCAATAGGGCCTTCGCCGCTGTGGGCGCTCTGGCCCGAATTCCTTCAGTTTCAATAGGGCCTTCACCGCTGTCGGCGCTCGGGCCCTAAAAACTGCTTGTATGAAGACTGTCGCTCCTACCAGATTCCCATACTGGATCAAAAGGTCCCCAGCTCCCCAGAGCGAGGGGTTTAGTGAATGATCAATTTTGCTAAAATGATTCTTTTGAAACAATTGACACATTTAAATTGGAGACAAATTTGCTAATTAAAGGTTGTTTATAAAAAGTGACCCCTCTTTTACAGTCTACATATCTGCTTTTAAATGCTGTAGCAGATTAGTGAAAATGGGATAAGTGGTGCTTAAGAGGCCTCGTTTTTGTCAGTTTGATTGTTGATATGCCGAAGATGCCTTTCAATCCAGTCTCAGCTATTGTCCAAGGTTTAAATATATGGCATTCCTGAACAGAAGTGGATATATTTGAAATAGATGCACTACTGTTATCTGACCTTGTTTTTTCCTTCTGTCCAGAGTCTGCCAGGCAGTATAAATAAAGCAGTGAAGTATCTGGAAAGCCGTCTTCCCCGCCTCACCAACCCATATGCTGTTGCCATGACGTCATGTGCCTTGGCCAACGAAAACAAACTGAACAAGCAGATCCTCTACAAGTTTGTTTCCCCAGGTATCGTCACACAGCAACATTCTTAAACTAAAATTCAGAAACAGAATATATGATGTGATGAATATATACAAAAATACTACACATCCACGAATAATAACTTTACTGTAACAGTACTGAAAAGAGCAGACACTATATTGGATTTTAGCTATGCATTGAATCCAACTATCTTTAACTAAGAACAGTTTACCTCTATTCGGCCTGGCTTCTCCCGGGGCTCTCCTGCTTCTAAAAAGAGTGGGCACAGCAGATGTTTCCGCAAACGCTTGCTGTTACCTCCAACCATCTCTGAATGCTTGTCCCTGCTGTAGTCATCTTCGGCAAGATTTCCCAGTAAATATGTTGGTGCTTTCCAGTGTTGGTAGTAACACGTTACAACAGTTACGCAATTACAGTAATGCATTCCTTTTTGCTGCAACGCAGTAATATAACGCATTACTAATTACATTTCGGTAATATTATACTCGTTACAATCTCAGTAACGCAAGTTACAACGCATTTTAATGCAACATTTAGTGGTGTATTGTTTTTTTAAGAATTCACCAACACCGCGAAAAAAAATTGTTATTTCCTGTTGTTGTATTCGATGGTTGACTGCAGAGACAGATACATTTGCGAGATGGACAGTTTTTTCAGGACTTATTATGCTGCGTTGAAGTGAGCTGTCCTGTTTCTGTTCCCGTGGTCAGAGCCAACCAGAGACAGTACGGACAACATCTGTGTTCCAACAGGTGACGGTACGTCAGCGCGGACAACAGTCGCTCAGAGCTGTGTCCGAGCTGCTGACAGATATAAACATGTCGGGAATTAATGTTGAGGGTTGCTACACGTAATAGCATTGCATTTTATCAGCCGTGGAGAGTAATTATGCCTTTAGTGGAATGGCTTCGAATTACGACCAAAAACGCTTGTCTTTTACTGTGACCATTTACTGTTCAATATGTGGCAGTTTTACAACAGGAATGTGAGCTTGACGGGCATGTTGCATCTAGTGTCTCACGTTTATCTCAGTAAGCTAGCAAGAATACAGAACAGACAACTTCCGTGTAGCCTACTTCAAAATAAAAGCACTTCCTGTGACGGTTCGCAGTAAAAGTAAATTACTGTTAAATAAGGTTGTGCACCTTTTCACATATCAGCTGTAAATCAAGTACTGTGAATCATGTAAATAGTTCTACACCTGTTGGTAATCGGTGGTAGCTTACGGTCATTACTAGGTCCTCTCTTCTTTCTGTAGCTGCGGCATTCCAGGCACCAAACACCATGTAGGCATGTTCGTATATGTATTTATATCGTTTAATCAGTTGTCTGAATGAAGAATGCTTCAATTGTTCGTTCAACACGTTCATGAAGGTTTTTTAAGTATAATTGTTTTGATCAAGGTAAAGTTAAACCGCACTAGGCTAACCGACGATTACGTTCGCCAGCTAACGTTAGCTAGCTGTATAGATAGATAGATTGTAATATAAAGATTTTTGTGTATGTCTTCCTCAGACTTGTCCCACTGGCCGACACCTAAGGGATACGTTTACACAAGGGAGGCCACAGCTTACGCTCTTCTCGCTCTGGTCAAGGCCGAGGTGAGTATGTCGCACTTCAGTATGTCTAATCAGGACTGTGACAAAAACTACAACAACTGAGTCCTCATCCATGCTACCTCATTGAAAGGGTAGGGGGGTTGCAAACAAAAGTCGGTGAAAGTGTCTCTCAATGTAACTGCCTCAGTTTTACACTTTTTAGAGTGGCCATATTATTCAGGTTCATAATTGTAATATGAGATTGTATCAGAATAGGTTTACATGGTTTAATTTTCAAAAAACACTATATTTTTGTGGTACTGCACATTGCTGCAGCTCCTCTTTTTACCCTATGTCAGGTCTCTGTTTTAGCTGCAGAGTGAGACCTCTCAACTTTTGTAACATCTTTGTTGTCAGTCGCACATGCGCAGTAGCTAGGTAAGGATTACATGAGCTAGCTAGCTGTTTCTCCAACTTCCACCTGTACAAGGCAGGATTAGCCGGGAGACTTCTTCTAAACGAGGGCGCACTTCCAACTTTGCTTGGAATACCTGCAGAACAGGGACATGTAAATAGTTCTATACAATTTATTTTGTAGATTAGGGTGAATTTGTGGGTGTTGTAGCAGTGTTTTGCCATTGAGAACGAGCTAGCATGCTAGCGCTAGCATGCTAACGGTTAGACCCCTAGGCCCCTCGTTTTGGCTAGTGACGTAGAAAGCCGTGCAGATTGTGAACAGCTTACCCAGAGACTGAAGGCACGACACATTCAGAAACCCATATCTCACTCAAAACAGCATGGATGGGGTTTTTTCAGTTTTGTATGTGTGTGGAAGCACCAGAGACACAAAATAACCCCCCAAATTGCAGAAAAAGTAAGTATATTTTTCCATGTATTAATTAGGCTCATGTCGACCTTTTACATTACTGGTGACCACTTCACAGAGCCCTTTATGATTATATATAAATATATAGAAGGCATTTTTCTTACCCTTTTGTAATGACTTAGTATTGAGTTGACTTATAGACGGCTCCAGTTCAAAGTACCTGGCTGGTAAAACAAGCCTGTTCTACTATGGTCCTTGGTCCTGGAACGGTCTGCAGGCCAAGCTCAAACTTGAGACACTTATCTCTTTAAACTTGAAATAATTTCTGTGGTACCTACTGTTGCTTTTGTAATTTATTGTTGTTGGATACTGGTATGTAACCTTGTCATGGCTAGGTCTTACTTGCAAAAGAGTCTTTAATCTTAATGTGAATAATATATATATATATTATGGTTATAAAAACCAGTGACTGATTTGAACATCCTGCTCTGCATAATCACACAATAATGACATGAATGTGGCAAAAACAAGGACATGTAATTTGTCATTTTATCAGACAAGTTTCAAGTCTCTGCTGTTTGATTGTGTCATAATACAAACACATGATTAAGAAGCTCTATGGTAGGCTTTGGTAACTGGCAGATTACAATCTAAAGTATGACTGTAAAAGAATCAGGACTTATCTCTAGAGGAACTAAAGTTATCAAAGTCAAGTCAACCACAGACCGTTTCAACCATTGACTTGCCTTCTGCTAATAAAGGAATTTGAAGATGCCAGACCTGTTGTGACATGGTTCAACTATGAGGTGGAGACTGACGGAGGCTATGGCTCAACTCAGGTAACACAGACCCCTCTCTCCATCTTGATACCTGCAGCTTATGTTAGCTCATAGCCTATATTTCTTCTAAAACTTGTTCCCATCCTTCATGCTTTCTCTCTCTAGGCTACTATAATGGTGTACCAGGCTTTAGTGGAGTACTGGACTAATGTTAAAGATCAATCTGGGCATAATAATCTCAATGTGGACATCTGGTTGCCGGACAAGTCAAAGCCTGACAAATACAACTTCAACATGGGCACCGTTGAGACCAACACCGGCGGTCACTCCAGCAGTCACACCGACGGTCACACCAGCAGTCACTCTGGCGGTCACTCCGGCGGTCACACCGGCGGTCACTCCGGCGGTCACTCCGGCGGTCACACCGGCGGTCACACCGGCGGTCACTCCGGCGGTCACACCGGCGGTCACACTGGCGTTCACACCGGCGTTCACACCGGCGTTCACACCGGCGTTCACTCCGGCAGTCACACCGGCGGTCACTCTGGCGGTCACTCCGGCGGTCACACAGGCATTCACACCGGCGTTCACACCGGCGTTCACACCGGGGTTCACACCGGCGGACACTCCGGCGGTCACTCCGGCGGTCACACTGGCGGTCACTCCGGCGTTCACACCGGCGGTCACACCGCCGGTCACTCTGGCGTTCACACAGGCGTTCACACAGGCGGTCACACCGGCGCGGTCACTCTGGCGTTCACACAGGCGTTCACACCGGGCGGTCACACCGGCGGTCACTCTGGCGTTCACACTGGCGGTCACACCGGCGGTCACTCCGGCGTTCACACCGGCGGTCACACCGGCGGTCACTCTGGCGGTCACACCGGCGGTCACTCCGGCGTTCACACCGGCGGTCACACCAGCGGTCACACCGGCGGTCACACCGGTGGTCCCTCCGGCCGTCACACCGGCGGTCACACCAGCGGCGACACCAGAGGCAAGACCAGCGGCGAGAACAGCGGCGAGACCAGCAGCGAGACCAGCGGTTCCACCAACGGACACACCAGCGGCGACACCAGCGGCGACACCAGCGGCGACACCAGAGGCAAGACCAGCAGCGAGACCAGCAGCGAGACAAGAGGTCACACCAGCGGTTCCACCAACGGACACACCAGCGGCGACACCAGAGACAAGACCAGCGGCGAGACCAGCAGTGACACCACTGCCGACACCAGAGGCAAGACCAGCGGCGACACCGGCGGCAAGACCAGCGCTGAGACCAGCGGCGACACCAGCGGCAAGACCAGAGGCGAGACCACCGGCAAAACCAGCGGCAAGACCAGCGCCGAGTCCAGCGCCGAGTCCAGCGCCGAGTCCAGCGCCGAGACCAGCGCCAAGACCAGCGGCGACACCAGCGGCGACACCAGTGGCAAGACCAGAGGCGAGACCACCGGCAAGACCAGCGGCAAGCCGAGTGGCAAGCACAGTGGCAAGACCAGAACATCTAAAGTGAGAAGACACACAAACAAACGCATAGTGGCACATTAATATAATCATGCCTGATGTTTTCTGTATGTTTTTTTTCTGCTGATGCCTGTGTGTGTGTGTGTGTGTGTGTGTGTGTGTGTGTGTGTGTGTGTGTGTGTCTTCGCATATTTAAATCCACCAGATCAATGGTATAAACCAGAATGTAAAAGTAATTGCCACGGGCACAGGGGAAGCAACGGTGACAGTAAGTACAATTTGTCATTGTTCTAAGCTTTATAATGTTTTGTGACAGGTGACCTACAGTATTTTACAGTAATTTAGTATTTCTCAATCATTTTGTCTCATTTTGTGAAACAGTAAGGATTCTGGCCAGCTAACCTAACGTAGCTGTTAGCTATGACAGAACATTTAAATACACCACCAAATTTAAGCACAGTCGAACTGAATAGTTTCCATTTTACCTAAATCTTGGCAGGTATCCTGTAAAGTAAGAATGTAAAACAGAGTGTATGCTTACAATTTACAGTTTGTAAGCATAAATACTAAGCTAACACTATGTGACAGAGACATAGAAAATGTTTCTATAAGTTCCCTAAAATAAAAGAATGAAAATTACCTAAACCTGAAAATTAGCATTTTATTTATCCATCATTGTGTCCATTTTGAATCTCTGAAAAGACCAAAGACTTATTTTAGATATTATTAATGTAGATGTCTATCAGTTCATCACATATACAGCACTTTTATTTGTCTGACAGATGGTGTCGCTGTATTACGCTCTGTCTAAAGAAAAGGACAGTGACTGTCAGAAGTTTAACTTGTCAGTGCAGCTCCTTCCAGGTAATTTGGTACCCTCTTTGTTGTTGGTTTGTTTTCTTCTGCAAAGTACCTTACCTTATGAGAAATTGAGAAACAAAATATTCAACTACTTAATACATTATTTTGCTCTTGCAGAGAAAATGGATGAGGATGAGAACATATACAAGCTCAGAATAGAGGTTTTGTAAGTATAATCAAGAAGTCATACTGACAACTGTTATAGTAACATGGACATTTATAACAAGCTTGCCCCTATATTACCCTTTTCTTTTATTTAATTATTCTTTCCATTCTATGTGCAGGTATAAGGACAATGACAGTGATGCAACCATGTCAATCCTGGATATTGGCTTGCTAACTGGCTTCACCGTTAACACAAATGACCTGGACTTAGTAAGAACTTGTACAGATACACATAGAAATAAAAGTCTGTGTTGTTGTCTGACTGTGTGTGTGTGTGTGTGTGTGTGTGTGTGTGTAGTTGTCTAAAGGACGAGCCCGCATTATTGCAAAATATGAGATGAACACAGTCCTGTCAGAAAGAGGCTCACTCATCATCTACCTGGATAAGGTTAGACATCACTGGTTCCTACCTACTTTTTCTCTCTGCCTTGTTCTTCCTTTGTTTATCTCTAGCTCACATTTGTCCAAAGGTTTCTCACACACGACCAGAGGAGATCACTTTTAGGATCCATCAGAAGCTGAAAGTGGGAGTCTTACAACCAGCTGCTGTGTCTGTCTATGAATACTATGACCGTGAGTCTCAGAGACACTTTGAAACATATTATGCCTCCATGTACATGCCAATAAATGTCAGAGTAGATAACACAGGAAAAGCAGGCATTATTATTATTAAATACTTTTTAAAATTATATTATGTACATATTCTGAATTCTTTCTTTCCCATTGCAGAAACAAATTGTGTAAAATTCTACCATCCAGAGAGGAAAGCTGGAAAGCTGCTGCGGCTCTGTACAAGTGATGAATGCACATGTGCAGAAGGTAACCAGGATGATGTCAACCTGACGTAATCTGTTGTCTGTAAACATACATGTTATATCTGAAATTCTTGAACAAACATTTAAACCCAACACTAACATTGTGCTTCATAGAGATAAAGCATTGATCCATCATGTGGGGGCTTATCATCCTGCATTGTCTGTAAACTGCAGGAATTTATTATTGTACCTCAGTAAAGTTGGAGGCAAGTCTGCAGCCATGCAAGTGGCTCTTAGAGGCTATACCTATGCACAACAGCACTTTAGGCTTATTGCTACATGCTTCCATGCTGTAAATTATGTAAATATATTAGGGCTGTCAAATGATTACAATTTTTAATCAAATTAATCAGAGATTTCAGTGGATTAATCAGGATTAATCACTATTTGCAATTACACCTGAATCCTAACCATTTTTTTTTCTGAAATGCATACCAAAAGATAAATAACAGGACACAGATACATAATTTTCATATTATGTCTGTTTATTAACACAGCCAAATAATGGTGGTTTAAATCAAGCTGAAACATACTACACTCCATAATATTTGTCTCTGTAATGTCCCATCGCTTCCTCTTTGGCATTCCTCTTAACCAGGATGTACAATTTACTGTATTCAATTGAACAGAAAGCAATAAATCTAGTCAAATCATAACAGTGGCCTACCACATTTTTGCACAATTTGAGTCATCTGTTGCATTTTTATGTGGAAAAAAACATTTTCAGTAAAACTTTTAAATCAAACCAAAGAACAATCTTTTACCTTTTCCTCCATTCTTTAATCCAGTTGCTCAAAAATCCAGTTGCTAACTACTATAACATGTTGCACTGAAACTGGTCTTTTTGTTTGAACATCACCTTTCAAATCTACTGAGCTTCATCATCTTTCAGCCAGTTGCTGAGGCAAACTAACTTGTTCACATTTTCTGAAAGTAAAGCTGACTTTTTCTTGTTCACAATGTGACCTGCAACTGAGAAAAGTCGTTCACAGGGAAGAGTGGTTGCAGGAGTGGCAAGATATTTGTGAGCTAGTGAGGCCAGCTTCTCATGGGCTCCTGAATGAGATGCCCACCACCTCAAGGGGCAGTCCTCCAATTTAATGGTGGGCTCTGCTCTGCTCTGTACCTCTGTATGGCAGGTTGGACCTCTTCATCTTCTGATTCTGAATCTGAGCCCATTTGCAGAAGGCTGATTTTCTTCCTGGGTGGCCCATCATCATGTGTCTGTGAAGACCTTCTGGGTGATTCTTGTTTTAGCATCCCTTCAAGTGTGGTCCACACCTCTTCCCTGTCTGTCTTGGGCAGGCATTTCAAGTCTTTGAAACGAGGATCCAAAACTGTAGCAATCTGGAGCCATGCATTGTTGAGCTGTTCTTGACGGGATGCTAGGTCCTCCTTGAACTTGGTCTTGAATCTCACCACATATGCAGGGTCCCCATCACAGGCTTCCATCTTGAGACGCAAGTGGCAGAGAGAAGGTAGTACCACAGAACAGGAGACATAGGCCTCTCCACCCAGGAGCTCAGTTACATACCTACGTACACAAACACACACATGCACACAGAGACAGTGTATTATTAGAACAGTGGTTATCAACATATTATTATTATTATTATTATTATTATTATTATCATTATTATTATTATCATTATTATTTTTTACATACATACATGTTATTGATATTTGACTTGGTTTAATTCATTCCAGAAAATAATCAAAGCAATGTTATTTGATAAGTTACAGACTGATTTACCTGCATGGCTCTAGAAGTGTCTCCAGCCTCTGCAGTTTATCCCACTCTGCTGCGGTCGGCAAAACGAGCTCCTGATTGTCCAGGGCTGCGATGACAGCCTCTTTATTTCTGCTCACGCGCTTGACCATTTCCAGCGTCGAATTCCAACGTGTTGGAACATCCTGGATCAATGGCTCTTGCTTCTTTCCCAGGCCGACTTGTTGTGCTTGAAGCTCCGCAGCATTTGCTGGGCTGTGCTTAAAATGACCGACAACTTTGCGAGCCTTGGCCAAAGCATTTACAAAGCCGCTGTCAGCAAGACTCACTGTGACACTTCTCTGCACCATGTGAGCGACACAGTTCATGTGTTCATAGCGTGTAAGTCGAATTGCGGCAACCATGTTGCGTGCACTGTCAGTCCCAATGGTTGTCGTCTTGTCCTCGATGTCCCACTTACGTGCAACAGACAGGAACTGTTCTTTACAAGCCTCCGCAAAATGACGCTCCTCAGTTTTTAATATAGTCAGCGCAAAAGACTTCAGTTCCCACGTGTCACTGATGAAATGCGCAGTTACTCCGAGGTAATTCTTGTTACTCACTGATCTCCAATGATCTCCTGTCAGGGTGATATGATTTACTTGAGCCAAGACCTCTTTCCTTTTTTCTTTTTCGTTTTCATAGAGCTTGTGGATTTTCATCATAAGAGAGAGAGAGAGAGAGACAGAGACAGAGACAGAGAGACAGAGAGAGAGAGGTGTAAACAGTTCTTAAGTACGTATATAAAGATAACAGTAAGTATATAAAGATAATATGACACTTGAAAGATAAAGTGACATGTGATGTGGTCAGAGCTCAACAGTCTTATGGTCTACGAGATGAAACTCCCTGAGCCTGGTTTGTGGCTGCGGTGGTTTGCTTCTTCAATAATCCTTTTGGCTTTCTTCCTGCACTGCTGGGTGTAGAGGTCCCCCATGGATAGCAACCCCGCCATGGTGAAATGCTTAGCAGTTTTCACCACCATCTGTAGAGCCTTACTTTTGATAGCAGTGCAACTTCCATACCAGGCAGTAATGCAGCCCATCAGGATACTCTCGATGGTGCACTGGTAGAAGTTGCAGAGTATCCTGGAGTCCATGTTGAACCTCCTCAGCCTGCGGAGGATGAAGAACTGCTGTCTAGCAGTCTTAGTGATGGTATTGGTGTCGTGAGTCCAGGTCAGTTCCTCACTGATAATAACCCTGAAGAACCTGAAGCTGCTGACTTTTTCCACTGCAGTCCCATTGATGGAGATGTGTCATTCTCTCTGTCCCTTACTGTAGAGTACAATTAGCTTCTTTGTTTTACTGATGTTTGGATGGAGTTTGTTATCTTTGCACCAAGATGTCGGGGCTCTGACCTGCTCTCTGTAAGGCGTCTCGACACCGTCGGTGATCAAGCTGATGACAGTGGTGTTGTCAGTGAACTTTATGAATATTCCATCAAGACAACAAGCACCGGCAGGATCTAGTATGATCAGAACAGCGGTCTAGCTAAATAATAGTTCATTATAATACTTAAATTGTGACAAAGATACAGCTGCACCCTTCAACCAATCCGCACACATCCCCATGTGGTTATTTAACCAGTTGTGTATACTTTCTGCCTCTTCTATATTTCCAGAGAACTGCAGTATGCAGAACAAGGACAAAATCACCAATGATCAGCGAACAACTAAGGTCTGTGAGACTACACAGACCAGCATAATAGATTTTGGTAAGAGTGTAAATTAATTGCATTTACGTATGTCACACAAAAATGGATGTGTATGTTTGTGTGACATAGCGAATGAGAGTACAGTAGGACTATAAGGGAGCAAGTGAGCTTAAAATCTGCAATTATCTGTCCTCAGTGTACAAAGTGAGACTGGACAATTTTACAGAAGATTTGTCCACTGACATTTTCACAGTGAAGGTACTGGAAGTCATCAGAGAAGGTAGGTATTTATCTTTAAACTGCCTGAAATGTATTAGAAACTGATGTTCTAATGTGCCTTACAGGTGATAGTGGCATTATAATTTGTTTTCCTCTTTCTGAATTGTTGTGGACACATTGAATGAATGAATGAATGAATGAAGACATTTATTTCAGACATATAAAAAATAAACAAAACAAAACATCAAAGAAATGTACAAATAATGAACAAATAAGCATAAAATTCAATAAACAAGAAACATTAAAGCTGCAAGCAGCGATGACGGGCCCTCGCTTCTTGCCCCGGGGGGTACTGGCGAATGCAACATCATATGTAGACCACACATTCTAAGTTTCATGTAAATCGCAAAACTTTTGCCAAGATAGAACCGTTCATGTTTCCACACTCACCTACAGGAAGTTGTTCCTCCATAACTTGCGCATTGTGTTAGCTATCAAAATTCTTTTGATAACTTTTAGTCACGAGGGTCAACCGAGTCTATATCCAAGTTTTCGTGCAGATTGGACTCACGCGCCCCAGGAGGAGTTAGACAAAGTATGTTTCCCATATATCGCGATGTGAATAATTAATAAAAGAAATTCTAACACGCGCCATCTAATGGCCGATGCACTATAAATTTTCCGCGTGGATGCTCAAACCCCTATACGGAACAACTTTGTCATATTTGGTGTCAATCGGGAATAAATCTTGTTAAGATACGCCAACTTCCTGTTTCGACAGCCCCTACAGGAAGTTGGTCCTCTGTAACTTGCGCATTGTGTTAGCTATCAAAATTCTTTTGATATATTTTTGTCATGAGGGTCCACCGAGTCTACATGCACATTTTTGTGCAGATGGGACTCATGCTCTAGGAGGAGTTAAAAAAAGTAGGTTTCGCTCAAAGCAAATTAGCTAATTAATTAAAAAAAATTAAAACAGCGCCATCTAAAGGCCAATTGACGACATATTTGGCAAACAGCCTCATTGGCACATGAGGAACAACTTTCTTAGGTTTTGTGTCCATTGGAATAGCCGTGTGCAAGATATAACCATTCCTGTTTCCACTCCCACCTACAGGAAGTTGGTCCTCCATAACTTGCGCATTGTTTTAGCTATCAATATTCTTTTGATAACTTTTTGTCACGAGGGTCCTCCGAGTCTATCTGCAAGTTTTCGTGCCGATCGGACTCACGTCCCAGGAGTAGTTAGACAAAGTAGGTCTCGGAGCAACTATGTCCATGTTAAGGCCTTCCACACCTTAGGGGGCGCTATGGAGCCCGCTTAGAGGTATGGCCCAAATCACTGTACAGTCTCACAAAGCTCCCAGGTGTTTATGTGTGCGCCAATTTTTGTGAGTTTTCGTGTATAATGAGGCCGTCAAAAATGTGCCCAAGGGCTAAAACCAATTAGGGTCACATAGGCCACGCCCACTTTGACCAGACTGTACCTTACTATAGGGGTGGCCTCATGAGTGGCCCTAGATGGTACCCATCAAATTTTGTAAAAATCGGATGAGCAGTTCATGAGGTATAAACTTTATGTATTTGTAGTGCCCCCTAGTGGCCAATGTTCGTAGAATGTGTGGGGCACCTTCAGAGGGTCATGGCAAACAAGAATCTTAAGTTTTGCGTTAATAGCAATTATTTTGGTTGAGATATGGCAAAGTTGGTGTTTTCATACTTAGCTACACACATTTGTTTGTACGTAATATGTGCAATTTTTATCCTATAAAAATTCTTTGGATAACTTTTAGTCAGGTCCGTCTAGAGATGCTACCTGCCAAGTTTCATGCAGATCGGTCGCACGGTCTAGGAGGAGTTCGGCAAAGTAGGTTTTCAATAAATCGCCATTTTTCACGCATAAAAGTCTAGGCGGAAATTGGCGTGGCCTAAATCAGGAGATTCAGCTGGATCCAGGGAATGCGAAGATATATGGTTTTTGAATGTGCGATGTACGGCTTGGGAGTTATAGGGCCAAACGCGGGGTTTTCTGCAATAGCGCCACCTAGTGGTGCATATGAGTAATTATTTTGAATCTTTGCAATTTTCACCAGTTGTGACATGTTTGCAAATTATTGTGAGTTTTCGTGCATGCTAACCCCCTCAAAAATGCGACGATGGACTCGGAAAAATAATCGGACGAAAAACAATAGGTTCCTTCGCACTTTCAGTGCAAGGCACCGTTGGGGCTATAAAATATGAGACTATGAAAATCTCATATTTTGAAGGCACCGTTGGGGCCTTGCACTTTCGTGCTCGGGCCCTAATTAATCAACATAGAGATGTCCGAAAAGGAGTAGGATGAAGTATTCACTTATTAATCCTACCCCTTTTCCATGGCTCAGTAATTAGGGCCCGAGCACGAAAGTGCAAGGCCGACAAAAGTATTAAAGGGGTGATAGAATCAAGGGGGTAAGCTTCGCTTCAGAACTCGAGCCATCTCTGTAAGATTGGGAATGATTGAGATTTCTCTTGGCACAGCTACCAGAAGACTTCACACTTTCAGACAGGTTGCTCACGTCACATTTACGCTGTCAGTTGGAGGCTGCGCAGTAAAGCTGGCCATCACCGGAAAAGTGCTTCTAAAAGCCTTCACTGGTCTCCGTCCAGAGCAACGGGGTCTATTGGTCCATTAATATATATGTCAATGGATAGAATGCAAAACCGATTTTACCCTGTCATAGTTGAATAACGACAGTTCGGTGGGTAAATAGGACATACATAGAAGCTCAAAATCCCATTGACACCCCTTTACTATGAAAATCTCATATTTTGAAACTGCCGCTGAAAACGGGCGAATCCCAACAAAGCTGGAAGTTTGACGTCAACCTCCCAAAAACCGGAACCTTTGTCAGCCCATGGGTGTATTAAGAGAACGGTCACGCCCCAACATTTACATAGGCTACACAACTAACGCCGAGATCAGGTAGTTTTCTGAATCTAGCTAGGTCACGCAGATCTCTGTTATTCCATTACAAAATTCACTTCTGAAACTTTTTTTATGCGAGAAATCAACCATATAAAGCTCAAATATGGGCCGCTTTACGAAAATGGATGGCTATTTGCAAATTTTCTCCGACTGTGTGTCGGAGTTTAGTGCCGGTGTTGGTGCTGCCTGGGTTGATACATCGCCGCCCTGACCGCAGTGTCAGCGAGCTTGTTACGCCCGCAATCTTTTACCGCAGCCCGCAGGTTCCAGTAAATCTTATAATGGGTATGTGTGTTGAGTTATTTAAACAAACAATCGGGGAAATAAACGCCTCTTCTCCGTGAGTCTCATTGATAGAGCCGCGGTGAGATGGAGTCCATCAATGAGAGCTAGCTAGCCTCCTCCTAACTCTGACATTCACAAAAATACATTCAATTGAAATCCGAAATCGGACAAGTGTTAGCTAAGCTTTGTAAGACCTTGATGAACCTATAATATTCATGCCGTGACGAAATTCAAACTGTAAATATACTTTAGTTATGCGAAAGTGAGCAAGCTGCGATATTTCCCCATTGTAATGAATGGGACATATAGCAAGCAGCTGCTCCACCTACAAAGACGCCTTGCGTTCATAAAAATGCCATAAAATCAAATCGGACACAACGGTTAGCTTTATAAGACATTGGGGAATGATGTTGTATAAGTGGCGTGACGAAATTCAAACTGTAATTAAAGCTGCAAGCAGCGATGACGGGCCCTCGCTTCTTGCCCTGGGGGGTACTGGCAAATGCAACATCACATGTAGACCACACATTCTAAGTTTCATGTAAATCGGAATAACTTTTGCCAAGATACAATCGTTCATGTTTCGAAACCCACCTACAGGAAGTTGTTCCTCCATAACTTGCGCATCGTGTTAGCTATCAAAATTCTTTTAGTCACGAGGGTCCACCGAGTCTATATCCAAGTTTTCGTGCAGATTGGACTCACGGCCTAGGAGGAGTTAGACCAAGTATGTTTCCCATATATCGCAATGTGAATAATTAATAAAAGAAATTCTCACAGTGCCATCTAATGGCCGATTCACTCTGAATTTGGCATGGATGCTCATGCCCCTATTCGGAAAAACTGTGTCATGTTTGGTGTCAATCGGAGTAAATCTTGGTAAGGTATGCAACTTCCTGTTTCGACAGCCCCCTACAGGAAGTTGGTCCTCTGTAACTTGCGCATTGTGTTAGCTATCACAATTATTTTGATAACTTTTAGTCACAATAGTCCACCGAGTCCATATCCAAGTTTTCGTGCAGATTGGACTCACGGCCCAGGAGGAGTTAGACAAATTAGGTTTCCCATATATCGTGATGTGGCTAATTACAAAATAAATTCTAACAGCGCCATCTAATGGCTGATTCACTATAACTTTGGCATGGATGCTCATGCCCCTATGCGGAACATCTGTGTCATGTTTAGTGTCAATCGGAATAAATCTTGGTAAGATACACAACTTCCTGTTTCGACAGCCCCCTACAGGAAGTTGGTGCTCTGTAACTTGTGTTAGCTATCAAAAATCTTTTGATAACTCTTTCTCACGTGGGTCCACTGAGTCTATGTGTACATTTTTGTGCAGATGGGACTCATGCTCTAGGAGGAGTTAAAAAAAGTAGGTTTCACATAAAGCAAATTTGCTAAATTAATTAAAAAAATGGCAACAGCGCCATCTAAAGGCCGATTATCACCATATTTGGCACACAGCCTCAGTAGCACATGAGGAACAACTGCTCTAAGTTTTGTGTCCATTGGAATAGCCGTTGACAAGATACAACCGTTTCTGTTTCCACACACACCTACAGGAAGTTGGTCCTCCTTAACTTGTGCACTGTGTTAGCTATCAATATTCTTTTGATAAGTTTTTTTCATTAAGGTCCTCCGTGTCTACTTGCAAGTTTTCGTGCCGAAACTACTCCTGGGACGTGAGTCCCAGGAGTAGTTAGACAAAATAGGCTTCCCATATATCAATATTTTGCTGATTAATAAAAAAAAATTAAAACCGCGCCATCTAATGGCCGATTGCCACCAACTTTGGCACAGATGCTAAACCGGCCATGAGGAACAACCTTGTCAAGTTTCGGGGCAATGCAAATAATTGTTGCCACGATAAGGCAACTTCCTGTTTAGACAGGAAGTTGCTATATCTTGCGCATTTTTTCAACTATCAAAATTCTCTGGATAACTTTTCGTCATGAGGGTCAACAGATACTACCTGCAAAGATTCAAGAAGATTGAAATCACGGCCTAGGATGAGTTCGAAAGAATGTAAAACACCTGAAAAATGCATAATTAAAACTGGCCGCCTTCCGGTTGGGCGGAGCTAATGAAGGTAAATGGGAAATATGTCCGCAATTATTAGAGCAATATGTGTATTAAATCTGGTGATGATCGGAGCAACTATGTCCATGTTAAGGCCTTCTACGCCTTAGGGGGCGCTATGGAGCCCGCTTAGAGGTATGGCCCAAATAGCTGTACAGTCATGCAAAGCTCCCAGGTGTTTATGTGTGCGCCAATTTTTGTGAGTTTTCGTATATATTGAGGCCGTCAAAAATGTGCCCAAGTGCTAAATCCAATTAGGGGGCGCTATAGAGCAACCGTACCACTCCCAAGCCTAAATGTGTATTCAGATGAAAGATTTTAATATTCTGCAAATGGCTGCAAAAGTTTGAGAGTTTTCGTGCATCCTAAAGTCCTAAAACATGTGTTCATAAAATGAAGATTTTTTCACAAAAAACAATATTTCAGAAATTTTAGAATTTTGTAATTTTTTCTAAAAATAGCACGATGGAGTTCAAGATGAGACCTATGTTCCCTCAAAAGTTGGTATATTAACTTATTACTTTTGTCGTAATTAATGCGCACGTTAGGGGGCGCTATGGAGCCCCCTGGTAACGCCCGAGCCCAATTACTACAATATTTTGCAATTTTCACCAGTTGTGACATGTGTGCAAATTTTTGTGAGTTTTCGTGCATACTAACCCCCTCAAAAATGCAACAAAGGACTCGGAAAAATAATAATAATCTGACAAAAAACGATAGGTTCCTTCGCACTTTCAGTGCAAGGCACCGTTGGGGCCTTGCACTTTCGTGCTCGGGCCCTAAATATAATTTAGTTATGGCAAAAGTGTAGCTAGCTAGCTGCGGTATTTCCCCATTGTAATGAATGGGACATATAGCAAGCAGCTGCTTTCCTACAAAGACGCCTTGCGTTCATAAAAATGCCTTAAAATCAAATTGGACACAGCGGTTAGCTTTATAAGACATTGGGGAATGATGTTGTATAAGTGGCGTGACGAAATTCAAACTGTATTATAATTTAGTTATGGCGACAGTGTAGCTAGCTAGCTGCGGTATTTCCCCATTGTAATGAATGGGACATATAGCAAGCAGCTGCTCGTCCTACAAAGACGCCTCGCGTCCGTAAAAATGCCTTAAAATCAAATCGGACACAACGGTTAGCTTTATAAGACATTGGGGAATGATAGTTATATAAGTGGTGTGACGAAATTCAAACCGTAAATATATTAGTTATGCCGGCAGCTGGCCGCGGAGCCCCGTAGTGCAGTATCCACAGCAGGCTGCCGCTTTCTCGTCAGACTGTGTGGAGCTCCTAAAGTCCGACACGTCTTACCAAATTTGCAATTAGCCATCAACTTTTGTAAAACGGCCCATATTTCAGCTTTATATAGTTGATTTCTCGCTTAAAAAAGTCTCAGAAGTGAATTTGGTAATGAAACATTGCAGTGTCTGGAATATGAGATTCTGTCGCTTCTCTAATGTATGTGTATTGGGGATTCGCTCAACCAATCAGCGCGCGTCTCTAATGTCTGCGTATGGCAAGTCGCTCAACCAATCAGCGCGCAGCTCATCTAAATATTCATGACCATACCATATTTGGAAGAAAAGCTCTTGTTACAAATAGGGCCAAAACACAGGGATGCATAAGGGCCAGTAAAATATCAACCAGGCCATTTTCAGCCCAACCAATGTTACATAAGGAACCATAAGGAACAGTGTGAAATACCCTATATAATCATTCTATCACCCCTTTAAGTTAATATACCAACTTTTGAGGGAACATAGGTCTCATCTTGAAGTCCATGGTGCTATTTTTAGAAAAAATTACCTAATTATAAAATTTCCAAAATCTTGGTTTTTGTGAAAAAATCTTCATTTTACGAACACTTGTTTGAGGACTTTAGGATGCACGAAAACTCTCAAACTTTTGCAGCCATGTGCAGAATATTAAACTCTTTCATCTGAATTCACATTTAGGCTTGGGAGTGGTATGGTTGCTCTATAGCGCCCCCTAATTGGTTTTAGCCATTGCGCAAATTTTTGACGGCCTCTATATATACGAAAACTCACAAAAATTGGCGCCCACATAAATACGTGGGAGCTTTGCGAGACTGTACAGTGATTTGGCCCATACCTGTAAGCGGGCTCCATAGCGCCCCCTAAGGCGTGGAAGGCCTTAACTTGGACATAATTGCTCCAATCTTCACCAGATGTAATACTCATATTGCTCTAATCATTGCGGACATATTTCCCATTTACATTCATTAGCTCCGCCCAACTGGAAGACGGACATATTTAATTATGCATTTTTCAGGTGTTTTACATTCTTTCGAACTCGTCCTAGGCCGTGTTTTCAATCTTCTTGAATCTTTGCAGGTAGTATCTGTTGACCCTCATGACGAAAAGTTATCCAGAGAATTTTGATAGCAAAAGTTATTCTGATTTACATGAAACTTAGAATGTGTGGTCTACATGTGATGTTGCATTTGCCAGTACCCCCCGGGGCAAGAAGCGAGGGCCCGTCATCGCTGCTTGCAGCTTTAATTATTATTTTTTTCAATATCACTTCCCTTCCTGACCCTTTGTACTGTGGAACGCTCCCATCTAACTATATTTTACCATTTATAGGATAAAAATTGCACATATTACGCACAAACAAATTTGTGTAGCTAAGTATGAAAACACAAACTTTGCCATATCTCGACCAAAATAATTGCTATCAACGCAAAACTTAAGATTCTTGTTTGCCATGACCCTCTGGAGGTGCCCCACACATTTTACGAAAATTGGCCACTAGGGGGCGCTAAAAGTACATAAAGTTTATACATCATGAACAGATCTTCAGATTTTTACAAAATTTGATGGGACCATCTACGGCCACTCATAAGGCCACCCCTACAGTAAGGTACTGACTGGTCAAAGTGGGCGTGGCCTATGGGACCCTAATTGGTTTTAGCAGTTGGGCACATTTTTGACGGCCTCAATATATACGAAAACTCACAAAAATTGGCGCCCACATAAACACCTGGGAGCTTTGCGAGACTGTACAGCAATTTGGCCCATACCTGTAAGCGGGCTCCATAGCGCCCCCTAATGCATGGAAGCCTTAACTTGGACATAGTTGCTCCGATCTTCGCCAGATTTAATCGCTATATTGCTCCAATCGTTGCAGACATATATCCCATTTACCTTCATTAGCTCCGCCCAACCAGAAGGCGGACATTTTTAATTATGCATTTTTCTGGTTTTTTACATTCTTTCGAACTCGTCCTAGGCAGTGATTTCAATCTTCTTGAATCTTTGCAGGTAGTATCTGTTCACCCTCATGACGAAAAGTTATCCAAAGAATTTTGATAGTTGAACATATGCGTAAGTTACAGCAACTTCCTGTCTAAACGGGAAGTTGCGTTATCTTGGCAACAATTATTCCTATTGCCCCGAAACTTGACATGGTTGTTCTTCATGGCCGGTTTAGCATATGTGCCACTTGGCGGCAATCTGCCATTAGATGGTGCTGTTTTTTTTTTTTTTTAATTAATCAGCAAAATATTGAAATATGGGAAACCTACTCTGTCCTGGGGCGTGAGTCCCCTCGTGACAAAAAGTTATCAAAAGAATTTTGATAGCTACAACAATGCACAAGTTATAGAGGACCAACTTCTTGTAGGTGGGTGTCGAAACAGGAACGGTTGTATCTTGACAACGGCTATTCCAATGGACACAACACTTAACACAGTTTTTCCTCATGTGCCCATGAGGCTGTGTGCCAAATATGACGTCAATCGGCCTTTAGATGGCGCTGTTTTCATTTTTCTTTATTAATTAGCAAATTCGCTTTATGCGAAACCTACGTTTTTTAACTCCTCGTAGAGCGTGAGTCCCATCTGCACAAAAATGTACACGTAGACTTGGTGGACCCTCATGACAAAAAGTTATCAAAATAATTTTGATAGCTAACACAATGCGCAAGTTCCAGAGGACCAACTTCCTGTAGGGGGCTGTCGAAACAGGAAGTAGCATATCTTACCAAGATTTATTCCATTTGACACCAAACATGACACAGTTGTTTAGCATAGGGGCTTGATCATCCATGCCAAATTAAGAGTGAATCGGCCATTAGGTGATGCTGTTAGAATTTTGGTTATTAATTATTCACATTGCGATATATGGGAAACTACTACTACTAATTTGTCTAACTCCTCCTGGGCCATGAGTCCAATCTGCACAAAAACTTGGAAATGGACTCGGTAGACCCTCGTGACTAAAAGTTACCAAATAATTTTGATAGCTAAAACAATGCGCAAGTTGTAGAGGAACAACTTCCTGTATGTGGCTGTTAAAACATGAACAGTTGTATCTTGGCAAAAGTTATTCCGATTTACATGAAACTTAGAATGTGTGGTCTACATGTGATGTTGCGTCTGCCAGTAACCCCCGATGCAAGAAGCGAGGGCCCGTCATCGCTGCTTGCAGCTTTAATCAGTTTTGTGTTTTGAATGTGCAATCCATATACAGATATATATCGACATTCACACATACACATACATACACACACATATATACATACATACATACACGTATACAGTAAAGGCCAAAAGTTTGGACACACCTTCTCATTCAATGCGTTTCCTTTATTTTTGTGACTATTTACATTGTAGATTCTCACTGAAGGCATCAAAACTATGAATGAACACATGTGGAATTATGTACTTAACAAAAAAGTGTGAAATAACTGAAAACATGTCTTATATTCTAGTTTCTTCAAAGTAGCCACCATTTGCTCTGATTACTGCTTTGCACACTCTTGGCATTCTCTTGATGAGCTTCAAGAGGTAGTCACCTGAAATGGTTTTCAACAGTCTTGAAGGAGTTCCCAGAGATGCTTAGCACTTGTTGGCCCTTTTGCCTTCACTCTGCGGTCCAGCTCACCCCAAACAATCTCGATTGGGTTCAGTTCCGGTGACTGTGGAGGCCAGGTCATCTGGTGCAGCACTCCATCACTCTCCTTTTTGGTCAAATAGTCCTTACAAAAAAAAAAATATTTGTTGAAAAATAAATGATTGTCCAACTAAACGCAATCTGGATGCGATGGCATGTCGTTGCAGGATACTGTGGTAGCCATGCTGGTTCAGTATGCCTTCAATTTTTAATAAATCCCCAACAGTGTCACCAGCAAAGCACCCCCACACCATCACACCTCCTCCTCCATGCTTCACGGTGGGAACCAGGCATGTAGAATCCATCCATTCACCTTTTCTGCGTCGCACAAAGACACGGCGGTTGGAACCAAAGATCTCAAATTTGGACTCATCAGACCAAAGCACAGATTTCCACTGGTCTAATGTCCATTCCTTGTGTTTGTGTGTGTTGTGGCCCAAACAAATCTCCTTAGCAGTGGTTTCCTAGCAGCTACTTGACCATGAAGGCCTGATTCGCGCAGTCTCCTCTTAACAGTTGTTCTAGAGATGTGTCTGCTGCTAGAACTCTGTGTGGCATTCATCTGGTCTCTAATCTGAGCTGCTGTTAACTTGCGATTTCTGAGGCTGGTGACTCGGATGAACTTATCCTCAGCAGCAGAGGTGACTCTTGGTCTTCCTTTCCTGGGGAGGTCCTCATGTGAGCCAGTTTCGTTGTAGCACTTGATGGTTTTTGCGACTGCACTTGGGGGCACATTCAAAGTTTTCGCAATTTTCCGGACTGACTGACCTTCATTTGTTAAAGTAATGATGGCCACTCGTTTCTCTTTACTTAGCTGATTGGTTCTTGCCATAATATGAATTCTAACAGTTGTCCAATAGGGCTGTTGGCTGTGTATCAACCTGACTTCTGCACAACACAACTGATGGTCCCAACCCCATTAATAAGGGAACAAAATTTCACTAATTAACCCTGACAAGGCGCACCTATGAAGTGAAAACCATTTCAGGTGACTACCTCATGAAGCTCATTGAGAGAACACCAAGGGTTTGCAGCACTATCAAAAAAGCAAAGGGTGGCTACTTTGAGGAATCTAAAATGTAAGACATGTTTTCAGTTATATCACACTTTTTTGTTAAACATAACATAACATAATTCCATATGTGTTCATTCATAGTTTTGATGCCTTCAGTGAGAATCTACAATGTTTACAGTCATGAAAATAAAGAAAATGCATTGAATGAGAAGGTGTGTCCAAATGTTTGGCCTGTACTGTACATACATACATAAATACATACACACATACATATATACACATACATTTCACACAAATATATTTACATACACATTTTTACATACAGTAATGTTTCCAGTCAAACAGAAAAAGTCTCGGCTTGGTTCAACAATTTAGGAAACACGCTCATTCACTTTCTTGCAGAAAGTTAAATGAGAATATTGGATGTGTTAATGTTCACTCATGTTGGTACGCTAAGTATGAAGCTACCTCTATTAGCCAGCTAACGTGTCTTGCATTGACAGGTAACTGGCCAAGAAATAGTCCAACATTCAACCCCTTTAAAAAAATAATTGTTTTTTTTACATTTCATTTATTTGTATGGATTAAACATGGAGATTAGAGGCATTGGTGGGTGGATTTTGTTACCATTGGAAATATTTAGCTAAATTAGCTGACTGTTGACTGCATATTTCCTATGACAGTGGCATCAATAGTGCTATCAATCTAACTCTCAGCAAAAAAGTGAATAAGCATATATCCTAAAAGGTCTATTTTTTAAGCATGATTCCACTGTGTATATATGAGAATACAGCATCAATGTGTTGTACTACAGCTTAAACTATGCATTTAACTTAATCCTAAAGTACCTTTTTTTTGTTCTCCTATACTTGAATTACAGGAAGTCTTGATGTGGGTCTTCTGAATAAACAGCGCACATTCCTCAGTTATCCCCACTGTAGGGAGTCTTTAGATCTGTGGACGGGAAAAACCTACCTTATCATGGGCACGTCCAAAGATATTCACAGAGATGACCAACATCAATCGTATGTTTTTTTTCTTTGTGTGAATGTTTGTAGATTTTGCATTTAAACATGTATACTCTTTCACTGTTTTAAGTAAATCAAGTTAGGCTTTCTTGTACTCTAGCTTATACTCTCACTATGGATAGTGATTGTGGGAAGGGGTGAGGAGGCTTTTCGTGTCATGTTACAGAGTGTTATAGATGTGTATTTTTCACTGTGCTTTCCTCAGGTTTCAGTATGGATTCGGAGAGAGAACCTGGATCGAGTACTGGCCCACAGAAGCAGAGTGTCAAACTGAGGAACACAAAATTACCTGTCTGGGCTTGGAGGAGATGGTTCAGCAGTACCAACTCTTTGGGTGTCAGCAGTAATGAAACTCAATAAAAGAAAATGTTCATTTTAAATTGTTTTTATTTTGCATAATTGTTGTTATGTCAAAATGTCCCTGCTATGGGACATGAGGGCTTACAATGTTGCACTGTATTGATTAAAATGTAATGGTTTTTAATCTCATTGTCTGTGTTTGAAAAATAGACACTGATTACCGTTATGTTGATTACTGTATAGTAAGTTTAATAAATAATTGATTGAAATTGACAATGTTGAGCTTAGTGGAGTAAGGCATAGACAGTTCAATTTTAAAATGAACCACATTTCAAATTGGTTGTGATTCAGAATATATACACATCCAGTAGCTTCTCACAAAATGTATCCCTGTACAACAATATTGCATAAATGAAATAAAAACTTAGTTTTTCTGATTCAAACAAAATATAGAATTGCTTTTCATGTTTTTGGTCTTTGGCAGACATGACCTAGGTTTAGTATATAGAGAAGCATGTCATCTGCATATAGCAAAACCATGTTCTTTACCCTGGGAATTATTCTTTCTATAGGCTAATTGCTACATATTGCTATGGCTAGCAGCTCCATCACTCTGGAGAGTGATAATGAGTAGAGATGGGAACCCTTGTTCCATGCTGAAAATGTAATTGTCAAGACATGGTATTTTGTACATGTACAGCCGCCAAGACAGATGCACATTTTATGAATGGTTGGGGTGATATTGGTAAGCAACTTGGGAATAAAAAATTTAGCAAAACTTTTGCTGGCCACATTTAATAATGAAACTGGTTGCTACAGTTTGTGCATTTTGATTAAATAGTATATTTACTATTTTTATTAGGGCTGTAAAACAATAAAAAATTTTAAATCGCGATTAATCGCTGAATTTCTATAATTAATTGCGATTAATCGCATGTTTTATTACATGATTAAAATTCTATTATTTTGCATTTCAGAACTGTTTTAAAGTACATATTAATTAACAATGGAAAGCAATTCTTACAAGTGTATCTTAATTGGGAATCAAATTAATGCAAAGAAAGTGACTTTATGAACTTGATTTTAAGATTTGTATCTGTTTATTATTTATTTATTTACTGTAAACAAAAAAAAAACATGTCACACATTTTAATCTATAGTCAATATAGTGTGCAGTAACTCCTACATAATTTTGATTACTCACTGACGTCCATCACTTTGCAGCAGTTCCAGTTTGGCTTCTCCATGTCGTACAGGCTGTGTATGCATGCATGAAACTACTGTCCCCCTTGACCGCAATGTATAAGACGGGTCAGAACATGCCAACCGTAGTCTTTAAGACCCAAGTCTTCTACAATGCTGACAGGTCAGCAGTTAGTTTCCACCCATTTTGCAAGAGCGGTAGTTATTTTTTTGGATTTGGTTTCATCCACAGGTCGGCAAGTAGCAGTCTCCAAACTAGTGCTTTGCATGAGCCTGCTAGCATCAACCTGAATCACTTTAACTGTACTACTATACTTAGCTCGTAGGTGGTAGCTCAAGCTTGATGTGCTCCGGTGATGTTTTAATTCGGCTTTACACAATGTGCATATGGCTTTCGACCTGTCTGGGAGTTTTGGAAAATAAAAAGCACCATTCAGAATTGTGTTGCTGCTGTCTTTCTCCATCATGCCTGCAGCCGGCAGCAGCAGGATGTGTTATGTGGAAGTATGGCAAAGTGCGGCAAAGGGTCAAAATAGTAGTCTATTAGGCACGACGTGAAGCCAAGTGAAATGAAAATAAATTAAAGCTGCAAGCAGCGATGGACGGGCCCTCGTGCCTCTGCGCGTGTCGGGGTTACTGGCGGACGCCGCTCCTTACAACCGTGCATTTGCGTGGCATTCAGACACCGCAAATCGTCACCAATGAAAAGGGAACTCTCTGCTGAGTTCAATGATACCTGACACAAGACTCTACGTCATACGGTTCATTAGCTGTGGAAGGTGGCGTGGCCAAGGCATTGGGGGCGGGGCAAACCTTTACCAATAAAAAAGGAAGTCTCAGCTGAGTTCATTGATACCTCACATAAGACTCTACCTTAAACAGGTCACCAGTTATGAAAGGTGGCGTGGCTTATGCATAGGGGGCGAGCCAAACCATCACCAATCAAAAACAAACTCTCTGCTGAGTTTAATGATACCTCACATAAGACTCTACCTTAAACAGGTCACCAGTTATGAAAGGTGGCGTGGCTTATGCATAGGGGGCGAGCCAAACCATCACCAATCAAAAACAAACTCTCTGCTGAGTTTAATGATACCTCACATAAGACTCACATAAGGGGGCGTGGCCTGTTTAAACGGGCGTGGCTAAAGCATAGGGTGCTCAGTATCACATGTAGACCACACATTATAAGTTTGATGTAAATCGGATGATGTTTGTCATATAAGGCTTATTTGGACGCTATGACCAAAAGTCAATATTGGCCTCTAGATGTCCCCAGGCTTGGACTCTTGTTGATTGTGGGAAATTTCAAGCAGATATGACAATGTACGCTGTAGTTACAGCCACTTTCTCATTCATCGCTAAACACTCAAAATGGCCGCCACACCACGCCCACACCGTTTGACGAAAAGTTTTTCTTCTAACTTTTCATCTTTAAGGTGTTGAGATGATACAGACCAAGTTTGAAGTCCATCGGATGAAATCTCTAGGAGGAGTTCGTTAAAGTATAGCACCTTGACTTAAAGGCCTACTTCCTGTTGCCACTAGGGGACGCTATGACTTTAAGTAAATATCGGCCTTTATTTGTCCTCAGGGTTGGACTCGTATGAATCCTGAAAAGTTTCGAGCCAGTTGGACAATGTACACTCGAGATACACCCACTTCCTGTTTCGGCGGCGAAACGCACAAAATGGCCGGCCTGCCACTGCCACGCCCTATGACGAAAAGTTTTTCTTTTAATAACTTTTCATCTTTAACTTCTTAAGATGACACAGACCAAATTTGAAGTTGATCAGATGAAATCTCTAGGAGGAGTTCGTTAAAGTACGACGTGGAAATGGCCAAAATCGCACTAATATCGAACTTTGAATTCAAAATGCGGACTTACTGTTGGGTTTAGGGTATGTGGATGTATTGAGGTAATTGTCATCATGAGAGCTGGACAGCAGTGAAACATTTGCAGCTGCCTGCTGCTACTCTTCCTGCTCTGAAGGATATCAACACTATCACGTTTGACTGAAAGTTGCTGCAGCTCTCTGGGCTGAACTCGCAGGAAAAATATGAATGTTGTCAAGGACAGGAAAATGTTGAAAATTTTAAAAAATTTTAAATACATTTTTTTTTAAATTAAGAACATTGTTTGGATTGCCTTTTGATTTGTATTTGTTATTCTGAAGTATACCTTATTAGTAGTACCATATTAGTAGCTGGAGATTATTATATAATATTATTTATAATAGTAATAATCAATAATATAGTAATAATTAACAGTACAATACCATCAAATTACAAAATACCATAAAAATACAGTAAAATACTGTTGTACTTTTACAGTATTGTTTATATATACTGCCATTGCATTACAGTACAGTTACAGTAGTTTGCTGTAAAATCGATTTACAGTAACTTGCTGGCAACCGTGCTGCCTGTAATTTACTGTAAATATACAAGGAAATCGTTTTCAGTGTGGGTGTACCAAGTTTCGTGAGTCTACGTTAAACGCACTGCAGGGGCTCAATTCTTTTTACTTTCTAGGGGGCGCTAGCGAGCCATTTTTGTGCACCTATTTCTGAAACCCTTAACATACGTACATTTTCACCAGACTTGATGCGACCACCAAATTTGGTGAGTTTTTGAATATGTTAAGCCCCTCAAAAAGCCAATTCATTTGACGGGAAAAAGAAAAATACTTCCTTCAGTTTCAATAGGGCCTTCGCCTTTAAGTAAATATCGGCCTTTATTTGTCCTCAGGGTTGGACTCTTTTGAATCCTGAAAAGTTTCGAGCCAGTTGGACAATGAGTTACACCCACTTCCTCTTTCGGCGGCAAAACACACTTAATGGACACCCCGCCACAGCCACGCCCTGTGACGAAAAGTTTTTCTTTTGACAACTTTTTATCTTTAACATCTTAAGATGGCACAGACCGAGTTTGAATTTGATCGGATGAAATCTCTAGGAGGAGTTCGTTAAAGTACGACATGTGAAAATGGCCAAAATCGCACTAATTTCAAACTTTCAATTCTAAATGGCGGACTTCCTGTTGGGTTTAGGGTATGGCTCTAATGAAGTTGTTTGTACATCTTGACATGTTACATATGTCTTCCAAGTTTCGTGAGTCTACATTAAACGCACTACAGGGGCTCAAGTTTTTTTTAGCTTTCTAGGGGGCGCTAGCAAGCCATTTTTGTGCGCCTATTCCCGAAACCCTTAAAATACGTAAATTTTCACCAGACTTGATGCGACCGCCAAATTTGGTGAGTTTTTGAATATGTTAAGCCCCTCAAAGAGCCAATTCATTTGCCGGGAAAAGGAAATAATAAGTCCTTCAGTTTCAATAGGGCCTTCGCCGCTGTCGGCGCTCGGGCCCTAATAATAAATCCTTCAGTTTCAATAGGGCCTTCGCCAGCGCTCGGGCCCTAATTAATAAATGGTGGCATGCGATTAATGCGATTAAAAAAAATTCACTCGTTATGCTCGGCCCTTAATCGCATCGCGATTAACGCGTTAATGCTGACACCCCTAATTTATATATTATATATATATACATTATAGATATTGGCATGGTTTTATTTCAGTTAGCCTAATAGCTGGTTTGATTTGAATTGAGAGATGATTTTATGGAGTAAGTACCCCATGCCAATTTCTAGGTATGGTAAAAGGTATGTGATGACGTGGGGCTATTTTAATTCCAAAGGCCAAGGGGACTTTATCAGGATGCATAGTATCCTGGATCCATGAAATAACTGGCCTTTAAAAATAAAACTGCCTTCCTCTATGGGAATTTAACATAGGGGTGTACTCACTTTTGTTGCCAGCGGTTTAGACATTAATGGCTGTGTGTTGAGTTATTTTGAGGGGACTTTACATTGTAGCAAAGTGTAATTTCTTCAGTGTTGTCCCATTAAAAGATATAATGAAATATTTACTAAAATGTGAGGGGTGTACTCACTTATATGAGATACTGTATATATATATATGTGTGTGTTTTCTACTTCATTAGGGCCCGAGTGCCGACAGCGGCAAAGGCCCTATTGAAACTGAAGGAATTATTATTATTTTCTGCAAATTAATCGCCTTTTTAAGGTACTACGTGAATGTAATAAAAATCAATAAAAGCCATAAAATGTTCTTGCACTAATAGTCATAAGTGTTGTTGGAATAACTCAACACAACAGTTTATTGACTCGTCCGCCTTTACTTCTTACCTCCCCAATTCTTGTTCACAGATAGATACAGTTTCTTCTGTTCGGACTTGCTAAAAATCCCTACTGTTGAAACTCCCAAAACCCCAGCCAGATACTTTGCCCAGAAATTACTCAACCCTTTCACCTGATTAGTTGTCTGTGTATGTTCAATATGTTTGCTTATGTGTTAAGCAGGCTCATAATAAGATTTACAATAGACTTAAATTTCCCAAATAAGAAAAACACAACAAAAAGACAACAAAGGCATTAGAAAACAACATAAATGCACAATGGCCATCATTTTGCGATAAAATAGTCATTCAACTCTATGCTTAGACAAACATGTAAAGCATCATTGATTTTCTACTGTTTATCCTTTTCCTTTAGAGCAGAGATAGCTTAATGTTTTTTCAGAAATCAACAGTTTCTCAACTGCTGTTGGGAAATCATGTGGGTGTGTGCTTGTATTACACGTGTACAGAAACACTTGCGGAGGAGGGTGGGCGAGACAGTAGTAAGGAGAAGTGGAGGAGGTGGGGAAGCGGTGGAGTGGATAAAAGGAGGGTGCTGCAGAGCGACAGTCTACAACGGATCAGGCTGGAGGATGAGTAGGACTCTGCTGTGGCTGCTGGCCTCTCTGGCCTTTGTCTCTCTGACTTCTTTGGCTGATGGAGCTCCATTGTAAGTAGACCTGCCTTACCTTTAGACCCCCCCCCCTATGTGCTTTAGTTAATTCACACAGAGCTAAAATATATAGTTTGTTTGTTTATTCATCTTTCTGATATTCAAATTATTATTTTAAAAAAAAAAAAAAAAAAAAAAAAAAAAAAATTATTTTATTGTTACAAAAAAAAAAAAAAAAAAAATTTTTTTTTTTTTAAAAGTGTATGGATGGAAATATTAGTTTAACTTGTTTCTTACATAATAAGAATTTGAGTCCAGTTTGCAGTTCGTGTCACACAAGTCAAGGTAATGTGGTCTTTGAAATGATGCCAATGAGTTGACCTGATTCTTGTTCAGAGTTTGCACAACAATGCATTAAGCCAGACAGAGCCAAAGTCTAGAGGCATGATGAAATGTTTTGTTGATCCAGTACTGGATCTTCATCAAGGTAATCAATAGATCACTCATTGTGTATGAAGTCTATGCTGGAGCTTATAATTGTAATCTAAGCAAATAGGTTTGTTTTCTTCGGTAATTTGGTTGAATTGAAACTTTAACTTTAACAGACTCTAAGACAGTGATTCTCAACCTGGGGCGTGGGTCCCAACATAAATCTGAGGGGCCAAGAGACAATTAAAGGAATAAGTAATGAGGGGGGGGGGACATTTACGTTGCACAACATTATGTTAAAATATTTAGAATTTTCTACAATTTTTCCTTGTTCTTGTGAAATACTAAAATATTCCTATCATTTAGCACAGCAAAACGTCACACAACAAGGGTTTACCATACAAGCACTACCATATACTTCTTTATTTCTTTTAAGAGGTCACACAAAAAAGGTTGGTAATATTTGTCAGGACATCATAAGCAGCATGTGGTCACTTCTGCACATTGACTGCAGAATATTCACAATAATATCTTTTTCTCTCTCACCACTGCTCTACAGGAATGTGATGTCTGCCCCTAACTTGTTGCGGGTAGGATCAG
The DNA here is from genome assembly GCF_010015445.1 of Perca fluviatilis. Taxonomy (NCBI): domain Eukaryota; kingdom Metazoa; phylum Chordata; class Actinopteri; order Perciformes; family Percidae; genus Perca; species Perca fluviatilis. The sequence goes on from NC_053112.1 coordinate 18,417,720, forward strand.
CAGAAAACATCTTTGTGGAATGTCAAGACTGCACCGGGGGAAACATCCCAGTCAAGATCAACGTGATGAACCATCCAACCAAAACCTCACAGCTGACATCCACATCTGTGATCCTTACCAGTGCAAGAAACTTCCAGGAGCTTGGACAAATAACTGTAAATGAAATACTGTCACGCTGTGCCTGTTACTGTAACTTGCCTTCAATTACTAACATGACCAGAAATAATCTAGAAATGAATTCAGAAATGTACATCCTGATGCACATACTGCTCATCAAACTGGTTTCAGATCCCTCCTGGAAGCTTCAGTAAGGATCCTACCATAAAGCAGTATGTGTACCTGCAAGCTTCCTTCCTCGCCCCCTGGGTGGAAAAATTTGTTTTGGGGTTTTTTCCCCCGGGTGTTTTTTTCCCCCCCCCCCCCCCCCCCCCACCCCCCCACACCCCAAGGGGAGTTCAATACTTAGTTGCATAACTGTTAAGAAACACACTTACTTCTGTGTTATTCCCAAATTAAATTATTGTACTGTAAATTACAGTACAACAAATTCCTCTTTTGACACAAATTTGAGACACCTTCCTCCAACCTTCAGCAGCAAAATGAACCTCTTTCTTTCTCTGTCAGTTCATTACAGGATGTTTGCAGTGACGCCCCGTATGGAGCCCGTAGAGAGGGATGCCGAAACTCAAACTGATGCTTCTATTTCCATCGAGATTGTGGTATTGTATTTTATCTTTGATAAGCACAGATTGTAACATAATGTTATATAGTCAGCTGAAACTGAGAGCATGAAACCTCTTGATGAAGTGATATCACAAATGCTTAAAAGTAGATAATGTTCATACTAATGACCAAATAACAAAAACAGTTAACCTTGTGTCTTTATTATGTTTTTAGTAAAACCTATCCTGCTACTTACTGTAAAAAATAAATGCAAGAAAAAATAAATCTAGTGGCCGAGTTGCACGTTGAACACAGCCTCTTTCTTCAGTGACAGAATGAAAGCCAGAAAAAGTACCTGAAAAAAGTCAATATAGACATTGACCAGGGTCATGGATTGTAGACAAAAGGCATACATCAAATATAGCATGTATTTACTAAATCAATTTGTAAACAGGCATAGCTTCATGTTTGTTTAATATTGTTTATTTTTAGACCCCTGAGGACATCATCTTACCACTTGATCCAGTCTCTTTGAAATCAGGGATCCACTCTGGAGATTTCCAACTCGCTGAAATTGTCAGGTTGGTATTTTATCTTGTTCGAATAAAATTTTCCACATTGTATTTTGTTATTACTTATAATTTTGTTTTAATGGTCAATTTACATTTTACCATGGATAACAGGGTAAATCAATTCAAACATTAATACCTTAAATATTTTAAGTTCATACAAAGTAAATTTGAACATGTTTATGTTGTGTTTTCTACAATTAATTTCCCATGCTGATGCTAATTTGGTGTTTGGACAGCTACTTGACAAAAATGATCTAAGTCATACAGTATAGGAAGTGTAGAGAGACACACTAAATCCTCAGTACATTCATCACTCGAGCCAATCTATCTATAAACTGCAGGAAGGTCTTTCTGTCTGTCTGTCTGTGTGGGTGGCTGTGCGCATATCTCTTGAACTGTTAGTCCGATGGATTTCAAACTTGACAGGTGTCTTTCTACTGGCACGAATAAGTGCAGTGCCAACTTTGACGTTGTGTGGATAAGCTGTGTGGATAAGAAATGCAAAAGATATCATCAGTAAAAGAAGCACACACTAGCTTTTGCCGCTCGAGCCACTGGCCACTCCCCCTCTGCTCACTGAGTGAGCATTGAGCAGGACCAGAGAGAGAGCAGTGGAGCTTTGGCAGCTAAAATGTGACATACACCTCAGGCCCTGCGTGCGCACACACAAACGGTCCGGTTCTGGTGGCTGATGAATGCAGATATGTTCTGATTAGCTCTCATAACGGGCCGGGTGCGTAGTGCACTGCCATGAGTCCATGACGCTAATGTCTGATTACTCCATATTGTCATTGTGATATTTTGTGATTATATTTTAAATCTGCAGCGTTCTCTATCAGGTAAATACAGTAGTACAATGTCTGCCTCTGATGTAGACGTAGCCTACACTATAGGCTACAGTGGAGTTGCAGTGGTTTGGGGTCCTTCTGTAAGTAATTTTGGGGTACAATTTGGTTTTGAAGAATTCTACAAGCAGCAATACCACAGGCCAAGCAATCAGCCCATTCTAAACGGGCAACGCACTAGTACTTTAAACTTTAAAACTTTTATTCTGAACTTCAGTGTTTCTGTAGTTACTATAAACAGAAAGTTATTTGCAGCTGCTCATATGTGTATTCTCTTAATGAATAATTAATTCAATCAATTTCTTTTATTTAGTATAAAATTGATATTAAAAGAATAAGTGTGTGTGTGTGTGTGTGTGTGTGTGTGTGTGTGTGTGTGTGTGTGTGTGTGTGTGTGTGTGTGTGTGTGTGTGTGTGTGTGTGTGTGTGTAGTCCCGGACTGTGGAAAGTGGTGGCGAAGTTCCAGAGCAACCCACAGCAGAGCTATTCTGCAGAGTTTGAGGTCAAAGAATATGGTGAGCCCCATGACCTGCACTTTTATTTAAAACTTGTATAAACCTACAATATTCACGTTTTTTAGATGATTGAACCCACAGTAACATGTTTCCAATTTTTCAGTGCTGCCCAGTTTTGAAGTTAAACTGATGCCTGTTAGCTCCTTCTTCTACGTGGACAGTCAAGAGCTCACCGTCAACATCAAAGCTACGTATGTTAAGATTTATTAGGTGTTATTCAGAAGCTGTGTTGCTCTTTTAGTCAATTAGTCATGTGTTTTTGATGTTCCCATTTTTATTTGTGGCCTTAAAACATGTCCCTCTCTTGTGGATTTAGGTATCTGTTTGGTCAAGAGGTGGATGGGACGGCCTACGTGGTGTTTGGGGTTATGCAAGACAATCAAAAGAAGAGCTTTCCAACTTCTCTTCAGAGAGTGCAGGTGAGCTCTTAACTCATGTTTGCTGTAATTTTCTATGTGTCTTGTGGGACTCTAAAAGCATGAAACTGTCTAGGATTTCCTGACGTCTGCAGTTATTTCAGTTACATTGTTACATTCCTATCTACAGATATTATTTATTTAGGATGTTGAGAATAATGCCAAGCTGACATACTGTAAGAATTTACTTTTACTTTAGTACCTCCAACTGTTCAATGACTGTATCACTGTATCACTGTATTTCAAGATGCATTTTTCTATTATGTCACCTTAGGTAGAGGGAGGTATTGGAGTGGTGACACTGAAGAGAGAGCACATCACACAGACCTACCCAAACATCCTTGAACTGGTGGGGAGTTCCATATATGTAGCTGTCAGTGTGCTTACGGAGAGCGGTAAGAAAGAGAGACTGTGTTTGTGCTTGTTCTTTATGTTTGAACATGTGTGGGTTAAATTAACTATCAGTATTATCAGTTTATTACTATTATTGTTATTATTATTATTATTATTATTATTATTATTATTATTATTATTATAATAATAATAATTTCCCCAAAAGAAGAGATATCAACATGTGTTGTTCTGTATCAGTTAATCTAGAATAAAGTAAACAGATGGTAAAATCAGTTTTGTGTTACTGCATTCATTCACAGGTGGTGAAATGGTGGAGGCGGAGTTGAGAAGTATCCAGATTGTTACATCACCTTACACTATCACCTTTAAGAAAACGCCCAAATTTTTCAAACCAGGAATGTCCTTCGATGTTGCGGTAAAGTACTTATTTAGATTTATATAAATTACCAGCAAAAGTATGGCTATATTTCTACTTACAAATAATAAATCCATTACAGAAAACATGTCATTACTGAATACAGTTACTCTTTGAAAACACAGATGACTTATAAATATGAAGGTTGCCTGCTAATTAATGTTCTCTTAATAATTGTAATTGACTAGAGAAATTCTTTGATCTGTTTTGAGTTTCATTATGATGTACAGTAAAGGCACAATACTTAGTGCACAGCACTAAAATTAATCTCATAACATGAATTTGGCCTTACATAATAAGATGTGTTTTCATAAGACAGTTACACATTTTTCTGATTGTTCAGCTGTTTGTGTCTCTGATGACAGGTTGAAGTTGAGAATCCTGACGGCACTCCGGCAGAGCGTATTCCAGTGGTAGTCACCCCCGGCCAAGTGCAGGGCTTCACTGCAGCCAATGGCATCGCAAAGCTTTCCGTCAATACAGGGGCGGGGGAACCAAGACTGACAATTACCGTAAGTCTATAAATGTGGTTTGCAAAGGGAAGCTTAAACCTACAGTACATTAATCAACAATTTTGATATTCACTTGAAGAGCAAGCAAAGCTTTCACTTGTGGCTCCATGCAGATTTTAAGCTTCCTTTTTGTATTTTTTTATATATATATATATATATATATATATATATATATATATATATATAATTAACTATACAGTATGGGAATAGTGAACTTCATCTTGCCATTGTTATGTCTTTTCCACATTATATTTAGCAATTTTATATTGCTAGGCTACGCTATGCCAGGCAAAGCCACAATAGGTTAGGACAGGATAGAATAGACTCTGCATTTTTTAAGAATTCATTATTCAACTGTTTGTGTACTGAATGCTTACCTGTGTGTGTCGTTAATTGCAGGCAAAGACCAAGGATGATGGTATTTTAAATGAAAGGCAAGCATCAGCCACCATGGTAGCTCTCCCATATACCACTCCCGGCAACAACTACATCCACGTAGGTAAGGAACATAATAACATCAGATTGTGAAAAAAAGGTGGTGGCATTGGCAAAGTATGCACCATGCACTACTTGTTTTCAGTGTTTAACACTCATCAACATGTCACATTTGCAGGTGTGGATACAGCTGAGCTGAAAATAGGAGACAACCTGAAATTCAGCCTCAACCTCAACAGGCAGGAAAATCATGACATCACATACCTGGTGAGAGATGTTTTACACCTGCATGTGTGCATATACAACTCTTTTTGTTGCATTCCACAACCTGTGTACTCTATACTTGTCGGATAAGAACTGATATTCAAATATGTGTCCCTAGATCCTGAGCAGAGGTCAGCTGGTGAAAAATGGCCATCACAAGAACACAGGTCAATTTCTGATTTCCCTAAATGTTCCCATTACCAAAGACATGCTGCCATCGTTCCGCATCGTAGCCTACTACCACACAAATGGCAATGAAGTGGTATCAGACTCTGTTTGGGTGGATGTAAAGGACTCCTGCATGGGCTCGGTGAGACACACAACACAAGTTTAGGAGGGCAAACAAGACACCCACACACAAATTGATCAAGTTATTTGACATTTCTCAGACATACAGGTTTTTTTCATTTATGTAACTGTTTTAACAAATACAAAACTGTATGTCCCATTTATTGACCTCCCTTTTCACATTTAGCTGAGGCTGGAACCATCAAGACCCGCTCCATCCTATGAGCCTCGCAAGATGTTTGGTCTTAAGGTCACTGGAGACCCAGATTCCACAGTGGGACTGGTGGCAGTTGACAAAGGCGTCTACGTCCTAAACAACAAGCACCGTCTCACCCAGAAAAAGGTCATTGCTTTATTTAATATTTAGGGACTGTTTGTTTTTTATTTAAGGGGCTTCCAGAGGAGTTTTGGGATCTTTAGTCAAAATAGACTTGACCCTTCCTTTGCCAGCAATACATTTTTCTATTATGCTCCAAAGTGATTGGGAAAAAGGGACGATCCTCCCCAACAATTTATTGATGCCTGGACTGGTCTGTGCTTGGCAAGGATGTACAGATAGCCACGTTTTTTTTTTTCCAATCATGGGATACATGATTTAACCTCTGCTTTCTCATCTTACACATCCCACTCCTATGTTATGGTGTGGTGGCCATTTCAGTCAGGGGCGGTTCTACATTGAATGACGCCCCGGGCAAGACCACCTCCGAGCGCCCCCCCCTTTTTTTTAAGGTGCACAATCTCTACCTCCAACATTGCCAAAAGACACAATATAGAATAAATATTCGAAATAGCAAATCCTTCATCACACAAATGTGAAAACACACTAAAAGAGAATGTCATTATTACACTATAGCACTAAGAACAGAAAACCCAAACTACAACTAAAACCTGAACTTTCTGGCCTTCCTTGATGCAAAATCATCAATGATGTCATCGTATGAAATCTGCTCCCCTATTGAGTGATTGATATTGATAACGGCGAGGCCAGTGATCCGTTCCTGGGACATGACCTCAGGTATGACTTGATCTACTTTAGTTTGGAAAAGCTCCTCTCTGCTGGGACGGACTGGGACCAAAAATCAGCCCTGGTATTTTGGCCCAGACCGGCCCACCACATAAGTAAATAAATTAATACATAAATAGATAGATAGATAGATAGATAGATAGATAGATAGATAGATAGATAGATAGATAGATAGATAGATAGATAGATAGATTTTTATTGATCCCAAAAAAATGGGAAATACCAGTGTTGCAGCAGCACAATATCAGACACACTGCACACACAGAATATAAATGAAATAATAGGATACAATATACATGAAATAATAATAGGATAGAATGTAAGAACAAATAATTTAAAATATATACACGTTGGGAATAAAACTGTACAACTGTTTAACTAGTATTGATAAAGCTGTACCTGTCCTTGCGCTCCCCTGAATATGTATACCATCCCCTACTCCTAAAACTACTAACGCCATGTAATGAGTAAGCAAGAATCAGTGAGAGTTGACATAATTACTTCAACAAAGTGCCATTTATTAATATACTAAAACTGTATACTCCTAATAAATCATAAAACAAGCTATATATATATATATATATATATATATACACATATATATCATTTCAAGAGGCCCTATGCTATAATTTGAAGAGGTCTATCATGAGTTTTTGTCTGTCAATGCAGATAGAAAAGCATCAATTCTTGTTAAGAACGTTTGCATGATGTGCAACGTTTATATAGGCTACTAATGCAATCATACAGTAAAGCATTCCCACTCTTTTATTGTTGTAGTGTTATCATCAACAGTTTGTCCACCACTCAGTTTTATCAAGGGGAGTTGTGCTTACCACAGGTTGTAGCCTCACTCCCTCATATCTATCCCTCTCATCCTAAAGTCTCCTCCTCACTGTGCATGCCACTGTAGCCGACACCAGCACCACTATCATCGGCCACGGGAGCTGATGAAGGTCCTGCTACTGCCGAAAACATGTATTTTCGCTTTTTTCTTTTATTTGAGCCGCTTGGGTAACTTTGTTTCATTTTGGCGTTTAGACTATTGACATAAAAGAAAGGTTTAGACTCGTCTTCCTCCATCTGTGTGTAGCATGCTTCCCATTTCTCCTGTCACCGTGTGTTTATCTTTCGCGCCGCGGCGCACAGTTACGGACTAGTCCATTTCATTGTGAAAGTAGGGGGTGTTGACCTCTCTCAGCAAGCAGGGCGCCTGCAGCTGCTGGGGGCGCTGATCTGCCAATTCCCCACACAGTGAAATTATAGAAAACAGAAATACGCTTCGCGACGCAGAGGATTTTTTTTTTTTTTTTAGTTCTCGTGCCGCCCCCCATGTGACATGAAAAAATGCCGCCCCGGGCGGCTGCCCGGTTCGCCCGTGCCAAAAAACGCCACTGATTTCATTAGATTTATTCACTAACATTTTTGTGGAAACACAATAAGCATGGAAACTAAATGCACACTTCCTGCATTACTCCATTACTTCAAATACTAATTTACTCCTCTAGTAAACTAGTATTCACATGAAATAAAACAATACAACATTGAGACCATTCAACAAAGCACATTGGGTAATAACCCATATTGACAGCTGGCCCGCCTAATCAGAAATTCAAGTGTATTGGTGTGCAAAGCGCTGCAACAATCACAACAACCATGGATTGCTGTTGTGGCCAACAACTGGAAACTTTATACATTGTACGTCTGCTATTTCATTACTAAATTCACTTCTGAGACTTTTTTATGCGAGAAATCAACTATGTAGAGCTCAAATATGGGCCGTTTTATGAAAATTGATGGCTAATTGCAAATTTGGTCCGACCATGTCGGAGTTCAGAAGCTCCACAGTCTGACGTGACAGCCGGCGGTGCCTGCCGGGGTCGCTGGCTTGGCCCGGCCTGTCCACCTTCACAGACCCACTGTGTGCTGGCTGGAGTATTTTTTCCATGGGTATCTTAAAAATATATATATATATATTTGAGAAGGGTTTTCATTTAAAAGTACTTGAAAAATTACACACATGTTGACTTTCAAGTTTGTTAGCTTTTGGCTAAAGAAATATCCAGTATAAATTTGTCCTGTCGCAAATACATTGTGTGATTAGGTGTGTCTTATGCCATATCAGAACATTTATATACTGTTTGTTACAGATATTTCTGTCTAACTTACATCCTGCACACCTTGTTTGTTTGTTTTTGTGTGTGTGAATGACCTCCACCCTGCTCAGGTGTGGGATATTGTAGAGAAGTACGACACAGGCTGCACACCAGGTGGAGGGAAGGATGGTATGGGTGTGTTCTACGATGCTGGGCTGTTGTTTGAGTCCAACACTGCTTCTGGAACTCCTTACAGACAAGGTGACACTACTTTACTTTCCCTCTCCCTGAACATGCCCCTCTTTAGGCCTTCATATTGTACCAATGAAATATCTAGTCTAATTAAGAGAAGCAGGCTCATAGACCTTTACTCATGGCCATAAGTCAAGTGCTTTTTTTTAGGAATAAGCATCTAGTGGACAGTAGAAGAACTGCATCTTAAAGGGTCTTTTCAACTAAATGACATTATATTTCTTATTCCCCTTTTGTGGTATCTGGACATCCAGATGTTTCAGAGACATTGTTTGTGAAATCACTCGTTACTGTCTAGCCAGAATCTCAGCAACAGATACAGTATCCTAAACTTTGGGCACATAGAACCAAAACTGTCTGACAAATACCACTTGTGGTAGTCTATATCGACGACGTTTCATTTCCGGGATTGTTGAGGTGCCGGCAGAAATTCCGCCGGTTGTCCCTAATTTTTGTCCCTAATTTTTGTCCGGTTGACCCTCACCTTCAGCTTTTTTTGTGTTGCCATTCTAAACTCTGGTCGATTTATGAGGACTGGTTAACTGCTTCTCAGATTTCTGCAGGGTAAATTGAGACAGCTATCTAGACTATCGGTCCAATTTTTTCTGTTGCACGACCTTTTGAAGTACACGTTCCAGCAAAGCAAGTTCCTTCCCGAAGCTATTTTGCAGAGGCACCATCATTGAGTCTGGTGCTTAGCGCTGCCCAAGACGATTGTGATTGGTTAAAAGAAATGCCAATAAACCAGAGCACGTTTTTCTCTTATCCCAGAATGCTGTGTGGACTAGCCAGACCCTCCTCCCCAGCGCTGTGGAGGAAGGTCTGGCAATGCAAAAATGCAAAAACTATACTTTGGGTAACTGAAATAATGTGTTTTTGATTGAGATAACCCTTTAAGGCATTTATACAATGTTTTAACATTTCAACATATAAAAAGTGCACTTTGATCCATTTTCTCACCCCCACACCATCCATGTGTCTAACCCATAGACTGTATAAAATATGGACATAGTCGACATGACATCACCCATGAGTTTCTGAAAAGTCAAAACGAAGCTCAAAGTGGGCAGCCCACCTGTCACTCAAAGCAGAATGCCCTATGCAGAACTTTAAGCCTGAATATAGTTTAAAGGGGTAATTTATAAAAAAAGAACCGGCCCTAAAATGTTAAATTATGCTGTAAAGTTGTGCATTTTACCATGGGGAGCTAGAGGATTGACTCCCCTTTGGAGCCAGCCTCAAGTGGCCACTCATGAACTGCTGTTTTTGGCACTTAATTTATTAGCACTGGAGATTTCCGCTTGGTTTGACGAGATAAAGGACGTCACTGATTGTAGGAGTTTTATATACAACTATACCATGCAGGAATCACATCTAGTTCCAACCTTGTTGGGTTCTGTTAAAGATCTTGTTTGTGATGCAATTCCAGAATTGAAATGTCCGGCCCCCAGCAGAAGAAAACGAGCCACTACTATAATGGATGTCACAACCAGCTTAGGTAAGAACCACAGCTCTAAACTACCCAATAACCATATCTAAATTCATCTTCTGTCACAGACTTCAGGCTCTCCACAATGTTTGGAGTTAGACATGTTTGTGGTTGTCTTTGTAATGCTTTCCAGTTTACCATTTTTCTTTTGCTCTATGTCTTCCTCCACAACCCTCTTTCCTCCCAGTGAGTCAATATCAAGACCAACTGCAACGTGACTGTTGTTTGGATGGCATGAGGAACACCCCCCTCACATACACCTGTGAGAGGCGCAGCGAATACATCAGTGATGGTGCAGCCTGTGCCGCAGCCTTCCTGCACTGCTGCAAGGAGATGGAAACCCAGCGAGCTGAGAGGAAGGAGGATAGCCTTCTATTGGCTCGCAGTAAGAAACAGGGACAAGGGATGGGGGGTAGCCCTGGGTGGTTATTCATAGTCATACTGGTAGATAGAAAGACAGTCAAAACCGTAACATTTTTGATGACACTTTACTTTAGGTGAGGAGGATGACAGTTACATAGACAGCAATGAAATTGTTTCTCGCACCAAGTTCCCTGAAAGTTGGCTGTGGACAGACATCAAACTGCCTGCTTGTTCTCCACAAACACCTAACTGGTAAGTTAACTAAAATATACAACAGTACACTGATGACTTCATTATGACACCACTAGGATTTAAAGCATTTTTTTTACTTTTAATTGTTAACACTTTTCTTTGTTTCAGTGCCACCACATCTCTGACGAAAAATGTTCCTTTGCAAGACTCAATCACAACCTGGCAGTTCACTGGCATTAGTTTGTCAAGAACTCACGGTGAGGATTCAGTGACTAAAAGCTGTCTTGTGCTTTAGTTGTGCTGCTATCCTTAAAGGTTCTGTACTTGACATTCAAAACATGAATATGGCAGTAAACAAATGTTAGCTACTGTATGTAAAGATATAGGGGAGTAATGGCCCGAGCTATGAATGACGTCATACTCCCTTTGTATGTTGTAATCCAAACTTCTCTGTTCTTTGTTTTTATAGCCAGTCTGGCCAGGAGTGCATGTTAGTGCATTTGGCTGTGAAAAAAACACAAATAATTTTTTTTTTTTATCCCTCTCATTTATAGGAATCTGTGTTGGCGAGCCGTTAGAGGTCATTGTCCGGAAGGAATTCTTCATTGACCTCAGGCTACCATACTCTGCTGTCCGTGGAGAACAGCTGGAAATTAAGGCAATCCTCCACAACTACAGCCCTGATCCTGCCACCGTAAGTCAGTGTTGCTCTGCTCTGGTGTTTCAGGTCAGAGCCACTGAGACTATGATATTTTATTAGGAGTTTGCAAAAAGGGCAAAAATAACAGGCAGTATTGACAGACAATTTGTAGCAAAAAAGAGAAGGATTGTAATCATTTCTCTAGTCTTTGATAAGTGTGATAGCTGCTCACATGGTTGTCTTTCCCAGAACTTGGGAAGCCTTATTGTAATATATACAGTGTGCCTTTCCATTCTCCTGTAGGAAACCATGTAAAGCATTACATTTCCTCAGGCTGCACCATAGTGGGGTTTCCATCAGTGTATTTTTATGCACATTTTGCAGTATTGCATTAGAAAATGTTGATAGAAACGGCAAAATTCGAAAAAAACGTCCTCAAATTCGAAAAAACATTTTTATGCTCGCTTGAAGTGGTTTCTGCCGTTTTTGAAAAATAGTTGATGCTCAAAATGGGAGATGGAAACAGCTTTGCTGAATAAGTTGTGACGTAGCAAACATGTGACTCAAATGACTTTAGTCCCAGTATCCATCGGATGGGGGAAGGATCGGGAAATGGTTCCCATCCAGTGCGGCGTACACTTGTGGCACAAGGTGCATAGTGGAGTTGCGGTGTGCTATAGCCTGTGCCTTAGCCACGTCGGGTATATTGACGAAATGGTTCAAAAGCTTGAATTGCATGGCCCTGTACACCGCATATACACAGCGGTGTACGATTGTCTTACTGACGCCAAATGTCTCTGCCACAACCCTGTATTCTGGGGGTCAACTTGTACAATGCTACCTATTCAATTCATTTCAATTTTATTTATAGTATCAAATCATAACAGAGTTATCTCGAGACACTTTACAGATAGAGTAGGTCTAGACCACACTCTATAAATTCCAAAACCCCAACAATTAAAGTAATTCCCGCAAGAGCAAGCATTAGCAGTGGCTATTGCGACAGTGGCAAGGAAAAACTCCCTTTTAGGAAGAAACCTCGGCAGACCCAGACTCTTGGTAGGCGGTGTCTGACGGGCCGGTTGGGGGTATGATGAACAGTGGCACATAATAGTCACATTAAGGATAATGGAACAGTGACTTCGAAGGTCATTGTGGAAGTTCATGTCATGTCGGATGCGGCGGACGCAGCAGGATGCAGAAGAAACATAAGGACTCCGGGGAGTAAACTCCCCAGAGCTAGGTTAGTAACAAGCATTTCTGGGACAGGATGCATACAAAAGGAAACAAGTAGAGATGAGAGAGCAGCTCAGTGTGTCACAGTAAGGAAGGAACTTCCCTGGCAGTCTAGAATTATAATAGCATAACTAAGAGAGGCAGGTTAAAGAGAGGTGCCTGGTCGGGCTAGAACTCTCCCCAACCGGATCGGGCTGTACTGGCCTGCCTCTCTCTACTCTCGCTATATTATTGATTATATGATAAATAAAACTGATGACTATGAAGAGAAGCAGGTGGGCCGGTTAGGCGGACGCTGCAACTCCTCACTCCTTAACTATAAGCTTTATCAAAGAGGAGGGTTTTCAGTTTACTCTTAAATGTGGTGACGGTGTCTGCCCCTCGAACTCAAAGTGGGAGCTGGTTCCACAGGAGAGGAGCCTGGTAGCTGAAGGCTCTGGCCCCCAGTCTACTTTTAGAGACTCTAGGAACCACAAGTAGCTCTGCATTCTGGGAGCGTAGTGCTCTACTAGGACAATAAGGTACTAGTAGCTCTTCTAGATATGAACGTGCTTGACCATTTAGAGCTTTGTAGGTCAGGAGGAGGATTTTAAATTCGATCCTAGATTTTACAGGAAGCCAGTGCAGAGAAGACAATACAGGAGAAATATGATCTCTTCTCTTAGTTCTCGTCAGAACACGTGCTGCAGCATTCTGGATCAGCTGGACTTATTTGAGCAACCTGATAGTAAGGAATTGCAGTAGTCTAGTCTAGAAGTAACGAATGCATGGACTAGTTTTTCAGCATCGTTTTGAGACAGGATATTCCTAATTTTGGCAATGTTACGAAGATGGAAAAAGGCTGTTCTTGAGGTTTGTTTTAAGTGGGCGTTGAAGGATATATCCTGATCAAAAATAACTCCTAAATGTCTGACAGTAGTGCTGGAGGCCAGGGCAATACCATCCAGAGCAGCTATATCTTTAGATAATGAAGATCGGAGGTGCTTGGTCGCATTACAATAACTTCAGTTTTGTTTGAGTTTAACATCAGGAAATTGTGGGTCATCCAGGATTTTATATCTTTAATACACGCTTGAAGTTTAGCTAACTGCCCACTTTCGTCTGGCTTAATTGACAGATATAATTGGGTGTCGTCTGCGTAACAGTGAAAGTTAATTGAGTGTTTCCTAATAATATTACCTAGAGGAAGCATATATAAGGAAAATAGAATTGGTCCAAGCACTGAGACTTGAGGAACGCCATGGCTAACTTTAGCGTGCTTGGAGGGTTTATCGTTAATGTTAACAAATTGGGATCGCTCAGAGAAATAGGACTTAAACCAGCTAAGTGCGATTCCTTTAATGCCAACTAAGTGTTCCAGTCTCTGTAACAGGATGGTATGGTCAATAGTGTCCTTTGTCTGCAGCAGTTAGAAGGTCGTTAGTAATTTTCACCAGTGCCGTCTCTGTGCTATGATTCTTTCTAAATCCTGATTGAAAGTCATCAAATAAACTATTGCTATGTAGAAGGTAGGTAGGTAGATGGCTTAGCTGAGGATATCTTTAACATTAATTGTTGAAGGTCTATAGGATAAAAGCAGTCTAAGTATATGTCGGGAATAGTCGTTCTTTCTAGCGGTCCTGCGTTTAAAGGTGAACCGTTAGAAGTTGAGGGCAAAAGGTGATAGGTTTTATCTCTAATTGTTATAATTTTATCACTAAAGAAGCTCATGAAGTCATCACTACTCAGAGCTAGAGGAATAGATGGCTCAGTAGAGCTGTGACTATCTGTCAGCCTGGCTACAGTGCTGAAAAGAAACCTTGGGTTGTTCTTATTTTCTTCTATTAGTGATGAGTAATAGTCTGATCTGGCCTTTCTTAGGGCCTTCCTATAGGTTTTGAGACTTTCTTGCCAATCCAAACGAGATTCTTCCACTTTGGTGGAACGCCATTTACTTTCGATGTTTCGCGAGATTTGTTTTAATTTGCGAGTTTGGGAGTTGTACCAAGGTGCTAGTTTCCTTTGCTTAATCATCTTCTTTTTGAGGGGAGCAACGGAGTCTAAAGTCGTCCGTAGGCAGGTCGTAGCACTGTCTACAAATGTATCAATTTGAGAGGGACTGAGGCATAAAGGTCCTCTGTTATGTTATGGCATGACAAAGAGTCAAATGCTGTTGGAATCTCTTCCTTAAATTTAGCTATAGCACTGTCAGATAGGCATCTATTGTAGAAGCTTTTATCTAATTTAGTATAGTCAGGTAGTAAAAATTCGAAAGTAATTAAAGAATGATCTGATAATACCGAATTCTGCGGAAATATTATTAAATCCTCAATTTCAATACCGTATGCCAGCACAAGGTCAAGAGTGTGGTTAAAACAGTGCGTCGCCTTGTGCACACTCTGACTGAAACCGACTGAATCCAATAATGAGTTGAAAGCAGTGCTAAGGCTATCATTGTCAACGTCCACATGGATATTAAAATCACCTACAATAAGTACTTTGTCTGATTTAAGGACTAAACATGATAAAAACTCTGAGAATTCAGATAAAAATTCAGAATACGGACCTGGAGCCTGTAAATAACAACGAATATAATTGGCTGTAATGTTTTCCATTTTGGATGTTGAAGATTAAGAATAAGACTCTCAAACGAGTTATAATTTAGTGTAGGTTTATTAACAGGCTTGAATCAAAGATGGCTGCAACTCCCCCTCCTCGGCCTGAGCCTCTAGGAATTTGAGTATTAATATGACTGGGAGGAGTCGCTTCATCGGATGCCATCACGCGGGACCTCTGGTTGTAATCAGTCCTTCACTGACCAATCACCATTCATTAGCAGAATGCTAGCATGTTATGGGAAACAACGACTCAAGTTGTAAGAAATCGAAAGGACATAAGTTCATTCATTCAACTTTCAACCTATAATCCATGTTGAACTTGCAAAAACTACAATCAAATCTGAGATTTCTCAACGACAATCAGGCAAAAGAAACAAATTCAGCCGTCTAGCTCCATAGAGTCCCATTCATTTTGCACTCACCTGCACTCATTCCCAGTGGAACTCTGGTGGAACTGCAACCAAATTTGGTACAATGGGGCTAAATAGGGAGTGAGAAGGCTTTCTGTAAACGGGCTTTGACTTGATCATTTCCAGTTTCTAAAATGTGAGGATTGATTTGTTTTGAGTACTTTTACCGTTATACTTTAAGTACATTTTCCTGATGAAACTTACATACTTTTACTTGAGTAACATTTTCAATGCAGGGCTTTTACTTGTAACAGAGTATTTTTTTACAGTATGGTATTAGTACTTTTACTTAAGTGAAGGATCTGAATACTTCTTCCACCACTAAATAACACTGATGATTATGATCCTTATTATACACTACACATACTTCAGTCTTTGTCTCCATCTTTGTCTTGTTTTCAAGGTGCGTGTGGATCTGACTGATGAGGAGCATGTGTGCAGTTCAGCCTCTAAACGTGGAAGGTATCGACAGGAGGTCAAAATGGGGGCCCAAACTACACGAGCTGTACCCTTCATCATTATTCCCATGAAAGAAGGAACATATAGCATTGAGGTCAAAGCAGCTGTTAAAGATTCTTCGCTAAATGATGGAATCATAAAGAAGCTGCTGGTGGTGGTAAGAAAAACAGACTCCATCTAGCGGGTTTGAAGCTTATTTATACCATATAACAACTATTCTCTTAAATGTTCAAGAGAAAGAGAAAAGAACAGTGATCTCCCATGTTAAAGTCAGTGTAGGAAAACAAATATGTTTTTAGGTTTAACTTTGATACAAATGTAAACTGTATCAGTGTTTTCAAAATGAACTGTAAATAAGAAAGAGAAACAAAACAACAACAATGCCACAATGAAGGCATATTTTAATCAAATTCAAACCATAATTGTATTTTGTTACACACCAGCAGATATAGATTGCTCCAAAATAGTTGTAATTTCTAATGTTTGTCCTCACTGTTGTTTTTCCAGCCTGAAGGCGTACTGGTTAAATCTCCTCAGATTATAATTCTAGACCCCACTACTAAAGGTGTAGGTGAGTTTACCTATTAAATAGCTGCATTATGTAATAATTATGTAATATTATATTTTCACCATTTGCTACCTGATCCCCCAACTTGCCCACTGTTTCTCCCTTTAGGTGGTACACAAGAAGAAACTCTGAACAGTGGAATTCCTATAAAAGATTTGGTTCGAAACACACCTACTAGCACACAGATCTCAGTGACAGGTCAGATATTATGTTATATTTCAGCATGTTCTTAATGTTACAGTTTTTTACAATCACTTTGGCACTAATTTCAGAACCTTGACGTCATTTTTCAAAACTCTAGACACAAAACTCACAACCAATGATCAAAATGCACATTTTTCAAAACTCTAATACTTTTCTCAATTGCTTGGATACAATACACATAAACCAAAGATCATTTGTTCATTTAACAAAGATCACTATATATATATGTATATATATATATATATATATATATATACTGTATATATACATATACATATATACTTGTACCAAATTGTTCGCCATGCCTGAAGGTTTTTTCCAAGATGTTTGGCTAATTGCAATGTAGATGACAACCTGTGGCCAAATCCACAAGACAGAGTTGATGAAGATGTAGAAGTACAGTAATCACTTCTTTGTTTAGCTTTTTACAGTACAAGAAAGTTGAGGAACACCTCATTTGATGTTTTACAGTACTGTCTTTTCTATTTTGTAGCTAATTATTTTGCTTTGATTCGAGTAAACCTATGTTGTGATACTGTATTGTTTTTCATCAATATATTTCAGGTTATGGTCAATGAATCCACTGTCTGTAGTTTTCTCTCTACTACTGCAGTACTTTTACAGGGATGTATTTACATCTAGTACCATAATGAAACAGGTATCACCTATTTTGTACTACAATATTTAATAATTGTACGAACAATAACCCATTGAAACTATGGGTAGCTTGTGTGTGGGTGATCTAGAGTAATGATTCAATGGTATTTCACAATCAATTTGTCTTTTGAACCAATGATTGTGCAAGTGCAAGATTTATTTAAAGATATGAATGCCCAATGCAATGTTTTGAACATTGGACAGCCTGTGTTACAAGTGATGATCGTTTTGAGTTTTGTGTCTAGTGTCAAGGTTCTGAAATTAGTAGCAAAGTGATTGTAAAAAACTGTATTATGGATGTGATATGTACTATTAGATTATTTATTATTAATTGTGTGTTGTGTGTGTGTGTGTGTGTGTGTGTGTGTGTGTGTGTGTGTGTGTGTGTGTGTGTGTGTGTGTGTGTGTGTGTGTGTGTGTGTGTGTGTGTGTGTGCAGGGAGAGAACAAGTTTCTGCGCTGGTGGAGAACGCCGTTAGTGGGAGCTCTATGGGTACTCTGATCGTCCAGCCCGGCGGCTGTGGAGAACAGAACATGATCAGCATGACCCTACCAGTCATTGCAGCCACATATTTGGACAAAACCAACCAGTGGGAAACTGTGGGCTTTCAGAAACGTAACGAAGCCCTCCAACACATCAAGACCGGTGGGCTCAAAGCTGTATTTATTAGCACAGATACCTGAAATCTTAATAGTTGGTTAATTCCCAACTAAAGTTTCTAAATGGTAGACTAGGCATCAAAAAAGGCAGTGTGGTAGACAGTAATGCATGCCATTCCTGACCCACATATACAAGCTAGGGACACTGAGAATTTATAGTCTAAAAGAAACACATAGACTCAATGGGCCCTATCTTGCACTCAACGCAAATTGCCTTTGTACACCGACAAATGTATCATTCCTATTTTGCACCCGACGCACAGCGGACTTTTCACTCCACAGACGCACGTCGGTAAATTAGGGAATGTATTTGCGCTCCTGGGGGCGGTTCAGTGAAAAGAGGAGGCGTGTTCCGGCGCAAACGTTACTTGGTGCTATTCTGCAGTTTCAGAAAACAATTCCGCCACTGACCAGGAAAAACCTGGTCTAAAGTCAGTGGCGCTAGTCTAAAGTCAGTAGCGCGATATTCAGATGCTATTTTAGGGGCGCATGCTTGGCCATAATGTAGCGTGTGCACAACGCGCATACACTTCTCTCATCTAAATGGATGCAGCAGTTCCCATTTTTGCAAACCATACATAATTACAAAGGAAAATATTACTGAAAATGCTCTTCAGGTGTTTGGATAGGTCAGGAGGCACTTTACAGTACAGTCCTCAAAAAGTCGCAGCATTCTTTGTGGCTTGTTATGATTTACACAACATTTCCATGAATCATGGATGTGTTGATGACATAAATGAGGAAATATTAGAGGACTTAAGGAGACGTGATGTTGAACTACGGCGGGATCTGGTCCGGGAGTAATGCGCGATGTGCTCCTGATGGAGCGGGTGGACGGAGATGGAGTGGGGGGAAGAGGAAGGGGCACAACAGGTGCAGGTGGTGCGTTTGGAGGTACGCTCCATGGCTGCAGCAATCCTATCCAGACTTGAGGAGATGTGCCCGAGTGGCCGCAGCAACATCGCCACCCAGCCAGGACGGGCATTTATTACTTTGCTGCATCTCGCATCGGCAGCTCCCGCTGGCGTGCGCCAGGCAAATCCGCCGTCATAATAGCAATCCGCCATGGAACAAGCGCGCCTGCTCTTAAAGGGAATGTGAGATGACACTCTGATTGGTTTATTGCACGTTACGCCCAAACCACAACTAGCTACTTCAGACCAACCCATTTTAGATTTGCGTCGGGCGCAAGAGTCATTATCCCGCCGGTATAATAGCAACAGCGCCCTAGATCCGCCAACAAAGCTACTTGCGTTTTGCGTTACATACTTGCGTTTCAGATCGTTAAAAAAGGGCCCATAGACTACCATGTCTTAACCAATATTGTCAGTACAAACAAAAACCTATGCCAAAGATGTTATAATCACAGAGAAAAAAATTTAACAAGACTTCTTAAACTGGTTGTATATGCTGTTTGTGTACAGGCTACCAGAACGAGCTTGTCTTTCGTAGAAATGATGGGTCTTTTGCTACGTTCACGCATTATATGACAGGCAGCACCTGGTAAGCATCCAAACATCCATGATATATAATTGTTTACACATCCTCCTCTAACTTAGATCCTGACTATGTGACAATGGTGTATTACATCTGCATATGTTGAAAATGTCTTTAAAAGGAGTAACCCCTTGAGATGCATATACATAAAACTAAACTATTACACATTCTCCTCTCCTCTCCTCTCCTCTCCTCTCCTCTCTCCTCTCCTCTCCTCTCCTCTCTTCTCCTCTCCAAGGCTGACAGCTTATGTTGCCAAGGTGTTTGCCATGGCTAACAATCTGGTGGCAGTGCAAAGTCAACACATCTGTGAAGCCATCAAGTTTCTGATTCTCAAAGCACAGCAACCTGACGGCTTGTTTCGAGAAGTTGGAAAGGTTATCCATGGAGAGATGATTGTGCGTATACTGATTTCATTGACATAAATTCTTAAAATTGGTGCTACAAAGATAGGTGATCGAGATGAATACAATTACATATATGAAAAAATATGTGTGTGTGTGTGTGTGTGTGTGTAGGGTGATGTGGCAGGCGCAGATTCAGATGCCTCCATGACGGCCTTCTGCCTCATTGCCATGCAGGAGTCTCGCACCATATGTTCTGCCAGTGTTAATGTGAGTAATTCATCTGCAAGTAAAGTTTTCTCTTTTTCCCTCACCTCTTTCATTTCTTCATTTACGGACTCGACACTAGTGATGAGCGATACAAAGTTAATGTGCTAGTCATCTAGTCTTTTTTAAACATTATCATTAGCCACTTAAGTTAATGCTGTTGAGTAATGATGTGCTCTTTGGCCTTGGAATTAACATTTAGTTACCACTGTAGGTAATGTTACACAGACATGCTAGCGATTGCAGCCTACGTTAGAGCAGATAAAGACATGGTTTAATCCATTCCTTACATTTTTCTTTAGTTACTTTAGTTTTAGAATCGTTAAAAAAAACTGCTTGTATGAAGACTGTCGCTCCTACCACATTCCCATACTGGATCAAAAGGTCCCCAGCTCCCTAGAGCGAGGGGTTTAGTGAATGGTCAGTTTTGCTAAAAGGATTCATTTGAAGCGATTGCCACATTCAAAATGGAGACATATTAAACTAATTAAAGATTGTATTATAAAAAAGTGACCCCTCTTCTACAGTCTACATCTTAAATACTGTAGCAGATTAACAAAGACATCCCATTTTCACACCACAGACACCTCTCTGACACAAGTGGTGCTTAATGAGGCCTCGTTTTTGCTGTAATGTGATTGTTGACATGTCAAAGCAAGGCACTAAAATATCTTGCTTTGATTCAATCCAGTCTCAGCTATTGTCCAAGGTTAAAATGCTATGGCATTCCTGAACAGAAGTGGATATTTGAAATATATGCACTACTGTTATCTCACACATTTGTCAGCCTTTTATGCTCACACTCTCCTTCCTTTCTTTGTCCAGAGTCTGCCAGGCAGTATAGACAAAGCAGTGAACTATCTGGAAAGGCGTCTGCCCAGCCTCACCAACCCATATGCTGTTGCCATGACGTCATATGCCCTGGCCAATGAAAACAAACTGAACAAGGAGATCCTCTACAAGTTTGCTTCCCCAGGTGTCGTCACACAGCAATATTTTTTAAACTTAACCTCTGGTGGACCTGACTCCACCAGAACTGATAATGTTATTTTTCAGCCATATAGTGTCCTGCTTAGTACATATTGGTAAAAAAAATCTTAAATATCAGATTTTAATCTCTCAAATATTGATATTTGAATGTAGCAATGGCAGAATAAAAATAACAATGATTAGCAGTAGTACTTTTAAACCATCTCAATACTAAATAGAGCAGACAACATGGGATTTTAGCTATGCATTGAATACAACTATCTTTAACTAAGAACATTTTTATTCTCTTTCGGCCTGGTTTCTCCCGGGGCTCTCCTGCTTCTAAAAAGAGTGGGCACAGCAGATGTTTCCGCAAACCCTTCCTGTTACCTCCAACCATCTCTGAACGCTTGTCCCTGCTGTAGTCATCTTCGGCAAGATTTCCCAGTAATGATGTTGGTGCTTTTGCGTCATATCTGGGGATTTTTACATCGCACAAAGTTATTGTTTGCACTGTTCTACACCTGTTGATAATTGGTGGTATCTTACGGTCATTACTCGGTCCTCTCTTGTTTCTGTAGCTTCTGCATCCAGGCTCCAAACACCATGGAGGCATGTTTGTGTATTTATATTCTTTAATCAGTTGTCTGATCAAAGAGTAAAATATAAGCGCCTTTCTAACTTTTTGTACACGGAGCCACAGGTTTGGGAATTGGGATTGAGCGGGCGTCAGAATCTCTTGCGCAATGCATGCTGGTACATGTAGGCACTGCCAACTCAGTGCCGCTAAAGAGAACACAGCTTTCTTGGTCAATATAGCATGCACTGAGGAATTTATTGTTTCAATTGACTACATTCAGTCGGGCTCTCATGTAGCCTGTATGTTCATTTCCGCTTAAATGAGCTCATAATGGTAAAACAATTACTGGTAGTTAAAATTAATTTAAAGTAATACTATGTAACTTTTCCTACTTTCCTACAGCTTGCACGGCTGTAGTTCCAATGACACAACCTGTAGGGGAGCGAAGAGGGAAAAGTTACATAGTATTGCTTTAAGTAAACACATTTTACTTTATTTTTTATTTTATCCCTATAAAATTCAATATTTTAAGATGAGGAATTGGGAAATTATTAGTGAATGAATCTTGTTTCAGGTAAAGCATAGTATTATAAAGATATTTGTGTATGTCTTCCTCAGAGTTGTCCCACTGGCCGACACCTAAGGGAAGCGTTTACACACGGGAGGCCACAGCTTACGCTCTTCTCGCTCTAGTCAAGGCCAAGGTGAGCATGTCCCACTTGAGTATGTCTAATCAGGACTCTGACAGAAAACATACAACTGAGTCCTCATCCATACTACCTCACTGAAAGGGTAGTGGGTTTGCAAGTCGGTGAAATGTGTCTCTAAGTAATGTAACTGCCTCAGTTTTACACTTTTTAAAGTCACTAACTTTCAGTTTGTGTTCATTCTAGTAGCCACTTTGGACAAAAGCAGTAGTGTTCTTACCACACTTGCTGTTGTTAAGAAATTTTCTTTACGATGCTGTATTTCCCACTGTTTACTGAGTTAGCGTTACATGGAGGTCATATAGTTGTGATGAATGTTTTGCTCACACAGAAAGTCATTCATTTACAAAAAGAGAATAAGTTACAGATGCATCACTGTCACTGTGTCATGAGCCAAAGCATTAAGAGTAACCAACATAACTTATATTAAAATGGTGCATTTCATGAAACCCAAGGATGCTTTACACAGGTACTGGGGGACAAGGGAAAAGAAAATATTAGGCCAACACAAACACGGACAAAGAAGGAATAAAAACTGGGTGCTAAATGGAAGGGGGACATCATTTTATATGACGTATAACCACATTGCTCATTGTTAAGTTATTTTTTAATGAAACAGACATTTTACATACCTGAGGGACAATTTGGGGTGGGTTTTGAATCATTTGCAATCCCGTAATTGTTTCCATCTGTTGAAAGCCCGACCGAGATTGACTCGTTTTCTTGCCCGTCCTCTGTCACTCTGTCAGTTGTTCTTAGTTTAATTTCCTTTTTTTCTGTGATGGCCCTGTCCCAGTATTAGCCATAACTACAACTACAACAAATCTAATTAAAATACAGTTCTGCCTATAGAGAAATCTCCTGCTACCTTTTACCTGGCTGGATACAATAACACGGGCTTTTCCAATGTTACAAAGACATCTGTGACCCGTCAGAATGTGTGACTGTAGCGCCGTCTGCTTGCCGCAAATCAATGCTTCATGGTTAAAATAGGACCAGGCAAAGGCACTAAATACAGTAAACTAAATTAAAATAGCGTTAGTCTTGTTTGCTGTTACAGGTAATTTATGATTATTATATGAAAACTTACACCATTTCAGAAACATTAAAAAGTTACATATAGTAACTTTAAGTAAGCATATTTTTCCATTCGTTAATTTGGCTCATGTCAACCTTTTACATTACTGGTGACTAGGGGTGGTGGAAAAAATCGGTACAGCATAGTATTTCGCTATATTCCCGTGTCAATACTGTATCGATACACAGACGCCAAGTATCGATCTGTTATTATATATGTGTTGGTCAGTTTGTCTGCTTGACGATCCCATTTTGCAGCAAGAAAATTGAAGTGAGATGAACCAACAGAGAAATGTATCTTTTTAGATTAAACAGATGTTGACAAAGTTTCCTTTTGGGGACATTATTTGAAATTTGGAAAAATTTGGAAAAAAGGTAATATATTGCAATATATCGCAGATTATTGCAGTATGTTTAAAATCGCAATAATATCATATCGTGACATAAGTATCGTGATGATATCCTATCATGAGGCCTCTGGTGATTCCCACCCCTACTGGTGACCACTTCACAGAGCACTTCATGATTATATACAGATATACAGTATAGACAGCATTATTCTTCCCCTTTTGCAATGAATTGAATTGAGTTGAATTGAATTGAATTATAGACAGCTCCAGTTCAAAGTACCTCTTATCAGTACAGAGGCTGCTAAAACAAGCCTGTTCTACTACGGTCCTTGGTCCTGGAACGGGAACGGTCTGCAGGCCAAGCTTAAACTTGAGACACTTATCTCTTTAAATTATTTTAAACTTGAAATAATCTTTGTGGTACCTATTGTTGCTTTTGTGATTTATTGTTTTTTGATACTTTCTATGTGACCTTGTCATGGCTAGGTCTTACTTACAAAAGAGGTTTGAATCTCAATGTGGTTTCCTAAAAAAATTAAGGTTATATATTATGACATAGTTATAAAAACCAGGGACTGATTTGAGCAACCTGCTCTGCATAATCACACAATAATGACACAAATGTGGAAAAATCAAGGACATGTAGTTTGTGATTGACTTCTTTTATTAGACAAGTTTCAAGTCTCTGCTGTTTGATTGTGTCATAATAGAAACAAACGATTTAGAAGCTCTAGGCTTTAGAAAATGTCAGATTACAATCTAAAGTTTGTTTAGAATTTAAAAATTGTAAAAGAATCAGGACTTGACTCTAGTTTTACTAAAGTTATCAACGTTAAGTTAACCACAGGGAATTTCAACCATTGACTTGCCTTCTGTTAATAAAGGCATTTGAAGAAGCCAGACCTGTTGTCAGATGGTTCAACACACAGCAGAAGGTGGGCGGAGGCTATGGATCAACTCAGGTAACACAGACCCCTCTCTCCATCTTGATACCTGTAGCTTATGTTAGCTCATAACCTATTTTCCTTCTAAATCTTGTTCCCCTCCCTCACTCTTTTTCTCTCTAGGCTACTATAATAGTGTATCAGGCTATAGCAGAGTACTGGACTAGTGCTAAAGAACCAGAGTACGATCTGAATGTGGACATCTTGTTGCCAGGCAGGTCAAAGCCTGACAAGTACAACTTCAACAGGGACAACCACTACGCCACCAGAACATCTAAAGTGAGAAAACACACAAACACATAGTGGCTCATTAATATGATCCTTCCTGATGTTTTCTGTATGTTTCTTTTGATGATCCCTGACTGTGTGTGTGTGTGTGTGTGTGTGTGTGTGTGTGTGTGTGTGTGTGTGTGTGTGTGTGTGTGTGTGTGTGTGTGTGTGTGTGTGTGTGTGTGTGTGTGTGTGTGCGTGTGTGTGCGTGTGTGTGCGTGTGTGTGTGTGTGTGTGCGTGCACCCCACAGATCAAAGATATAAACCAGAATGTGAAGGTAACTGCCAAGGGCACAGGAGAAGCAACAGTGAAAGTAAGTACAAGTTATTATTTTTCTGAGTTTTATCCTCAGTTGATTATTGATGTCTCTTTTTTGAATCTCAGAACAGACCAAATATTTGTTTAATCTTGTTTGGACTATATTTTTAAAACAGATGTCTATGAGTTCATCACATATAAAGATGCACTTTTATCTGTCTGACAGATGGTGTCGCTGTATTACGCTCTGCCTAAAGAAAAGGAGAGTGACTGTCAGAAGTTTAACTTGTCAGTGCAGCTCCTCCCAGGTAATTTGGTACCCTCTGTCTCTTTCTTTATTCATATTCATTTATTATGTGTTGTTTAGGTACAAACAACATAAGGTACCTTAACTTATGAGAAACAAATAAACAAACTACTAAATTACTATATACAATATTTTGCTCATGCAGAGAAAATGGATGAGGAAGAGAACACATACAAGCTGCGAATAGAGTTTTTGTGAGTATAATCAAGAAGTCATGAGTGAACTGTGTTGTTCTCATAATTTTAAAATCTTAAAGGATTTTAGCTTTTTTATCTCCATCTTTTTATGCTATTATTTAATTATTCCATCAATGCTGTGTACAGTTATAAGGACAAAGAGAGGGATGCATCCATGTCAATCCTGGATATTGGCTTGCTAACTGGCTTCACCGTTAACACAAATGACCTGGACTTAGTAAGAACATACAGATACACGTCATGTATCCACATCCACATACAGTTCAGTCAGTGTTTATGGTTGGGACGAACAAGATGTTTTAGAAAGTTTAGAAAGTTATCTGACTGTGTGTGTGTGTGTGTGTGTGTGTGTGTGTGTGTATGTGTAGTTGTCTAAAGGACGAGCCCGCATTATTGCAAAATATGAGATGAACACAATCCTGTCAGAAAGAGGCTCACTCATCATCTACCTGGATAAGGTTAGACATCACTGTTTCCTACCTCTGTACTTTTTCTCTCTGCCTTGTTCTTCCCTTGTTTATCTCTAGCTCACATTTGTCCAAAGGTTTCTCACACACGACCAGAGGAGATCACTTTTAGGATCCATCAGAAGCTGAAAGTGGGAGTCTTACAACCAGCTGCTGTGTCTGTCTATGAATACTATGACCGTGAGTCTCAGAGAAACTTTGAAACCTATGATGCCTCCATGTACATTGCTGTCAATAGATGTCAGAGTAGATAACAATGGATAAGCAGGCTTTATTACCTTTTTAAATTATTTTATGTACATTTTCTGAAATCTTTCTTTCTCATTGCAGAAACACATTGTGTTAAATTCTACCATCCAGAGAGGAAAGCTGGAAAGCTGCTGCGGCTCTGTACAAGTGATGAATGCACATGTGCAGAAGGTAACCAGGATGATGTCAACCTGACGTAATCTGTTGTCTGTAAACATAAATATGTTATATCTGAAATTCTTGAACAAACACCTAAACCCAACACTAACATGGTGCTTCATAGAGATAAAGCATTGAGCTAATAAAGCTTATCATCCTGCATTGTCTGTAAACTGCAGCAATTTATTATTGTACCTCAAAATAGTTGGGGGACTTAAGGCAGATAGAAGATTAAACAAGATAGAGTCTACAGCACATGTGTCAAACTCAAGGCCCGCGGGCCAAATCCAGTCCCTTGCAGATTTAGATCCGGCCCGTATATCAATTTAGGTTCACAATACATTTTGGCCCGCCTAGTTTTGCGCCAAACCAAAAACAGAGGAAAGTGTTCGTTTAAAAGTGCAATTACCTGACATTCAAAGCTGAATATGTCAGATTTGCTGACTCTGAGACTCAGAAAGCTACAAAAAAGTTGGAACAAAAACAACAAAAATGAGGAAATAAGCTACCAAAATGTAAAAAAATAAGTGACATGCAGTAACAAAAGCAGGTCAATAAACTGTAAATCTCTGGCCCTTGGTGTGATTCTCCTTTTCCAGTGTGGCCCTTAGTGAAAATGAGTTTGACACCCTGGGTCTTCAGCCATGCTAGTGGCTCTTAGAGGCTGTAACTATGTACAGCAGCACTTTTAGGCTAAATGCTATGCTCAAAATGACATGAATGGATCATGAACATGAATATTGCACAAATTAAGATTTTTTAAAAAGCATTTCATTTAATGGCATGAAAATTTCACTTTATGAGGTTTTTTAACATTAATATGAGTTCCCCCAGCCTGTCTATGGTCCCCCAGTGGCTAGAAATGGTGATAGGTGTAAACCGAGCCCTGGGTATCCTGCTCTGCCTTTGAGAAAATGAAAGCTCAGATGAGCCGTTTTGGAATCTGCTTGTTATGAGGTCATAACAAGCAAGGTTACCTCCCCTTTCTCTGCTTTGCCCGCCCAGAGAATTTGGCCAACCCATGAGAGAGAGAGAGGCTTTCAAACGAGAAAAGTGGCAGTTGGTCAAGGCCACACCCCCACTCTCCACCTTGCCACTCCCACTCTCCTCCTCAGTAGCTTCAGACACAGAAATGGCACATACTAAGGAAAGCTCATTGTAGGACTGGCTCTAGTGGCTGTAGTTCTGCACCAAAGCTGAATTTCGGGAAAGAGACTTCAGATACAGTATTAGGGGACCACTAAGGTCTATATAAAAGCATCCAAAGAGCACCATGTCATGGGACCTTTAAAACATCACACAAGTGATGACAATGTACCTAGGAAAAGATAAATGTCTGAATCTAATTTAATGGCAATTCATCAAATAGTTGTTGAGACGTGTTACTAAAAGCTGCTGGTGGCGCTACAAGAAAAGTCAGGGAATCACCAAAGTCATTAGAATTTATCCTCTGGGCACCATGCGTATCTCTACCGGATATTATGGAAATCGATCCTTTAGTTGTTGAGATTCTTCCATCTGGACCAAAGTAGTGGGATCACTGACCGACAGACAGACCTGGTCACTATTAGTGGCAAACTTTGCTAAAGATGATGGTCAAACCATGATGACATCACCAGGATTATTCTCTCAAAGTATAGAAAACTCCCTTCAGAGCTACAGAGGAAAATGTATAAGCATTTTCTCAGGCTGAGTAGTACTAGTTGAGATGGTAAAGTATACTGTACCTCCAGTAGAGTGCCTTTTAAGATCTGATGAAGGAGATTGCGGTGGAATTACATTTTTTTGTAAATCACCAGATTGTAAATTGTAAAATAATCATTACAATGTTCCATCAAGGCAACAAGCACCTGCAGGGTCAAGTATTATCAGAGCAGTGGGCTAGCTAAAGAACAACTCACTAACATACTTCAATTGTGTATCAGATACAGTTGCACTCACCCATCAACCCATCCACACACATCCACATGTGCTTTTTTGATCAGTTGTGTATTTACGTTGTGCCTATTGTGTATTTCCAGAGAACTGCAGTATGCAGAAGAAGGAAAAAATCATCAATGATCAGCGAACAGCTAAGGTCTGTGAGAGTACACAGACCAGCATAATAGATTTTGGTAAGAGAGTGTGAATGGATTGTATTGATAAAGCACTTTTATCCCAAAAAATTTTAGTGTGAATAAGTGAGTTTACAATCTGCTAACAACTTGTCTGTCCTCAGTGTACAAAGTGAGACTGGAAAGTTTTGAAGAAGATGTGTCCACTGACATTTACAAAGCGAAGGTACTGGAAGTCATCAAAGAAGGTAGGTATTTATCTTTGAACTGCCTGAAATGTACAAGACACTGATGTCTTTCCAAGGTCCCTTAAAGGTGATAGTGACATAACAATTGGTTTTCCTCTTTCTGAAATGGTTTGGGCACATTGAATGTCAATGGTGTTTCCAATCAGACAGAAAAATTATTGTTCAAAATGCACTTCAATGCTTTCTTGCAGAGAGTTAGATGAGAATGAAGCTACCTCTAGCAGCAAGCTAAATTAGCTTGCATTGTCAGGCAACCAGCAGACACTCCAGAGGTTATTGGTCCTGGCCAAGAAATTGACCAGTTGACTCCCTTAAAAATGCAAATTGTCGGGCTCATGGGTAGCTCACCTGGTAGAGAAGGCACCCATATATAGAGGTTTACTCCTCGACGCAGTGGCCTCAGGTTGGACTCCGCCCTGCCGTCCTTTGCTGCATATCATTCCCCCTCTCTCTCCTCTTTCATGTTTTGATTTTGTTCTTTGTGCAGAGCCAGGCTAGCCATTTTCCCCTGTTTTCAGTCTTCGTGCTAAGCTAAGTTGCATGTAAGCTACGCAGTCATAAGAGTGGTATCATTAGAGGTATCAATCTAAGTCTCAGCAAGAAGGCTAATAAGTATTTCCCCAAATTTCCAGCTATTTCTTTAAGCACGATTTCACTGGGAATATGAGAATACAACACAAATGTTTTGTACTGCACCTTTAGCTATGCATTTAATCCTTACCTTATCTCTGTTCTCCTATACTTGAATTACAGGAAGTCTTGATGTGGGTCCTTTGAATAAAGTGCGCACATTCCTCAGTTATCCCCACTGCAGGGAGTCTTTAGATCTGGGGACAGGAAAAACCTACCTTATCATGGGCACGTCCAAAGATATTCACAGAGATGACCGGCAACAATCGTAAGTTTGTTCTTTGTGTGAATGTGTGTGGAGTTTGCATTTCAACATTTTTGCTGTTTTCTATTAGTAAATCAAAGCCTTTCTTGTACTCTAGCTTAAGTGTTACTCTCACTATGGATAGTGATTGTGGGAAGGGGTGAGGAGGCTTTTCATGTTATGTTTCAGAGTGTTACAGATGTGTATTTTTCACTGTGCTTTCCTCAGGTTTCAGTATGTATTCGGAGAGAGAACCTGGATCGAGTACTGGCCCACAGAAGCAGAGTGTCAAACTGAGGAACACAGAATTACCTGTCTGGGCATGGAGGAGATGGTTCAGCAGTACCAAGTCTTTGGGTGTCAGCAGTAGTGAAACTCAAGAAAAGAAAATGTTCATTTTAAATTGTTTTTATTTGGCATAATTCTTGTTATGTAAAACATTCCCTGCTATGGGATATGAGGGCTTATAATGTTGCACTGTATTGATTAAAATGTAATGGTCTTAAATCTCATTGGGCCTCATTCACCAATATCTTCCTAAGTTTTCTCTTAAATATGTTCTTAAGAAGGTTCCTAAGAAAAGTCTACGCCGGATTCATGACGTGTTCTTAGACAGCAGAATTGTTCGCATCTGTGTTCTTAGGATCAGGGGCGGATCTACCGGGGTGGCATAGGGTGGCAACTGCCACCCTAAAAGAAAGCCTTGCCACCCCTGCTGCCACCCCAGTTGGCAGCAACGAATTACGGTAAAAGTTATGGCCAATTTGACAATTTACGAGCGTACGTCTCCAATGTCCGACTGCAGTGAATGCAGCATAAGATGACGCCAGAGCGGAGAGAGTTTTGTTTGGAAAACTGAGTGGCGCTAAGCGAGGGAGCCAGGAGTCGCGATGAATGGAGACACAGGAGGAAAGAGGTCAAACGGATTAACATCTATCAAGAGATGAAATTATAACGAAAGCACAGTGCTAGCATAGTTGCGATGCTGATTTTGAGATGATAAAAATCAGGTTGAAGAACGTTATTTCGCCAACTATACAATGTTACTTAGGGTCTGACGTTTGTTCTGTGTAAAGTAGGCTACAAAAGCTAATATTGATTCAACGTCTGTCAATGAAAACATCGTTACTTTGAATCGTACAGAAAGGTAAAGGAAAGGTAGCATATTCAGTTTTTGTCTCCAAAGAGAAAGGCGAGAGAAATAGAAAATGAACAAGTGAGCAAGGTAGATGGAGAAGATGTGGTGGAAGGAGAGAGAGAAGAAGTGGAAGGAGAGAGAGAAGAGGTGGAAGGAGAGAGAAAAGAGGTGGAAGGAGAGAGAAAAGGGCAACAGAAACGTGACAGAGACAGAATACAAGGCCAAGGCGACCAGGGACAGGAGGAGGTGGAGAAGACCACAGCGGTGAAGATATGGAGGGAGAGCATCACCGAGAGGAGGAGGGAGAAAGAGAAGAGGAGGAGGGAGAAAGAGAAGAGGAGGAGGGAGAAAGCGAGAGACAAGAGAAGGTGCAGGGCTCAGACAGTGAAAGGGAAAGCGGAGTGCCTGGGCCATCACCAACCATCTCCAGTCAAGCTGGTCCACACGGTATGGAAATTGTTGATGCATAGTATACTAAGTTAGATATGAATAAGAACAACAAATGACAAAGCTTAAATATGAATAATTAGGGAAAGTTGTCAGTGTGAAAGTTTGATGAGATGTGAGTTTTTATATTTTGTGTAGAATGTATTTTAGATCTATTGCTCAGATTAAATATAAAAAATAAAAAAAAATATAAATAAAACAAAAAATAAACAAATGAACCTAAAAATACTCTCCCAGGCTAAAGTGTTAGTGTGTGTTAACCCAGTCTGATGGTTAGAACTAATCAATGACAGTTCCTAATCTTGTACAAAAGCTGCCTGCAACAGTTTGGTTCCCCTCTCACACATCTGCCACTCATCACCTGGGTCTTAACTTAATGCCTTTCCTGTGATAATGCCCCTTACTTCTATCATATCTCCTATTAAGTGAGATCACATTGTATGGTCACTTATTCCTAATATGAACTGTTTCAAATGAAACCCCAAATGCAGGACACTGATTGCATGAGATGAAGTTTGTCTGGAGTGTGTAAATGGCAGCCTGGGCCCTTTTGTAGTGTGTATATACTATTTCTCATTACACTGTGATAACTGATTAAATTCAGTAAATATACGTCTGACATATGTTGCCACCCCTCAAAAATTCCTGCCCCCCTCTCGCCACCCCAGAAATATTTTTCTAGATCCGCCCCTGCTTAGGATTGATGAATCCCACGTCTTCGTAACTGAAAGCACGTGCCAGTTGTTCCTAATTAGCATAAGAAAACGCCCCGCAAATTCCCATATAAGGACATGACACTTCCTGTGCACCTCCTGGGAGACAGGTTTTCGGAGATTGTCGGAGCCGCGGTGGAGGAAGTACTGTATCTCAGTACTTAAATAAAAGTACAAATAACCAGAGACATATTTACCTTAGTAAAAGTAGAAGGTGTCCACTACCACAAACAAGGCCTGGCTTTAAAAAAAAGTTCCTATCCTAACCAGCATAAAACGGAAATGTGTTGTTAGAATCGGAATGCGGTTGGTTTTATTCATGGATGTATTTTATTTTCTTTAACCATGCAAGTAAGCAAATAAAGTGTGTGAAGCAGCACAAATGGGGAGATGTGAAGAGGTCCAGCCAAATAAATAAGATATGAACGCGTCTTACGCAGCCTGGCAGAGGAGTAAACGACGCTGTGGAGAGAAATAGATAGCAACTTTGATTAAAAAACGGGAATAATAAAAACGTTTTCACTTTTACCGGGGGCTGTATTACCGAGGGTCAGCGGCGCTGCGCCCGGGCTCTGGAGCACCGGAGCCGGCTTGGATCAGCGGTGCCCCATATATACAGTAGGCTATCTACGGCAACCAAACTTTACTGGTGAGACAAACGTGTGAAGGTCAGGAAGACGTTTTGGCAGGGGGGAAACTGATCAGAAAATGTAACGGAACATTGTAGAAATGTAGTGGAGTAGAAAGTATAGATAATTGCTGCAAAATGTAACAAAGTAAAAGTCAAAAGTAGGCTATGCACTATTGAGTCTACATAAGTAAAGTACAGATACGTGAAAAATGTACTTAAGTACAATTAAGACGAATTTGTTACATTCTACCACTGCATTTTGGCCCTATAAATAGCGATCAATCACCAAATAACGCAAGATTTAATCAGTTTAATTGCTGATGTAAATTGCAGTGTTAGTGTTTTTTTTGCATACTATGATATTTTTTTTCAACAAATGATCAGAAATACATTACAGTAGCCTACAATACTATAATTGTAAACGACTGTAGAATTAAATAAAATGCAGTAAGCAATCATTTGGAGCAAATTGTCATCACTCAAATGTGCGTAAGAGTGCTTTTCAGTGTTCGTAGATTTTGTTCTTAGCTAAGAACAAATCCAAGTTAAGAAAACATTAGTGAATGCCAGAATCTTCGTAAAAAGTTCGTAAGAAGGGTTTAAGAACACATTTCTTCGTAAGAACGGTTGGTGAATGAGGCCCATTGTCTTTGTATGAAAAATAGACACTGATTACTGTTATTTTGGTTGTGATTCAGAATATATACGCTCATGTAGATCAATTAACGATACCTGCAGCAGCAATAAAGCTGACATTTTAAGCTATTGCAAAACCACTGTCAAAAATAAAAGTAAAGTAGGTGCCTGGTTAGCACACCTGGTAGAGCGGGCGCTCATATATAGAGGTTTACTCCTCGGCGCAGCGGGTGGACTCTGACCTGTGGCCCTTTACTGCATGTCATTCCCTCTCTCTCTCTCTCTCTCTCTCTCTCTCTCTCTCTCTCTCTCTCTCTCTCTCTCTCTCTCTCTCTCTCCCCTTTCAAGTCCAAGCTGTCCTATAGAAATAAAAGCCCAAAAAATAAAATCTTTAAAAATAAAATAAAACTATGTGTAACTGAAATGCTGTTGTTTTATTAGCTGGCTTAGCATGGAAATCACTTTAAAAAAGTGTCATGATGCAGCAGGTGCAAGTAGCCCTATCACACAATTTAAATGCATTAATGTATCAATGTATCCCTGTCCAACAGTATTGTTGAGATTAAATTCATATATTGATAATGATTAATGAAACTGAAAGTAACAGTATACCTACACTTAGATGGAATGCCATTTTATTCAACAATAAATAAATGAATAAATACATACATGAATAAATATGCCCATAAAATACATCTTAAAATAAATAAATGATGCAATACATATATAAATGAGTCAATATAGTACAATAAATAAATAAATAGGTTTTACTTTTATTTATTTTACAGTGTTGGATTTTATTAGGGAAATTAAGCTATTGTCTACTATTGATGTACCACCTTCTCTATTTTTTTTAAGTTTTACCAATTATTGGCCCTGCCTTTTCAGCTATTGTAAGACAATCTTTTGTTCCATTGTTCCACAGGTGAAATTCTTTTAAGGAACTTGAAAGATTATTTTCCTGGATCAACAGACTTTTTTTCTCCATATTCTTGCCTATTAAAATTAGGAAAAGGTCCAAGCAATGAGGAACAATAAATCATTTTTAAGTGTTAAGATGTGTCAATAAGAAGTATTTTGTACTAACAAGACTGTACATTTAAAAGACGCTCACTTGACATGACTGACTCAGACTGGTTAAGCCTTACACTTAACTTCAGATAAACTTTGAATCATATTTATGTGAAAAAAACGATCACTGTGGATCTCCCAATGTTCACTATGAACAAGAATTATAGCAAGAAATGCGTCAAACATGTGTCAAACAAAGCCTATCCTTTAAATGGATGAGACAGTAGTGAGGATAACTAAAGGTGCATAAGGAGGGACGTGAGTGGATAAAAGGAGAGTTCTGCAGCTCAACAGTCTACATTGACAGCAGATATGGGATCAGGTCGGGTGATGTGTCTGACCCAGCTGTGGCTGCTGGCCTTTCTGACCTTTTCTTCTCTGACTTTTCTAGCTGATGGATCTCCATTGTAAGTAGACCTTCCTTACCTTACGTCATACACACTCCTGCAGACCCTGAAGCCCTGTTCAAAATTGCTTTCAATTTAAAGGACCTAAAATGTTATCAGCCTTGCTTTATGATAACCATCTTTGTTACTTTGGCACAATTCTGAAACGACAATAATTCTCAGTACATTACTTTTACAGCTAATTTTCCCATTGAAATGTGTTTAATTGCTTTCACACATGTGAAATGTCTGCTCTTCAAATGACTCAGTGATTCGTGTGTTCAGTGTGTTGTTTCTGTTGACCAAAATGGGTTACACTGCTTTTCTAATTAATTCTATTAGTAGTCTAATTGTGTCTGTAATATACTCAAATTAACTCTCATAACCTTTTTAATATGAATGTTTTATATGTTTGACTGATCTGATATTGTGATTATGCCCAAAGAACTGTTACCATATACCATCATATGTTGTCAAATTCACCTAACCGAAGGTACAGATCATGAAATTTCTCAAACACATTTACATCACAGGAGGCAAATCTTAGTTTTTGGTTGTGAAATTGACTGGTTTAAGCAACGAGAAAGGGAAATGTAATTTTGGTGGCACTCATTAACCCTCTGAGAACGAAAGACGCACCGATGTTTGACAAAGTTTGACAACACTCCTACTCAAAAAGCGATATTACAAAATTTCATTTTAGACATGTATCTACTGTTTTAATCATATGTTACACTACTTCGTGAACCTCAGACTTTGGTCAACTAATTTCAAGCACCAAAATAATTTGTCAACACATCATTAGTTACGGTGTTTTTTTTAAAGAGATTTGAGGAATTTCAAAAAGCCAACTTCAACTTTTAAGCTTTAGCGCCAAATTATCTCTTTACACATTGCTCTAGAAAAAATCTGAGCGCCACTAAACAGAAAGCAGAGTTTGTTCTGAACATTTTGATGTGAAACACACGGTGATCCGTTATATGTAAATACCATAAAAAGAAAAGTGTATTTAAGTAGATGTGTATAATGCCCTTAGACCTCAGAGGGTTAACTTATTGATTAATTTGATTTAAAACATAGCTTTAAAGTTTTGACTGAGCCTTTTACATCTCAAACAAAACGGATATCCTGCATAGTAGAAATGGATATGATGATTATATTTAATGTTTTGAGATTGTAACAAATCAATTGAGAAAAACTGCAAAGGGAGCAACATTAAGACCAGGTATTACCTGCATTTGCAAACAATTAAAGAGTTATTGATGCAGGCTTAGGAGTGAAGATAGAGAATTTTAGTTGAAGTAAGTTATATTTTACATGTCTAACATAATGAGGAGCTGCTGTCCGGTTTGTGTTACGTAAATCGAGGTACTGTGGTCTTTCAAATGATGCCAAATTGGCTTAAATTTTGTTTTGAATTTGCAGTGATGCATTACAACAGAGTCCACAAAAATGATGAAATGTTTTGTTGATCCAGTACTGGATCTTTGTCAAGATAACCAATAGATCACTTATTGTGTGTGAAGTCCATGCTGGAACAGAAGATCCTCATCTGGAAAAAAACATTTTGCTTTGCAAATTGGGAGAACCAAAACTGTAACTCAAACACTGACAAAAAGTGTCAGTAAATCCTAAACAGCATGTGGTTCTTTCTGTACAGTGAGTGACTATATTATTCATCTTTTTTTTCCCACTGCTCCACAGGAAGGTGATGTCTGCCCCCAACTTGTTGCGGGTAGGAACACCAGTAAACATCTTTGTGGAGTGTCAAGACTGCACCGGGGATAATAACATCACGGTAGAAATCATCGTGGTGAACTATCCAACAAAAACCAAAAGGCTGATATCCACATCTGTGACCCTTACTAGGGAAAAGAAATTCCAGGACTTCGGACAAATTAATGTAATGTAGAAAACTGAAATATACTGTATATTACTTGGTTTTATTTCCAAAACATAGTACATAATATGAATGTATAACTGCACATGATGTACCCCACCCTGCTCCTAGCGCACCACTTGTGTCTCTTCATACTGGTTTCAGATCCCTGCTGGAGAATTTAGTCAAGATCCTAACATAAAGCAGTATGTGTACCTGCAAGCTCAGTTCCCTGATGTAAAGCTGGAGAAACTCGTCTTAGTGTCCTTTCAGTCCGGGTACATCTACATACAGACTGACAAGACCCTCTACACCCCCAACAGCAAAGGTGAGTTCAATACCACTTCAGTGCTGAGAAACACAACATTGTTAAAACACTCCTGTCCTGATAGTGTTTTTTTTATTTCCTTCTTCAACCTTTGGAAAAGAAATGTATTTCCTTTAGTTCATTACAGGATGTTTGCAGTGACGCCTGCCATGGAGCCCGTTGAAAGGGATAATGAAACTGATGCTTCTATTGCCATTGAGATTGTGGTATTGTACTTAATCTTTGATATTGAATAGAATTCCAGATAATTTCCATACTTTCATTTTAGTTTAGCATAATAGCATGCTATGATTTGCTAATGAGCACTAAACACAAAGTAGGCAACTCCTGAGACTCATGGGAATGTTTTGCAAGTATGGTTGCAAACCAAAATATTGGACAAATTGGAATTTTGACCTGATGATGGGGCTGGACAAAAAAGTAACTCCCCAAACCATAAATGTCCATCTCACAGTGGAGCCAGAGGAAAAGTCAGGAGAACAGTCTGTACCAGGGGTCGGCAGCCATTGGCACGTGGTAGCTTGACCAATGGCACACTAGCAATAAGTGTGCAAGAGTGCATCCGCATGCCAAATGACCTCTATCACAGCCATTGGCAGGAGCACAGTTAGTTACGGTAGTTGGACTGACTTTTCCCCCAATCTGCATTCCACTAAGAACCGCCCTACTCTGCTTCTCATTGGCTAGTACTCGCTGCCTTCTTCAAAGAATGTGGTGCAAAGGGAGGAAAAGACTCGGTAGATAATGGCATGCTTAGTGCTGACATGGCCCACTGATTAACAAGAACATTTTAAAATGGCACTTCATATCAAAAAGGTTGCCAACCCCTGGTCTTGACCAAAGTGGTGAACAAACCGAGTGACACACAGACCAACACTGCCATCAGTTTTACTAGATTTTACTGTTTTTCTTACTTTTTCTTATTTACTGTTTATTTTATTGGATGGGTTGTAATAATTTGGGCTTTCCTTTGGCCAGTTTCCACCAATGCAACACTAGGCTACGTATATTCCAATGATTTGGTCCTGATAATGGCAGGACACTGAGATCAGCAGGCTCAGCTCGACACATATTGACTGATAACTGATAACCGTCAGAACCAAATGTATTTCAGTTTATTACAATGAGGTTAAACTTTTTTTTTTTTTTCAAATTATTATTCTGTCACAGCTCTGTGAGTGAAAATTTCTAGTGTTTAAAGTAACGTTATTTTAAAGACTTTTTTTATTTTAGGACTCTTACTATTTAATTAATGGTTGCTGAATTGTTCCTTTTTTAGACCCCTGAAGGTATAATTTTACCACTTGATCCAGTCTATCTGAAATCAGGCATGCATTCTGGAGTTCACAGACTCAATGAAATTGTCAGGTAAGTATTTATTTAATAATTATGAATTACTCATTTAGTACATTGCAGTTAATTTCCATGCAGGTGAATTAAATTAACCTATACAAGACTAACGCGAAGAGAAAATAGAAATTATACTGTCTGCATGTTCGAGCTGTGCAAGGGTCCGCTGGAGCCTGCATGATGTAAATTACGTCATCAGAGGGTATCCAAGGAAGGTTAAATTTAGGAAACCCACACACACAGACCAATCTTTTACACTTATGAACATATTTAGACACTGTCTATATATATATATATATATATCTATATATATATATATATATGTATATGTAAGAATGTATATGTAGTGTATGCTGTCCATTGCATTGAGAATTGCACTGACATGTATATTGGGGAAACAAAACAATCATTACACAGACCACAGGCCAAACACAGAAGGGTCAATGCCTCAGGTCAAGACTCAGCAGTTTACTTACATCTGAAGGATAAAGGACACTCTTTTGATGACCACCAGGTTCACATTTTAAACAGGAGGATGGCTCGTTTGAAAGGGGTGTCAAAGGAAGCCATTTACACCCACAAAGAGAAACCGTCGCTTAACAGGGGAGTAGGTCTGAGACACCACTTATCCCCCACTACAAGGCTTTCCTTTCATCTCTTCCCAGGAAACCAAACAAACGCTCACATGTGAGAATGCCATCAATGGTCATTCAGACTTGGTCTCGGGTGTATGGAAGTAAATCTGATGAAACAGATCTACTTCCATACGGTTTTCTCCAAAGACCATAACATGTGGGGTCCGTGTATATGACCTTTCCAGAGTATAATCAAGCCTTAAGAGTCAAAAGGCATGCTAGCATGGCGATGTTTAGCTGGTTTAATGTTTAGCCTACTTCACATATTAGTTTAGTATGCTAGCCTGCTAATATTGACTAATTAGCATTAAACACAAAATGCAGCTGAGGTTGATGTCATTATGCTGTTTTCACACAAAAAGCAAAGCAAATTTGTGCCTCACATTACTTGCGCAAGTTTGACCGCGGGATCATTGGCTAAAAACACAGGACTTTTGTTAACTATTATATGCATTTCCTGCTTCTTTCACTAGAATCCAAATGTAGGCTGTACATTACAATTATGTTCAGCTGACTCAGTGATTCATTAACTTTTCTTTAGTGACATTATTGGATTACACTGCATTTCTAATGGAAATATAGAAAATAGAAACCTGTGAACAGACTATTAAAATTGTGACATTATTTTTTATTCAGTTTTGGTAGATATTTTTCAGTTAGATACAGAGGACAATTTGGCAGTACTATTGGATGATTGTATAGAAGTCTCAATGACCAGTGAAATACAGAAAGACAGTTTCAGTGTCCTCTGTCAAATTGATACATTTCTTGAGACATTTGACTGTCTAGATAACAGGACATGTTGATTGGTTGATGAATTTCTTTACTTTTCCCATGTGAGTTAAACACATGAGTGAGTTAAATGTTTTAAATTAGTTTAAAATTATTCTTTATATGTAGGCTACTCTCCAGAATCAAATTATGTTTAACTGCTGGACACTGCCAGTCAGTGTACAATAAATTGCATATATACTGGACCACAATTAGTTTCACAGACGACAGAGATAGACTTTTCCACTTTAGCAGTTGAATGTGAAAACAGCCTTCGTGGGACTTAAAGAAGTTGAGAAAAATTATTAAATAAAGATGCAACTAGAGCCACTAATGATGGCTGCTACATAGTGTTAGTCATAGTAAGCTAGCTAGCTATTAGCTTGGACAGTACGGGCTATTTCTAACAAGCCAAGTGTAAGTATCTGCGTAAGACTAACTTAGGTGTGTGTGTGTGTGTGTGTGTGTGTGTGTGTGTGTGTGTGTGTGTGTGTGTGTGTGTGTGTGTGTGTGTGTGTGTGTGTGTGTGTGCGTGCGTGCGTGCGTGCGTACGTACATGTGTGTGTGTTAGTTATGGACTGTGGAAAGTGGTGGCAAGGTTCCACAGCAAACCACAGCTGAGCTACTCTGCAGAGTTTGAGGTCAAAGAATACGGTGAGTTATAGCAGAGGTCCTCTTTATCTCTAAACCTACACTACCTCTCCTTACTTTCTACCTGATTTAAAACACAATAAAATACATTTAATTTTTCAGTGCTGCCCAGTTTTGAGGTTAAACTAAAGGTTGAGAACCCCTTCTTCTATGTGGACAGCCAAGAGCTCACAGTCAACATCAAAGCTACGTATGTAAAAAAAATGTTTTGTGGCTTTAAAAAACAGGTTTGATTGGTAAATCAATAAAGTAGATGTCAGGTTCTTTGTTTTTACTTACATTTTAACCATTTTATATACTCTATTTTAACTTATTGTGAAATAAAAATACTTATTTGTGATTTTAGGTATCTGTTTGGTGAAGATGTGGATGGGACGGCCTATGGGGTATTTGGGGTTATGCATGGGGGTCAAAAAAACAGCTTTCCCAGCTCGCTTCAGAGAGTGCCGGTTAGTTCTCACACATTTGCTCAATCACTGTCAAACATCAGCTGTTTGTGCTTGGCCTTTTATAAGTGTTGCAAAATAAGTGAATTGTATATAAGTAAAGTGAAGTACCAACTGTCCACTGTAATTCTAGATGCATTTCTTTATTACTGTATGTCACATTACTGTAGATAAAGGGAGGTAATGGAGTGGTCACTTTGAAGAGAGAGCACATCACACAGACTTTCCAAAACATCAATGACCTGGTGGGGAGTTACATATTTGTAGCTGCTGGTGTGCTGACAGAGAACGGTAAGAAAGAGAGACTGTGTGTGTGTCTCAATGTCCATGTGTTTTTACATGTTTATGTTTATGTGTTTATGTGCATATACTGTATCTTCACACAGGTAGTGAAATGGTGGAGGCAGAGTTGAGAGGTATCCAGATTGTTAAATCACCTTACACCATCCACTTCAAGAGAACGTCCAGATATTTCAAACCAGGAATGTCCTTTGACGTTGTGGTAAAGTACACACTCACATGTACATTTATTTAAAATGACAAATTTTAATTAAAATAAAATTATTTAAATTCCTTTAAATACATATATTGTCACTTTTAAAATTCAGCGGTCACAAGCCATAATTCAGGAGTATTATTCTGAAAAATGCAGTGATATTAGTCTCGCATTACCAGACCTTCCTCTACAGCGCTGCGAAGGAGGGTCTGGCTAGACCTAACGAGTTTAGAATGCCAACACAAAGGAAGCACAAGGAGAGGGACATCTGGCCTAAAATGAGGGACATCCAGCGGAACCTCCAGCAGCACCAGAACAATCCCATAAATGGCCGTCATCGATATAGACTACATTGATATGGATGTGACATTTTTTTTCAAGTGATATAAATCTCTCAAAATGTTGATTTCTTAAAACAAAAGACAATTCACAGACTTTTTATTATTTCATGGGTCTTGATTATGATGTAAATGTCAATCTCTTCAAATGGATGAATTTCCTGAGAAAAATAATACCTGACATGTAGACATACTAAACCACTATTATCTCAGTCATAACAGCAGACAAATACAACTGCTCTTTCATTAGAGCTACTGCAGTTTGCAGATGATTTCAGTATTTCCATAATAGTATTAGATTGTACTTAAATTTGTTTTCATTAGACAATTTGATGTTTTCCGATTGTTTCTTTGATGGCAGATTGAAGTTGTGAATCCTGACAGCACTCCGGTACAAGGTGTTGTAGTGGTGGTCGATCCCGGTAATGTGCAGGGCCGCACTTCAGCCAATGGAATGGCAAGGCTTTCCATCAATACATATGAAAATCCTGAACCATTGACAGTGACAGTTAAGTGTTGAAATCCGCTCAAATTGTATTTATTTACAGTTTTGTGTTACATTTAGGAAATGTAGCCGTTAAGTAAACATGTATGAGAAACAAAGTATGCCTACCTGTGTGTTCAACTGTAGGCAAAGACCAAGGATCCTCGTATTTCATCTGAAAGACAAGCATCAGCCAACATGACAGCTATCCCATATAGCACGAACAGCAACAATTACCTCCACATAGGTACAAACTGAAATAATATCAGATAGTCAGTGATAGTTCTGCTAGTGGCAGCGCTGCCAAACTACCACTTAAGTTTTTGTTATGTCTAGCACTAATTTTGCTAATTGGAATGTTGTTATTGCAGGTGTGGATACAGCTGAAGTAACATTAGGAGACAACCTGAAAATCAGCCTCAACCTCAACAGGCAGGAAAGTACAGAAAAAGACATCACATACCTGGTGAGAGATTTGTTATGCCTGTGCATGTGTGCATTTGTGCTTGGGTGTTTGTGTTGCTTCCAGCAACATGTGTAATACAGTATACATGCATGTCGG
The DNA here is from genome assembly GCF_010015445.1 of Perca fluviatilis. Classification (NCBI taxonomy): domain Eukaryota; kingdom Metazoa; phylum Chordata; class Actinopteri; order Perciformes; family Percidae; genus Perca; species Perca fluviatilis. The sequence goes on from NC_053112.1 coordinate 18,460,623, forward strand.
ATAAGTACTGATCTGTGTCCCTAGATCCTGAGCAGAGGTCAGCTGGTGAAATGTGGACATTACAGGAACACAGGTCAAGTGCTGATATCCATGATAGTTACCATTACCAAAAACATGCTGCCATCGTTCCGCATCATAGCCTACTACCATCCAAATGACAATGAAGTGGTATCAGACTCTGTTTGGGTGGATGCAGAGGACTCCTGCATGGGCTCGGTGAGATACACAACATGGATGTAGCTGAGTTTAGGAGGGTAAACAATACAACCACATACAAACAGATCAAGTTATTTGTATTTTTCACAAATACAAGTATGCCTCCTCCTTTAGTTGAAGTTGGAACCAGACAAACCCCACTCATCCTATGAGCCTCGCAAGATGTTTACTCTGAAAGTCACTGGAGACCCAGGGGCCACAGTGGGACTGGTGGCAGTTGACAAAGGCGTCTACGTCCTAAACAACAAGCACCGTCTCAACCAGAAGAAGGTTATTCCTTTATTTCATATTTATCTTTGAAAATATATTAAAGGGGTTTCATTTAAAAAGCTCACATATTATCACTCTTAAGTATTTTATGTACACATTGTTAAACTAAAAACACAGTTAGCCTGTAGATATAGATAATGTCCAGAATAAGTTTGTCCTGCATATATATATATATATATATATATATACCTTACATTCTAAATATACTGCATTTATACATAGATTTCATGTAAACCGCTTTAAAATGTTGTCTCTCATTCACCCATACACACATATACTAATGGCAGCGGTCCTGCAGTGCAAGGCAGTGGTAACCATCGGGAGCAGTTTGGGGTTTGGTGTCTTGCTTAGAAATGCTTCAACATGAAGATGTGGAGGAGCCGAGGATCCGATCCCTTGGATTAATGGGCAACACTTCTTTCACATGTGACATAACCCTAAAATGTGTCTGGTTGTATTTATGTGTGTGAATGACTTTCGCCCTGCTCAGGTGTGGGACATGATAGAGACGTACGACACAGGGTGCACACCAGGTGGAGGGAAGGATGGTATGGGTGTGTTCTACGATGCTGGGCTGTTGTTTGAGTCCAACACAGCTTCTGGGACTCCCTACAGACAAGGTGACACTACTTTACTCTTCCAAATCTTATTCTTTTTCGTCCTCCTTCTAATCTTATTCCTTATTATATATTGATTGTTGGCCAGGTCTTTTCTGTATAAAAGAACTATATGTTAAAATTGCTTATATTTGCTAGGTTTTGTTTTGTTTTTACTGCCTGCAATGTTTTGGTTCACTCTCACCATGCTAATCTGGGTTGTTTCAAGCAGCAGGCAGCTATTTACAGTTAGAAATGCTCTAAAATCCCACTGTGCACTACCTGTGCACTACCAAATGAAAAAGACGAAGTGCCAGATATTTCCCGTAAGAATTGGTGGGGACAAATCATAGCTACAAAGAGATTGAATATTGGACTAGCATTCATCAGGTGGCCAGAAACATGACTCCAAAAAATGCTAATGTTGCTTCATGTCTGTAAATAGCCAACTGCTGCTTAGAACTTTGCCGTATCGCCATTGGTGATCAGTTAATGCAGGTTAAAGATTTTTGAGGAGTGAGAATCCAGTAGACATCAGAGGGTTAAAGGGTTAGTTCACTCCAAAAAAGGCATAAAGAACAACAGAGAGAAGCAGTTCGCAAACTATGATGGCTACATTATCAGGTGGCAGGTAAACATGCATCTGCCTTTGAGCAGCTCCTAATATGCACTGATTCCCCCAAAGCACTTCAGCTCCACCTTCAGGTGATAACATAGTGCACCAAACCAGCACTGGTATTATTACAGAACATTCTTCTTAATGTTAAGCTTTTAACTTCCTTTTCTTTTATACACCACACAACTTGTTACTGTTTAGTTTTTTAAAGGTAATTTTAATGCTGTAAGCATTCACCTCTTTGTATTGGAGTTTAGGCTTATAGGCTATGTTTGAGACAGATATCTCAAAACCTGGCACATAAAACCAAAACTACCTGCCAAATAACACTAAGATAAGATTGTCATAATTTGGTTGAACCAGCCTTTCCAAGCATCCATGTTGGCTTCAACAGTCCTGCTGATTGCCACATGAGTTGATCACGGTCCCCTCGATCAAAAGTGATTCAAATCAAATGACTCCATCAATATGTTTTTACAATTAAGCTTTTTTGAAACATAATGTTATAACAGTCCAACAAATAGGAGATCAATTTTGTCACACCCACACCCTGTCCATGTGTCCAACCAGATAGATGACCTCACTCTGATTTTAAGAGTTTCACATCAATTAAATTACAAAAATCAAGTCTAGTTCCAACATTGTTGAGTTCTGTTAAAGATCTTGTCTATGATGCGCTTCTAGAATTGAATTGTCCGGTCCCCAGCAGGAGGAAACGAGCTGCAACTATAATGGACATCACAACCACCTTAGGTAAGAACCACAGCTCTAAACTACCCAATAACCACATATTCAGTCATCTTCTGACGCACAGTTCAGGCTCTCCACAATCTCTGTAGTTGGACATCTTGTGTTGTTGATTTTCCCAATACTCATCTTCCGCATGCTACATGTATATATTAGTGGAAAGATAAAAGTGAGTTAATTAAAACACTTTTTACTTTATACTTTATTTACCTTATATGTAAATATGTCTTCATACTGCTACTTGTATTGCATGTTTGTCCAATACTAGAGGAAGAGGAAGCCCTCATAGCTTGCTCTTTTCTTCTTTTTTTATTCTAGTTTTTTAAATTTTCTAAATAAAACTGGACTTTACTAGTGTAATTTGCCCTATGTTAAAATGCTTTACTCACAGGTTTCCCATTCAACCTTCTTCTTATAGTCAGTGGTACCAGATTAGGCGTTTTTCTGCTACTTAAAATTATTTTGGGCAAGTTGTGATAATTTAGGCCACTTTTTATACCAGATAACAGTTTGTTTGACCACGGCACAGTGACGGCTCGATTGATGAAGACACATCAGATGCTGCCTCTGGACCACCCGGGAAGCACAGGAGGACAGGATTTAATCTAGCTTGGCTGACTGACAAAATGAAAAAAGCGGTCAAGCAGCCATCACTCGCATAACTGTGGTCAGAGTAGAGCAATGTCTCAGCGAGAACAGCAGACATAGTAACATAACATCGCTCATGAACCAATGTCTGAAAAATGATGAAAGAGATGCTTTGCTGAAGCAACTGTGCAAAACACAACGTTAGAGACCTTTTTATGTTATAATGATATGTTTTTTTTCAGTTCATTATAAAACTGTGGCAGGCCGCCACAGTCTAGGTAATTAATAGGAAACACCAGTCCAAACTGGCAACACTGCTTGTATTCCATATCTTCCAGAGGTGTCAAGTAACGAAGTACAAATACTTCGTAGAAAGTTTGGGTATCTATACTTTATTGGAGTAATTATTTTACAGCAGACTTTTTACTTCTACTCCTTGTATTTTCAAACAATTATCTGTTCCTTCTACTCCTTACATTTTAAAAATAGCCTCGTTACTCGTATTTCAGTTCGGCTTGTTTTCATTCCGACTTGTCATCGTTCAAAAAAAATAAAAAAAATAAAACCTATCTAGATAAATTGCACCATATGGATAGAGTGAATTTGATTGTGAAGAGAACTTGAGTGAAATGTCCCAACCAAGCACCAGCAAGGAGGTTGGTAGCCAGGAAGACCAGCCAACCCTTCTACATCCCCGGCCGTACCAGGAAGAGTTTTCGAAATGGTTGGATGCAAAAACAACTCCTTTCGAATGCGCTGCAAGCTCTGCGCACCCAAGAACCACGAGCTAATTACAATACTTATAGGCAACTAGTCATCATATCTTCTGCTCCATGAAACATGTTAATGCTCAGTAGTAAAATTTATAAAAGTAACTGTGTGCACATCCCACCTTCTGGCAGGTGCAGGACAAATGAAAGTACTTAAAACGAAAACAATGTAATGTCCGCAACACTGCTTTAAACTCCCATATTTAATAAAAAATGCAATGTTTCGACCCAACTGGGTCTTCTTCAGGCAAATGGTGAACACATTTGATGAAGGGATATATATAGGGCTCACATTCAACTAACACACCAACTGGCTTCAATTAGTCTGATTAGGTGTGAACGGCCCAAAAAAGCCCCACCCATGACATTTACATAGACTGTTTCACCATATACATCTCAAAACGGGGGGGGGGGGTTGAAAATACAATATATCCATAGAGACACATGATGTTACCATACACAACACTGGAGACAAAGGGAAAAAGAAAAAAGAAAGAAATAAATATTCAAGAGGAAAACACTTCCATATAAAGTTACCACAAACAGTTAAGAAATTAATGAACATTATCCCACATATTCATAAAATCTGCTGCATTAGTACTTACACAAACAGACAATCTCTTACAATATTTTATATAAGAAACAAACAATATCTAACAACATTTTTTATAAAAATGGTTTTATATCAAATTCTTCATTAAGGCCATGAGGAGACATTGTGTTTAGATAATGAATCCAAAAGGTTTCCCGTTGGAGGAGCCTTTTATCCTGGTCTCCCCCTCTAGGAGGTTTGTTGACTCGCTCCACCCCTATATATCTAAGGGCGCTGACATTATGCCCTGCCTGTTTAAAATGAGCTGCTACAGGGCTGCGCTCATCCCCTGTTCTAATGGTGCTTCTGTGTTCACTGATTCTAGTCCGTATCGCGCTCGTTGTTTTACCCACATAAGCTAAACTACATGGGCAGCGAATTAGATAAATAACATGTGTGGTGCTACATGTAATCGCACCGCGAATAGATGTTAATTTGCCAGTGTGTGGATGATTAAAGCTTTTAAATTTGTGCGTATACGAACACTGGGCGCAACTACCACATTTATAGTTACCATCAGGCATACTGAGAAAGGCAGTTGTGGGTTGCGGACATATGTCATTTTTAACTAAGCGATCTCTTAAATTAGGAGCACGCCTAAAGATAAGCTTAGGTTTTTCTGGAAAAACTTTCATTAATCTAGGGTCCGAATCAATAATGTGCCAATGTTTATAGACAGATTTTCTGAATTCTAACACCAGTGGGGAATATCTTTAGGGCACATTTTTGGTCGAAGACACTCCTCTTGTGTTGTCTGATCAAATCGTTTTTTGGCCGAATCAACCCAGTCTTGTTTATAGCCTCTATTGAGGAATCTTGTTGTCAAGTCTACAGCCTGTGTTGAATAAGATGTATTGTCGCTGCATATTCTGCGCACACGATGAAACTGACTTATCGGAAGACTTTTGACCAAAGGCCTGGGATGAAAACTATCCCCATGTAATATAGTGTTGCGATCAGTAGGCTTACGAAACAAATCAGTTTTTATTGTTGTACCATCTTTGTATACCTGAATATCCAGGAAACTGATGCAATGTTTATCATATTCCAAAGTAAATTTCAGATGTTCATTACAAGCATTAAGATACTCATAGAAGCCCATTAATTCATCTACTGTGCAGTCAAGTATCAGAAAAATAGCATCAATAAACCGCTTGTAGAATAAGATCTTTGAGTAAAATGGATTACTCTGATGCAACACAAATTGATTTTCAAAGAGACCCATATATAATAATGCTCAGTAGTACACATATATGGTTCTTTAATGTATTTGCATTGTACTAAAATGCGTTCATTTTCAATGGGCATGAATGCGGCTGAAAAAGGTGCATCCCAAATTTTTCAACATTAACATTTTAATATAACATTATAGTCATTATTGCCTTTAGAAAAATGTTTTTTTTGTGGAGGTGGAGTAGTGCACTATAGGCCCCTGTGACACGGCCTAAGCTTTTGTCATTAATGGTATTTTTTTCCCTTACATTACTTTTACTTTTATACTTTAAGTAGTTTTGAAACCAGTACTTTTACACTTTTACTTGAGTAAAAATCTTCAGTTGATACTTCAACTTCTACAGAAGTCTTTTTAAACCCTAGTATCTATACTTCTACTTGAGTAATGAATGTGAATACTTTTGCCACCTCTGATATCTTCTTACTTCTGTCGTTCCTCCATGACCCTCCTTCTTTCCAGCGAGTCAGTATGAAGACCAACTGCAACGTGACTGTTGTTTGGATGGCATGAGGAACACCCCCGTCACATACACCTGTGAGAGGCGAGCGGAGTACATCAGTGATGGTGCAGATTGTGCCGCAGCCTTCCTGCACTGCTGCAAGGAGATGGAAGCCCAGCGAGCTGAGAGGAAGGAGGATAGCCTCCTACTGGCTCGCAGTAAGACACAGGGACATGGGATGGGGGGTAGCCCTGGTTGGTTATTCATGATCATACTGGTAGTTCGAAAACAGTCAAAATAGTAACATTTTTTATGACACTTTAGGTGAGGAGGATGACAGTTACATGGACAGCAATGAAATTGTTTCTCGCACCAAGTTCCCTGAAAGTTGGCTGTGGACAGATATGAAACTGCCTCCTTGCCCTGAGACAAAACCGAACTGGTGAGTCAACTAAAACCTATACACACACAAAATACATTGACAACCTTACCTTTCGCCTCTTAAATTGTTTTCCTTTGTTTCAGTGACACCACATCACTGATGAAAAATGTTCCTTTGCAAGACTCAATCACAACCTGGCAGTTCACTGGCATTAGTCTGTCAAGAACTCACGGTGAGGATTCAGTGACTAAAAGCTGTCTTGTGTTTTAGTTTAACCTTCTTTTTCTTTGCTGTGTTTCATGGCCTGTTTGTTTTGTTCTTCTTTGTTTTTTGAAGGTATCTGTGTGGCTGAACCGTTAGAGGTCATTGTCCGGAAGAACTTCTTCATTGATCTCAGGCTGCCATACTCTGCTGTCCGTGGAGAACAGCTGGAAGTTAAAGCTGTCCTCCACAACTACAGCCCCGATCCTGTCACCGTAAGTCTGATTCCTCCAAGTAAGCCATCAGGACCATATTTTTCATGAACTAATCCAGGCCAAAATGACAAATATTGGATTTTCATACAACAGATGGCTATAAAAGAGATGAAAGAAACTAAGCTACTTCATAGACCTTCCTCACAGGATAATGTGAAATTTTATAGTAGATTACTTTAGGCCATATCTTCAGTCAGTCAACACATTCCCATGAACGTGTTCGTACTATATTGTACAAAAACATATGCACAACAATTTGTATGATATCTGAAATTACGGCAACCGCTGTTAGGTTCACTGCTGGAAATGGGCCGGAACTCACCAGTACTGAGTACCGGCACTTCTGATTTTTGTCCACATACTGTAAATACCATTACTTCTTACTGAGTACCTCCACCTCCTAACTGCGTCTCTCACACAGCAGCTTAACACTGAGAAAACAGCACTGAAAATGTCCTTGTTGACATGGATAATTGTAGTAGATAAACATATTTATGACACTGATCGCTGGAGTCAATGTGGGGCTTACAGTAATAAATACATGGAATACATACGAATTACAGTGAATTACCTTTTCGTAGCTACATGTACAAAAGGTTTAAGCCTGAATCCGTGCAGGAACTGGATCCCTAATTTAGACAGCAATAGTATTATTGTTACTCTATAGGTAATGACAAAGAGTGTGGAGTGTGTGAAATTGTCAGAATCCGATCCACTCTATGTGTAGTATGTAGTATGTCGGTATGTGTAGTTGATCTTATTGTATCAACAACACTTACCTCACTCTCCTTCTGCATCTCTATCTTGTTCTCAAGGTACGTGTGGATCTCATTGATGTGCCACATGTGTGCAGTGCAGCTTCTAAGCGTGGGAAGTATCGCCAGGAGGTTAAAGTTGGGCCCCAAGCTACAAAATCTGTACCTTTCATCATTATTCCCACGAAGGAAGGACAATACCACATTGAGGTCAAAGCATCTGTTAAAGACCCAACAGTCAATGATGGAATCATAAAGATGCTGCAGGTGGTGGTAAGAGAAACAGACTCCATGCAATGGGTTTAGAGCTTTTCTTCTGTTGTCCACAGCTACATGTACATGCAGCAATAATGTCATCTAATTTTGTACATTAAATGTCTGCAGCCATCTAAAGCCAACAGGACAGATATGTTAAGACAACTGCAGAGTGCAGTGCCATTACACACAACTGTCCACTGGCTGAATGATTTGGCACAGTGTACCGGAGTATGAGCCGAAAAACAGGGCCACTTGTCTTCTTTTTGAATCAATAATGGTTTTAAATTTACAATTGATTTGGAATTGGCGCTTTAAATGATAATCAAATCCAATCGTGAGATTCCCAAGGATTCCAACCCCTTATTCTGCTGTTCTGTTATACACAGAGTTTCCTAGAAAAACGTTGTGATTCCTGTTGATTGTCCTAACTGTTGTTTTTTTCCAGCCTGAAGGTTTACTGATAAAATCTCCTCATATTGTAACTCTAGATCCTGCAAAAAAAGGTGTAGGTGAGTTTTTTCTTTAAGCAGCTGCTGTATGGAAAAACACAGTAATTTAGTAATATATTTTTGTAACATTTACTGTAGTGGCCATTAATTACATAGTAGTATTTCCAAAAATTGTAACACTCTAATTAATAAATTACTAAAATCAACCATCAGCTGGGAATATAGTGGACAGCAGGGTTGACATCTAATGTGTATGCAATTTTGTGTACACAACATTGTGTGTCTGTGTACACATGTACATTTGCTGTGATCAAAACCCTTGGGTAGACATCTGCACATGCATGTGTGCACATCTGCCTCATCTGCCCATGTCTGCGGATCCAAACAACAAGGTCCTTTAAAAAAACATAGCGGGACCACCAATTACAGAATCAAGGCAGGTTTTTTAAGCTAGTAAGTAGCCAAGTAAGACGCTGATAGGGTAGGACACAGGGGTATTTGTTTTTCTTTTCTGTCCTTCCCTTTATCCAACACATACAAATATTAGAGGTGAAACGTTAATAGTAAGTCACAAACATGTAGATTTTTTGGGTAAATGATTTTGAGAATATGAAATAGTTTAAAACGAGGAGTAATACTTGTACTACTAATTATACTCAGAAATTTATTTTGAGTTAGCTCAGGCCCTCTGCAGTTCACTACGGTGTAAATGCCTTATTTATTTTGAAAGACTTATGGGATGCCGTAATCATCTCTTCTTTCCAAACTGGAGATGAAGTTATCCCTTTTAAGGATAGATGGACTGACTGCAGACATTTCTGAAGATAGTAAGTAAGCCTCAGTATGGTTGTTTTCCAATCTAGCCAACCTGGCAACCCTGTCTGTAATTGTTGGGGAGCTGCAGTCAGTTCAAGCATTATTCGATAGTCCTTGCCACAGTTATTAAACACCAAGACATGAGGGACATTTGTCGTGGCAAACAGTAGCAGACCCAAAGCCTGAGTACACATGGTGCAAAGGAAATAAAATGCTTACTTACCTGATCATTTGCTAACTTACCTGATAATTTCCTGTGTTTCAGCATGCCTTAGGCAGAGGTAGAAAAATAAACATAGACAATGTTACAAGGTTAAAAGGCTACTGCTGTACAGAACCGGCCCCCTTCATTTTACTTGTTTAATGCATAATTATTGTTGTCATTTTTATGTAATTAATGGCCTGTTAATTAAAATGTTGCCATATATGTATGATTTGTGAATTAATCCCAAAACATGTAAACACTTTGTACCTTTTAGATGGTAAACAAGAAGAAATTCTCAACAGTGGAATTCCTAAGCAATATTTTGTTCCAAACACACCTACTAGCACACAGATCTCTGTGACAGGTGAGATGTTACGACATGATAGAGTGCCTGAAGTATTACCTCTGCATTAAAGTGTTACTGTTGTAAGAGACATTTCTTCTTTGTTCTTAGTGGCAAAATATGACCTCACTTGTTCTGGAAATGTTTGCAGGAAAAAGGAATGCAAATGAACTAAAGAATGACATTAGTGGGAAATCAATGGTCAGTCTGATCAAACAGCCCTCAGGCAGTGGAGAGGAGAACATGATCCACATGACCCTACCTGTTATTGTAGCCACATATTTGGACAAAACCAACCAGTGGGTACCTGAGGAGATTGAGAAACGTAATGAAGCCCTCCAACACATCGAAACCGGTGGGCTCACACAAATGCATTCCTTAGTACAAATACCAGACATTTTAACTACAGCCAAAGGCGTTAAAGCTCACTGACTTTGGCAGAAGTGGTATCAAAACAGACATTTGGTAGACAGCAGTACAAACCAACTGCTACTCATCCTGGCTTTCAATGGATAAGAATCAGCATAGAGTTCAATGGCACTCAGTAAAAGGTGTGTGTGTTTGTTTTATCTAGGTTACCAGAATCAGCTTGCTTACCGTAAAAATGATGGTTCTTTTGCTGCGTATCCTGATCGTGGAAGTAGCACCTGGTGAGGCCTGCAAACATGCATAAATTCAGACGTAAATAATGGCACATCCTCCTTTAAAGGTCCCATGGCATGAAAATGTCACTTTATGAGGTTTTTTAACATTAATATGCGTTCCCCCAGCCTGCCTATGGTCCCCCAGTGGCTAGAAATGGTGATAGGAGTAAACCGAGCCCTGGGTATCCTACTCTGCCTTTGAGAAAATGAAAGCTCAGATGAGCCGTTTTGGAATCTGCTTGTTATGAGGTCATAACAAGCAAGGTTACCTCCCCTTTCTCTGCTTTGCCCGCCCAGAGAATTTGGCCAACCCATGAGAGAGAGACATCATGGCTTTCAAACGAGAAAAGTGGCAGTTGGTCAAGGCCACACCCCCACCCTCCACCTTGCCACTCCCACTCTCCTCCTCAATAGCTTCAGACACAGAAATGGCACATACTAAGGAAAGCTTATTGTAGGACTGGCTCTAGTGGCTGTAGTTCTGCACCAAAGCTGATTTTCGGGAAAGAGACTTCAGATACAGTATTAGGGGACCACTAAGGCCTATATAAAAGCATCCAAAGAGCACCATGTCATGGGACCTTTAATAACCTAGATTCGGAATATGCAAATCAGTGAAACTAAACTATTACATCTCCTGCTCTCCTCTCCTCTCTAAGGCTAACAGCCTATGTTGCCAAGGTGTTTTCCATTGCCAGCAATCTGGTGCCAGTGCAAAGAAAAGACATCTGTGATGCTGTTAAGTTTCTGACTCTCAACGTGCAGCAATCTGACGGATTTTTTACCGAAGTTGAAGCGGTGTCCCACAGAGAGATGATTGTGTGTGCACTGATTTCATTACCATCAGTCTCTATCTTGATGCTAAACAAAAGACTGTATCTATATGAAAACCATTACATGTCTCTGGCTATCATTTATGAATAAACATGTTTTATACTGATGATTATAATGATACTTTTGTGTTTATGTGTAGGGTGATGTCCACGGCAGAGATTCAGATGCCTCCATGACTGCCTTCTGCCTCATTGCCATACAGGAGTCTCGCACACAATGTGCTGCCACTATTAATGTGAGTACCTCATCCGCATACAATTTACTGACCCTACACCCCAATAGTAACGTTTTCTTTTTTTTCACACACCGTGGTATCGACTTTGGTTTCGATTATCGTGTACTTTTGGTAGTATCAGTACAGACTACTAGATTTGGTATCGTGACATCCCTAGTGCATACAGCAACAGCAACAGCTGATGCACAGGATAAAGTCAAGCAGTTTTTCTATACTGACTTGGACATTATCATATCTAACAAGGAGGACAGACTAAACCAGCTGGGGGACTTTAATGCCAGGGTTGGGCGGAACCACAATTTTTTTAAGAGACATAATTGGTAAGGACGGAGCCGGCAACACAAATCTTAATGATGTCCTGCTGCTAACAAAGTGCTCTGAATTACCAACACACTCTTTCACCAAAAGAATAAATTCAATCGATCAAGCATTCTCGCTCTAACCTCAGTCATATCATTGACTTTGTCTGTCTGCAATTATGCAGTATTATTTATTATTATGTAGAAGCATCCTCCAAAACAAAACCAAATAACATGAAAACTGGTTAGCTGAGAATGGCCTGGAAATCCAACACCTTATCAAGCAAAAGAAGCCTCTCAAAGGCAGGTCAGAGAACTGAAGAACCAGAGGTGGACGAAGAAGGTCCTGGAGATGCAACAGCTAGCAGACTGCAGGGACACTCTCCGACTCTCAAGAACAAACTAACTTTACATGGCCTTAATTTAACTTACAAAGGCTTTTGTCTTTGTGAACTGCGAGGCACTTTGGCCTAGTTCTTTAAAAAAAATTGTCTGGCCAGATAAATACATCAGCAGTGGTTGCAGAGAGGAAACAGAGCCTTTTTAGGGTATACTGGAGTCAAGCCAGGCTGTGTTATCACCTCTACCCTGTTCTATGTTTTGCTGCCATCCTCCACATCACAGGAGAAACTAAGCCACATGGGTCAATATAACCCACCAAACTGATGGAAAGCTGATGAACATCAACCACTTCAGGACTTGAAGAAAAACAAGCACTATATATATCATGGAGCTGCAGTATGTAGACAACAACGTCCCTCTCTGAAGAGGACTTGCAACTGATCCTAAATGCCTTTGTCAAGGCACACAAACAACTCAGTCTGGCCCTTAACATCAGGTTTATGCTAACAGGTCCTCCTTCAGCCACCACCCAAGACACACACTCCTGTCTACCGCCGTAATCTTTGTTGATGACTACAGTTTTATAAAAATATGAAGCCATTCCATCCCATATCCTGGGAGCCTACTCTCCTCTAAAGCCAACAATGACGAGAAACTTCACGGCTGTCTCTGCAGTCTCAGCAGGGCTTTTGTGCGGCTGAGAAGGTTACCGTTCAGGGTGATCGCCAACGACTACTGCCTGTTACCTTATCTATCTGTTCTCCTATTATTCTCCTTTCTTATTCCTTCATCTTTTCCTTTTGTCCAGAGTCTGCAAGGCAGTATAGACAGAGCAGTGGCCTATCTGGAAAAGCGTCTTCCCAGCCTAATCAACCCATATGCTGTTGCCATGGCATCATATGCCCTGGCCAATGAAAACAAACTGAACCAGGAGATACTCTTCAAGTTTGCTTCCCCAGGTTTCTTCATACGATATTCACATACACATTCAGAAAGAGTGTAGATGAATATGAATATTAAAGTAAAATAAGACTATTGCATATTGATGCAGCATAACAACTATGCACACTAAAATATATACTAGAGCCAAACTGATACATTGTCATGTCAACTTAAGCTAATCAGAGATACTGGTTTCATACATAATTATTGATGTTTAGTTAGATAATTAAAAAAACAAGAGGGTGCAGAAATGGCTAAGATATTTGTGATGTAATATAGAAAGAGTCTTGCCCTTACATAGTTTGTCCACTGCAGTACATCTTGGCTTGTCACAAGTACAGTATAGTAATGCATTTGTCTGTGTTTTCCTCAGAGTTGTCCCACTGGCCGACACCTATGGGACGTGTTTACACACTGGAGGCCACAGCTTACGCTCTCCTGGCTCTGGTTAAGGCCAAGGTGAGCATGTCCCACTAATCTGTATCTGTGTGTCACGGGCATGTCATGCTATAAAAACATTCAGTAGAGTAAAGCATTAAAGGTTGGTGAAGACCATTTTCTGACTGCAAAGCCTCTGGCCTTTTAGTACTGCTGCTGACCATTTTCCAAACAACATCATAGTTAGTTAGTTTGGAGTGGAAATCCAATTGCAGAGGCTCACAACTTGTTTGAGTAAAGTAATCCATCACAGAGAAAATCATTTCTATTTTGGATAAAAGCAGACATGATATTTTTGTTGTTTATTGCTAGTATAAGGCAAATTTGATTATGCCAAAATAGGCAAAACATCAAGAAACCTAAGGTATGCTTTGGAAATTGGCATGGAGTAATATATAACTATAAATGATGAAAATTATATTTCTGTTATATAACAGCTGTAAAAAGAAAAAGAAAGAATGTCTCTATTTTCACAATGAGAATAAAAAAAACTCCAATGCACAGTTTAATACAGATATTTCAACCCTTTCCCTATGTTAATAAAGGCCTTTAAAGAAGCCAGACCTGTAGTGAGATGGTTCAACATACAGCAAAGAGTGAGCGGAGGCTATGGTTCAACTCAGGTAACACAGACCTTTTTTATCCTCTCAATATATCCATACATTATGCTTCTCTAGCTCTTTCGATCACTGCTTCACTCACTTTTTGAGACTGTCCCCCATGAAAAAAGACCCCACAAGTTATTTGTTCAAGCAGCAATTATGCCCCGCATTTACGTTTATAGTGGCAGCGCCCCTAGTGCTGTAGTAATTATGACAGGAGCAAAGCGGGAAGTAAGGTGACAAAGTATAGGAGCACCAAACTTCGCATAGGAGGGCGGTTGGGGTGGTGGATGGGTCAAACAAACAGGACTTTCAAACAAAGGAGTTTTTTTAAGTTTACAGAACAAACAGAACCATGTCACATTCTGTGCATAAGTGAAGCAACGTAAATAAGCTGTGCCGTACAACAAAAATATGGTGTTTTTTGAAAATTAAACCATGTAAACCTATTCTGGTACAACATTAAAATACAATTATGAACCTGAAAATGAGTATAATATGGGCGCTTTAAGAAACTCTCCTATGGGTCGTATTAGAGGGTAGAAATAAACAAAATATATGGCCGTATTATTTGGAGGACTTGTTGTGTTTTTCAGGTAGTCTGGGCCCAAACCATTGATCAATTTATTTTTATTTTTCCTCCTCAATCTTTTTCTCTCTAGGCTACTATAATAGTGTACCAGGCTATAGCAGAGTACTGGACTAGTGCTAAAGAACCAGAGTATGATCTGAATGTGGACATCTTTTTGCCGGGCAGGTCAAAGCCTGACAAGTACAACTTCAACAATGACAACCACTACGCCACTAGAACATCTAAAGTGAGAAGACTAACAAACAGTGGCTCATTAATATCATTATTCCTGTTGTTTTCTGTATGTTTCTTCTGCTGAGCCCTGACTGTGTGGGTGTGTGTTGGCATCTTTAAATCCCACAGATAAAAGACATAAACCGGAATGTGAAAGTGACTGCCACGGGCACAGGAGAAGCAACGCTGACAGTAAATATTTTCACGATTATTGATATTTCCTTTTTGAATCTCAGATGAGAATAAATTTACAACATTTATTAACCTTGTGAGGACAATACTATTAAGACGGATGCCTATTGGCTTATCACAATGTACGCAATGTCTATGTGACAGATGGTGTCGCTGTATTACGCTTTGCCTAAAGAAAAGGAGAGTGACTGTCAGAGGTTTAACTTGTCAGTGCAGCTCTTCCCAGGTAATGTGGTGCCCTCTGTGTCTTCCTCTTTATCTATTTGGCTTTATTTGTTGCAATTTTGTATTTCTTTGTCTGCTTTTATTTGTCTATTTTGTATTGATATCTGCGGTCTGTTTATCGTTTTACTTTTTTTATTGAAAAAGATTCATACTCATCTAATCTTTTGTTCTTCCAGCGAAAATGGATGAGGATGAGAAAATATACAAGCTGAAAATAGAGGTTTTGTAAGTAAATTGAAGAAATCGCTAATAAACATTACATTAATTTATGTGTTTTTCTGATTTTAAATGCATTTCATGTAATTGCCCCATGTACATGATTACATTTTTGCTCTTTCTATTTATCTATCTAACTTATTTTTAACAAAAGTTTGATTCAGTTTAAACCTAATTTATACATATTTGAACATATACGTAAGTAACAAACCATTTGTTAGCTGGTCGGGAGCTTTTGATTGTATCACCCAATCTCCCTCAGCAGATTGAGTGTGCCCAGTTATCATTAATTACAACAATTAATTAATTTCTATTTTTCTGAGTACTTTAAGGAGTTCTAGTCCAGATTTAAAATTAATTCTTGGCTGTGGAAACAGCAGTTGGCAAAGGTCTCACCACAACGTCAATTTCCTCAAAAAAAATTGTTTTGTAGCTAATAAATGTAGCTTTAGAGCAGTTATGTCTTGTAATATTTGATAAAGTTTTTTTATTACTAATTCCTTCCTTATTTTAATTATTCTGTCCATTTTCTGTACAGGAACAAGGACAGGGAGCCCCATGCATCCATGTCAATCTTGGATATTGGCTTGCTAACTGGCTTCACTGCGAACACAGACGACCTGAGCTTAGTAAGACACATACATACACACACACACACACACACGCACACAAACCACATACAGTGACCTTTGTCTTTGTGTGTGTGTGTGTGTGTGTGTGTGTGTGTGTGTGTGTGTGTGTGTGTGTGTGTGTGTGTTTATAGTTATCCAAAGGACGTGCCCGAACCATTTCAAAATATACAGTGAACCCCGCCCAGTCAGAAAGAAGCTCAGTCATCATCTACCTGGATAAGGTTAGACATCACTGTTTCCTACCTCTGTACTTTTTCTCTCTGCCTCGTTCTTCCTTTCTTTATCTCTATCTCACATTTGTCCACAGGTTTCTCACACACGACCAGAGGAGATCACTTTTAGGATCCATCAGAAGCTGAAAGTGGGAGTCTTACAACCAGCTGCTGTGTCTGTCTATGAATACAACAACCATCAATCCAGTAACCGTGAGTCTCAAAGACAACCAGAAACAAGTGCTGCCTTTGTCTCTGACACACAAACCATACGTGTGCCACTTTTGAGCTTAAAGGATCATTATTTGCTGCCAATAGATTTCAATGAATATGGCAGGGTGGATAAAGATGCGTTTTTACATTCTTTAAATATACAACATACATTTTCAAATGTGCAACAATCCTGCAATTAGCACATCTTTCTTTCCCATTGCAGAAACACATTGTGTGAAATTCTACCATCCAGAGAGGAGAGGTGGGCAGCTACTGCGGCTCTGTAGAAATGATCAATGCGAATGTGCAGAAGGTAACAGAATGATGTCTAGCTGAAGATCTAAGCTGTCCATGCATACATTTGTTACATCTGAAACCCTTGTTTGAACACTTCTAGCAGAAGGAGATAAGCTATATATTGATCACTGATTTGGGGGTTGCACTTTACTGTGATTGTTTGCTTGTTTTAAGATCTGGTGAAGGAGCATCATGTAGCATACATAATTGTAATTTTATCATCAGAATTTACTGTCAAAGGCAACAAGCACTTGTAGGATCCTGTAGGATCAGAGCAGTAAGAATAACTCACTAACATGCTTAAATTGTGACTTAGATACAGTTGCATTCACCCATCCATCAATACATCCACACACATGTGCTGATGTAATCGGGCTATCAGTTGTGTATTTACCTTGTGCCTTTGTATGCTTCCAGAGAACTGCAGTATGCAGAAGAAGGGCAACGTCAGCAATGATCAACGTACAGCTAAGGCCTGTGAGACTGAAGTCAACAGTAAAATAGATTTTGGTAAGAGAGTGTGTTTGTTGTTTGTTTTTGTGTGTGAGTGAGTGAGAAATTGAGAGAATAGATAAAGCAAGTGAGCTAACAATCTGAAACGTGTCTGTCCTCAGTGTACAAAGTGAGACTGGAAGATTTTACAGACGGCTTGTCCACTGACATTTACACAGTGCAGGTACTGGAAGTCATCAAAGAAGGTTGGTATTTCTTTCATTTGAACCTTAAACTGTTTGAACTGCCTAAACGTTAGCTTTCCCCAGATGCTTCCCTTGAAGTACCTCAATGGTGAGATGCCACAGTTCTTTCCCTTTCTGAATTTTAAGGGCACTTTGGCTTTCCCCCAAAGCTGCTTCAAGCCATGATTATATATATAGTTTATTACAAGTCGCTCTGGCCATCACCTCTATGAGTTATGATTGTACTTACCAAAGTTGGAGTTGGAGAATTGCTGAGATCTCAGAACACAGTGACATTGCTGAAAAATAGGTTCAATAGAGCAAGGAGTCAAAGTTTAACCAGTAACTGTAAACTGGGTAATTTTACTGTTGCCTTTATTTTCTCTTCCAATTAACTTTGGCTAACCTGGAGATCTGCTCACAACATGTTTGATCATCTCACTGCTCGTGTTTCTTGCAACAAAGTCCAACGTGTTCATAAAACACAGCGTATCCAAGGTTATCATAAGTGAGAGAAAGGATGGTTGGAGTTATAAAAATACAACCTATATTAAAATAAACCATAGTTTTCCTTTAAGTTCTCTCTGTTCTCCTGTGTTTTAATTACAGGAAGTAATGATGTGGGTCCTATGGGTAAACGGCGCACATTCCTCAGTTATCGGCACTGCAGAGCTGCTTTAGATCTGAGAACAGGCAAAACCTACCTTATCATGGGGGCATCCAAAGATATTTACAGAGACGCACGCAGTGAATCGTAAGTTTGTTGTGTCTGTGTATGTCTGATGTGTTCGTTCCTCTCGTAATATTGTCAACATTTAAAGATGTTAACCGTTTCCCTGCTTTCTGCTGCAAAATCACTTACTTGCATGCAAATCAAGCTTGTCTGCCTTGTTAATTTATGTGGTATTGTTTGTGAGTCATTAATTATTTTTTTGTGAGGGAGAAACACAAATTTGTACTTGCTATGATTATTTTGGTCATCCCTTTTTGATTAATTCCAACATTTTAAATAAGCTGGTTCCATGAAGACCTATTGTGTTTTTTAATTTGCTCTCCTCAGGTATCAGTATGTGCTCGCTGAGAGAACCTGGATTGAGTACTGGCCCACAGATGTAGAGTGTAAAACTGCTGAATATGATCCTATCTGTGCTGGCATGTTGGAAATGGTACAACAGTACACACAACATGGATGTCAGCAGTAGTGACACAGAAGGACATTTATCACAGTAAGCACAGTGCTGTGATAAGCCGATTAAACACTTAGTTGATTGACAGAACTGTTTTGATCATTTCCCGTTTCTAAAATGTGAGGATTTTTCTGCTTTGACTACTTTTACTTGTATTACTTTAAGTACATTATCCTGATAATACTTACATCATTTTACTTAGGTAACATTTTCAATGCAGGACTTTTACTTGTAACAGAGTATTTTTACAGTGTGGTATTAGTTCTTTTACTTAAGTAAAGGATCTGAATACTTCTTCCACCACTGACTAGGACAGTTCACCACAATAGTGCCCAGATGATGAATCCGACTAACTTTAGGGGTTCTTCTGACTTTTCCTCTAGTGCCACCATGAGGTCAAAGTTGTCACTGTAGTGATAGTATTCGATATCTTACTATATCAATTGGCACATCATTTATACACACATGAGTATGATTGTTACAGGATGTATGTTAAGGAATCGATAAAACCGCAATTACTTTTATTTTGAAAAAATTTGCTTCGGCTTTTCGCTGACATATCAGTTGCTGAATTCATGTTTTTCCAAAGTCCCAACTCACAAAATTTGTCCCGGTGCATTGCTGAGCTATTAAAGGAATTTAAAACAAGTTTCAAGTTATTTATTATCAGAAGCAGAAGCAGTTGTTGCCAATGTAAACCTTGGGTCGCAGGCTCCTTCCAACTGTTGAGAAATCTCAAGTAGAAAATAAAAACAAAATAATAATTTAAGATATAAAATAGTGCAAGTTGAAATATACGGATAAAATTTAACACAATAAATGTAAAATAAAGGAATGCAAATTGTGGACGACAGTAATTGCAAATGAATAAGCTGAATAGCCTACATGAAAGACATGCTAAAGTTAATAAAAACAAATCCATCTTATTGTATTTATTATTTATTATTGTTGTTTGTGTTTGTGCATCTACTGATGCTTGGAAAAATACAAGCAAGTCCTAATATAAGCAAGTCCTAATTCCATGATAGCCTACTTTATATAATATCATAGGACCAAAGTCTTGTAATATTTGACAAAGAGGGAACTGAGGGTTGCAGATCAGAATTTCTGGCAACCATCTTTAGGGAAACGGCAATTTGAGAGATGGGATACCATTTTTCGTATTGTGCAGCAAACTGAATTATTATCCAGAATTTTAGCCTACCTACTACAATGAAATAGTAGCCTATATGATAATTACATGATAGGTGAGAGGGCTATTATGGCTAACGATGGTTTCTCTTTAAACATTACTGGACAAGAGCAATAACAAAAAAAAAAAAACAGGACGTTTATTAACAGTCTCCATTTTTTGTGTGGGTTGATTATTTTGGACTTTTCTTTCATTTTTATTTTATTTAACAAATGAACATTGGGGGGCAGCAGCACGCAACGATTTTTAGTCTGCCAAAAATCAAGACAACGAAGAAGAAGAAAGTGACATACTTCCTTTAGCCCAGTCGCTGTCCGGTCATGTTGGTGTTCTCGGAGGAGAAAAAAAATCAAACTTTAACGGACATTCTTGAAGACAGGCAACATCAAAGCGTGTGAGGCAACCCGCGAACACAGTGACTCGTTAAACTTTGTTCTCAACTTTTATTCAGCTAACGTTATATAGTTTTCCTGTCGAGGTGCCTCAGAAGATAACGCTATGGCCAAGGTACAAGTCTTAAATGTTGCTGTTCTGGACAACCCGAGCCCATTTGGAAATCCATTTCAGTTCGAAATAACGTTTGAATGCATGGAGGATTTACCGGAAGGTGGGTATTGTTTTCAGCTAGCTAACGCGTAACGTTAATGCCAGTTATCATACTCTTTCTGATATGTTGGCTAACGTTAACGTTAACGTTCCGTTACTAGCTAGCTAGCTACCTCTCTGGGCGCATTCCGCTTAAGTGGTAACTTATACATTGCAGGTAGATGGGGTGCATCATAAGTTACTTAACGGTGTGTTGTTCGACGATATACCAATATTAGCTGTCGTTTGGGCTGGTTAGTGATATTTCGTTTAACAAGTTGTTGAAATTGGCGCTGGCGCGTTTGTGCTCAACGACCCGCCTCTTGCCTGCAGTGATTGGTTCGTAGACGTTCTTCGGAGTTTTTCCGACAAGCTGATTGGTTGATTACGTCATGTTACTGTAGCAACAGACCGGTGCCACGATTTGCCGCGAACGGCGGTACACTAGCTAATGTTAGCAGCTAGCTGTGGAGGTTTAGCTAGGTTAAAAGACATGGTTTGGTTAGGGTTACATCTCGTCACTTCTTCAACACGTCTTCATGTATAATTAATTATAAAGTAGATTATTGCTGCATTTGGCCTCATGTGTATTAACTACAGCGTTGCGTTGTAGCTAGGTTCAAATAACCGTCTACGTTGACGCCTGCGCGCATGCCCGTGTTGTCATGCCTGTTACGTTCGGTATCAACATTCTAGCATCTACAGCGAACAAAGACAACCAATGCATATCGAAACTATTAACTATTTTCTATTTTAGAAGACAACAGGGAAGCAATGGCATGTATACTGTCAATGCATACATGCAGTAACCTTTAGTGGCATTAACACAGTGCATGCTGTCAGTATCAAGCAATATCAGTCCATTATTGTTTTTAACTGTTGATATTTGGCCCTCAGTGGAACTGAATTTTTATATTTTTTTTAAAGGTCCAATATGTAATATTTGTACTGTAATAAATCCCAAAATGACACCAATGCCTCATCAGATATTAAGGAAACATGTTAAACTGAAATACTAGGTTTTCTGACAACAATGCTAATTTCAGTATTTTTCTTTTTGAAATTTACATTCCGTGACGGAATTTATGTTTGTTTTGATCTGTGTGTTGTTATCAACGGCCCAGTTTGACAGCCAGGCTGGGTTGCCAGATATACCTGTAAAAACGTAAACCCAGCACGCTACAGCTGTAACGGTAGTACAGCCATGAAAGCAGCAAACAAACGAACAGGATCAACGGAGATAGATTCTACCCGACCTAAAAAAAAGAAAACAGCATTTTTCTAACAGTTGCGTGACCAGAGACGTAACAACCCCCTGGTAAATATTGGAGATGTATTTGAAAGATGGAGACAGCTTAGAGCCCAGAAGGACGCAGAATTGGCTTATTTCCTCCTGAACCGGTAAGCATTAGCTTCAGGCTAATTTATCACAGCTACTAGGGGCATTTTTTGTCATTTCAACATTTGTGTACTCACATTGAATTATATAGCTAGAGTACCGGAGTTGGTTACTTGCAAAAACAATTGAGACAGTAAAGTGATCCCGACTGGTCCTGGCTAACGCTGCCTTGCTAACCCTGCTTACTGCTAACGTTACCGGGGGACCAGGCAAGCCCATGGCTGTTTACAGCATGTAGCCTCTTCAGCGGCTGGAGCCGACAACGGTGAGTTATTTTAAACCACGAGAGGGGGGCTGTAAATCGGAAAGAGAGGACTGTGAGTTTGCAGTGTGTTTAGCGATTGTTGCCGTAATTCTAAGCCAATGAAGTGTGTTCCGTCGGCAAGGTAGCTAGTGGTATATTTAGCGTTTCGTATTGTAATTCTAAGCCGAGGAAGTGTGCCTGACTGGCGTGTGGAGAGGACGGTGATGTTGTTGTGTTTTTAGCGGTTCATACTGTAATTTTAAACCGAAAAAGTGTGTCTGTCAGTTGGTTACAGAGCCCCGAATGAGCACGGGCTTTTATGACTGTCAATATAGCCAGAATCTAACGTTAGCTACTCTGCTGTGCTGTGAAGTAATGTCTGGCTATGTGAGAAAAGCATCTAGCAACATTGTTGTGAATGCTGCGGTCTCAGCCTGGCAACCTCCGTGAACTTCGAGTCTGGGCAGGAGGGGGCGGGGGAAACGACTCTCCAGTATTTTGAATTTGTACTGCAGTAACTATTTTAACCGCTAGCTGCCAGTATTACACACAATATTACATATTGCACCTTTTAAGTAATGTCACTTCATATAACATGAAATTACAACACAATACTTAAAACAAGTGGCATGTGCTTGTATTTCTCACATTTTAGTTGAACAGCCGTTTTGTACTTTCATTTGAACACATTTTTGTTTTTGTTTTGTAATCAGCCAGTATGGGTGGAGAAATAGAGGGTATCAATATCGGCTTAAAAAAAACTATAAGCCACACTGAAGTTTTCAGTTATGTTAGCACCCCAAATTTAATTATATTCATCTCATTTGTATTGTGATGGTAGCAGAAGTCTCAGCAGCAGATATGATATGGAACCATTTTGCCTGGCTAGATATTTTAGGAATGCACCGATCAGACTCTCTCTCTCCTGTACTGAACTCCTGTACTCCCTAACTGAACACACTGAACTCTGTGTGATGGCAGATCTGGAGTGGAAGATCATCTATGTGGGATCGGCTGAGAGCGAGGAATACGACCAGGTTTTGGACTCTGTTCTAGTTGGCCCGGTACCGGCTGGCAGACACATGTTTGTGTTTCAGGTGAGTAAGCTGTGGTCGCACATGTTCCTAGGGCTGCTTGATTATGGAAAAAATCATATTACCGTGACCATTATTTTGGTCAATATTGAAATCATGATTATTTAACACGAATACTAATTGTCTTTTGGAAAGAACCGTTAAAACAATCAACAGTGAAAACACCTTGAACTGTTGACATTTCCTTTAATACTCTTCCTGTTTGAATACTCTTTATTTATTTATTTTTATTATTATTTTTTAATTCAGAACACAAGACAAAATAAGAGTTTACTTGCAAAACGTGATGTGCAAACTAATGTTTTTCTAGATAATGATTTGTGATCGTTAGGAGCCAAAATCGTAATGGCTATTACAATTTTGATTAATGGCACGGCCCTACAAGTTACTTCTCATCTCATACAGCTAGAACACAGAAGCCAATGAATACTAGGACTAAAATCTAAGAAATGTGGGTAGATGTATTTGCTTTCCCTGGTTTGGTTCTTCATTTTGCTTGGTGCTGCGTTAATTGCATGATTTTGACCCCTTTGAAAACGAGATGGTTCATCTCAAGGGGCTCTATCCTTCAATACTTTTCTTCAAATGATTACTGTGGTTTACTTTGATCTGATTTCTTTATTTGTGTTCCTGTCTGCCCCCTCAGGCTGATGCTCCTAACACAGGGCTGATTCCAGAGAGCGACGCTGTAGGAGTGACTGTAGTCCTTATAACCTGCACTTACCGTGGACAGGAGTTTATTCGTATCGGTTACTATGTCAACAATGAATACACAGACCCTGAACTACGGGAAAACCCACCTCTCAAACCAGACTACACTCAGGTAACACACATGCACTCAGAGATGACAGTCGTTGATTTCATTGTAGGGGACCTGCTCGCAACAATCTGTACTTATTGGACTGAATTACAAAACTAGGGCTGTCCCAAACGATAATTTTTTTTAAACAATTAATCTAGCGATTCATTTTTTTATTAATCTAACGATTCATTTTTCAATTAGCAATTATTTTCCCTTTGCTCAATTATTAACAATTTACACAAAACAACTTTCAATAAGGTTCAAATCTCTATTTATTAAAATGTGCCCATATTATGAAAAAAAAACACTTTTTCTGGGATTTGGGGTGTTATTTTGTGTCTCTGGTGCTTCCACACGCATACAAACTTTGTTTTGAGTGTGATACGGTTTCTGAATGTGTCCTGCATTCAGTCTCCGGGTGAGCTGTTCAAAATCGACACGGCTTGTGACGTCACAAGCCGAAACGAGCTGGCTATCAGTCCAACAACAAAATAAAGTCTCTTTCAGGAGGAATACAAAAATAAAAACTTAAAGTAAACAGAGCAAGTGCAAAAAGAGTAGCCTGTATTTGCTTTTTTTAACAGTAGTAGGTAAAATAATGAATAAGCTCTTGTTTAACATCCAAGCTCTTCTCCCTTTTTAATCTTACAGTAAAAAAAAAGTGAAATTGTAGCAACATATGAAATCAAATGTATCAAATAAATCCACCATAAGGCAAGTTGCACAGTGTCTAATATAACAGTCTGTAAATCGATTGGGTCACTCGTGATGATGGTAAACCAAAAAAATAACACTGCCGACTGACAGCGTTTTGATGATAGCGGGGCATTAAAACGAATCAACGTACCGTTGGGCTACTACTGGGAACACATTCCGTGTCACTATGTTGATAATCGCACATGCTTGGGAGTAAAGCTTAAAAAAATAAAGCCCGTGCCCCAGCCCGGCCCGGCCCGACACATTAACTGGAATTATGAGCCTGAGCCAGATTTTATCCGGACAATTTTTTAATACGTGGGCCGTTATAACTGACGTTATAAAGGCCTCGTGAGAGATCTGAAACAATCTGGCCTGGTTGCGCAATTATCGAAGACAGTGCTACAGATGGGGGAGACACGATTTAACATAGTTTACCTCACACTCAAGTCAGTGCAGGACATATACCCAGAGCTACGGGAGAAGCTGGAGAGGCATAGCTTTCTCCCCACCCAATTAGGCTAATGAAGTAATGATTAAACAACACAAATTCTTGATCAAGGGCCCGGGGATAGTGGCAGGAAATATCAGCCCGGCCCATGGGTCAAGTTCGGGCTCGGGTAGAGAATCTAAACTCTGCTTGGGAGGTAAAGGGACAAAAAGGTGAGCAGAACTTGCGGTGTTTTGCTGCTGTTATCCTGACTCAGTGATGCATTTTACAAAGTCTACAGACTACCACGTTGTTGTTGGCATTAAGAGTAAAATACTCCGAGCCTTTTTCTCAACGTGTTGTTGAAATTGCGAGGAATCCATACTTGTGTTGTTGCTGGAGGCGGCTTTTTTATTATTTTTTTTATTTCTATGTGTCGATGCAATTTATTTGTGTCGACGCATTTACGTAATCGATTACATCGACGAATCGTCCCATCCCTATACAAAACGGATCTTGGTGTCTTATTTTTATGTCAGTTCATTTTTTTTACAACACTACTTGAGCTGCAGATAGCTTAAACATGCTGTACAGTACATGGGCCATGCTAATCAGGAAAGGGTCTATTGAAACACTGTTTTCCACTGCCCTCTGGTGCTCTGAAATTGAAGTTACAGGCAACAGTAGCACCAATAAAGATGTGTAACATAAACTGTAAATATATATTGTTTTTTTTTATGAAGCTTTCTCTATTAGCTATTATAAGCCCCCTGCTTATAATGGTGTCAATTTGTGGTGTCATGCGAATCCTTTTAAAAGTGAGGTCAGTGTTTCCCACACAGGCTGTGTGGCGGTGCGCCACACTATCAACACCGGCCGCCGCACATTGCGTTACATTTTTTTTTTAAACGCTATTTAAAACAAGTTCTGCTGCATTTTCTTTCCCTGCTCTCCTCCGTCTCTCTGTCACTTGGGTCTCGCTCACATACATACACACGCGCGCGCGCACACACACACACACACAGAGCTCCTCCAACCGTGCGGTGTTTGGTGTTTTTACCCCCCAACGTCGCCTTCCAAACATTGACATATATAAAATGGACCAATAGACCCCGTTGCTCTGGACGGAGACCAGTGAAGGCTATTAGAAGCACTTTTCCGGTGATGGCCAGCTTTACTGCGCAGCCTTCAACTGACAGAGACAACGTAAATGTGACGTGAGCAACGTGTCCGAAAGTTGTAAGTCTTCTGGTAGCTGTGCCAAGAGAAATCTCAATCATTCCCAATCTTACAGAGATGGAGAGTGTAGGTATATGTAAGGAGATAACATAAGCACAGGCTAATTTTTGCTAACTAACACGCTAGTTAACATTAGTAATTAAACTTAAACAGCTAACGTAAGTCGAAACTGCCTGCGAGCTTCTCCTGTACTATACGGTAATTCCTCTACTGTGCGACAGTAAGTCTCGTGGTTATGACACAACAGTTAGCCTATTTTTACAAAAACGTCTGCTACGGAGCCATAACGGGAGGTACAAGGTAATGGAGCCTTTTATACGTTGTCGTGTTTCTTTAGAAATAAATAATGGACAAATAGAGTCTTTAAACGCTTCAGATGTAAAGTCTTTTGCAGTCAAGTGACGTAAAAAAAAAAATGGCAGTCAGCGGAATGCTAACAGGAGGTGATGGCCAGTTAGCAACAAAATGGCGCCATAGGTGGCTCGAGTTCTGAAGCGAAGCTTACCCCCTTGCTTCCACGCAGCGCAGCAATGGTTATCGTTAGGGTTAAGGTGAGGGTTAGCTGCCTGTAAGGCAACGTTGGAGGCTTAAAACACCATCGAGCCCACTGTGCACACAGCGTCTGTCTCCATAAAGGAGAGAAGACGGCTGGCAAAATTCACAAGTTCACGAAAGGTTGGTATATATCTCGTGAACACCTTTACACAATCACACAGTCACAATCACCGACCCGACTCTTGGCAAAGAAGCGATTGTGCCTGCTTTAGAAAGTTAACAGTCGCAAGTTTGCGGTAAAATGCAGTTGGGTTGTCGAGGTCAAAACACTATATGTAACAGCTGTGACTCAAATAAACGTTTGCTGCTTCAATCCAGATGAGTATTGAAAAGTATTTTCCGCGACTGAAAAAGTTAAGTGATGAGGACCAGCCTGAACCGGAGATATCAGTCTGAAACAGAGCTGAACAGTCCGGCCAGTGTAATTAGTTATTAATTTGTTTACAATATTTTCAGGCTGCAACCAGCGAAAGACAGGGTCAGGGAGAGAAAGAGATTCGTTAGGCATTAAAGTAGGAGAGAACAGCATCCAACAGCGTGATCCTCCTCAGTTTTTGATACTTATATAGATACGGAAACGCTGGAGGTGAATAATGCTGGTGTGATGGATTTCCTTTTTTACTAGGGATGCACCGAAAAAGAGGAAACCAAGACCGAAACACCGAAAAAAATTATGCCAATTATTAGTACCATTGCATTTATGGCTATGACTGTGTACTAACTTCACTAAAATAAAGGCATTGCAATTGTATAAATTAATATTAAAGTTTAATTAAAAAAATATCTAGCAGAAATATGGCTACAATCTGATAGTCACATACAGTATATAGTAGCCTAAGAACAGAATAGCTTACTTATTGTTATTATTTGAGGCACCTTCTTGCAGGATTTCACTGAGGCTATGTTTACACTGAAACGATCTGAAGAGAAAACGCAAAAGTGGCGTTGCGTTATCACTTTTTATTCTGCGTTTAGACGAGGGGAAATCTGCGTGCATATGGTGACGCAAAAGTGTGTGAAATTCGATGTAGTATGCACTCCAGGTGACTAGGTGGCACTGCCACACAACACCACCAAGGCACCCACCTGCGTAGAACATTCATTCTACTTCTCTCCTTAGTAGCGCGAAACCAAAACATGCTGAAGCGAACAACAAAAGCTCGTCTGGAAAGACAAGGAGGTGGAGTTGCATGTTTGTCTGATGATGACCGGCACAATTGACCGTGATAAGCCACAACACAGCACCCACGGGAGCACTACCAATTAGGGCTGTTCTCGATTGAAGAAATTCTTAGTCGACTAACACTCATTCAATTGTATCGACTAATCGATTAGTTGATTTAATCGACAGATCTGTAAATCTGAGTTTCTCCGCAAAGAGTCATGCAAAAGCGCCACTTTAATTCTTGTGTTTACCAGAGATGTGCTCGTACGTTTCTTGGAAATAAGTCATTCAGCATGAAAAAAAGCATCAAACATGACTGATCGACTAAAGAAATCTAAGTTGACTAAGACCAAAACGACCGATTAGTCGACTAATCGACTAAGAGGGAGCAGCCCTACTACCAATACCCTGAGCCTCGCGGCCCTTCAGCCGCTGCTTGAGAGCGAGAGGCAGCAGGCAGAGGAGGCTGAAGCAGACCCTCCTCTGCCCGCTGACCTCTGCCCACTGACCGCTGCCACTCGCTCGCTCTCTCTCTCTCTTCATCCGTAACGTTGTCGCCTGCTCTGGCTCAAATGAATAGCTGAGCTCCTCCTGCATTACAAACCGGAGGCATTGAGTTTGACAGACCAGGGTGTTTACCAGGTTTAGTTCCATGAAGGAAAGTGTTTCTGAAACTTCACCCATTTTGGGACTAAAAGTCAGGATATTTCGACCACAAACCGTAATTCTGACGTTTCCCCGATTTTGCTTTCATCCTCTCAGCTTCTGCGGAATATCTTGGCCTCCAACCCCCGTGTCACCCGCTTTCATATCAACTGGGAGGGCTCGGCAGACAAGATGGAGGACAGCGAGAACGTTGACCCGTCCCCCAACATTAGTGGCATGCTCCCTCCCTCCTGTTTACCAGGAAAGATGCCACCTCTTGGACTGATGCCGGACAACTCCATGGACTGCATTTAAGAATCCTCAGACTAGGATAATGGACGAAATGGTCTTCTTAACTGTACACTCACCCACATCGCAAACGTAACATGGACATTAAAAGGAAGCAGGGATATGGCAGCAGGGACACTTTTTTTTTTTTTTTTTTATACAACATACACAAATGGGATGGATCTGGAATTGTTACGAACTGTTTTTGTCTCTTGTGCACTCTTTCAACACAGACCTGCACAACCAACATTGCCTTATTTTACCGTATCCCCTGAGCCAGAGTAAGGTTGAGTCATAAGGGGGGGGGGGGAGATGTTAAAATCGCCATATCCTCACAGCCCTGATACTTGGAAGTCATGCTCATACACTGACGTTGACCTGTTTGTTACCCATACCCGTACTGTGCTGTTCATTTTGTCCTTTTGAGCACAGATCAAAGCAACGTGCAGTGCTCTGTATGTCCGAATAGATGTAGCACTAGCTGCCCGTAAAAAAGCATTTTGTTGTTCTGAAGGTTTGTCTCATCTGAGGTAAGTTTGTAGCATCTGGAGTACCTGTGGAAATAATCTTGGGCTTGAAAAATGGGCTGCCTCCAGTTGCCTGTTGCCAGAAGTAGCTTTAATTACTATTATCTGGTTAGCTTGTGCAGCATACAACCTTCTGTTTGCAAGTTTTACCCTTAAGTTATCCAGATAACTCCCTAAACCCACCTCTTCAAACAGGCCCCAGTGCAGGTAATGTTCTTTAAAATGTTACTTAAAATGTCTGTCTGTAATTATGCACAAAACATGTAAGTAAAGGAGACAAATGAGAAAAGGATGCCCTATTGCAGTCAAATTGTTGGTGGTTTAGGCTTATTGTAAATAATGTTTTCCCAGCGCTTATTTTGTCTTCAAGATGAGAAGGCATATTTCCTTTTTGTACTTACTATATATTCTCTGTCTCAGTATTTGTAACAACAGTATTGGGGTTAATAAAGTTTGTTTTGTGGACCTTTTGTTGCTTTCTGATAATCACCACAGCTTACCGTACTTAAACAGCTGCTTTCCACCTTGATTATTGAGGGAGGGAGCGCGCGTGTGTGCGCGTGTGTGCGCGTGTGTGTGTGTTGCCTGCTCTTTCCCCTCTCTGGTTTCCTTTCCAATTTCATTCATAAAATGCAGCAACCTCACTCCACCATTTTCACTCTAGCCTCATGTTGCTAGGCAACTGCAGAACAAAAAGGAGGGGGGCTGTCTGGTCTTAACCATTTTATCTCTTATTTGAAGGGACTAACTCCTTCGTCCATCCATCTGTTGGACGAAGGTCTCTGTGCTTCTCACGTCTGCACACTGTTTGGTAGGACGCTGTGAACGGTTATAATAGCTGCAGGCGAAGTTTAAAAAAATAAAACTGCCATGTAATAAAAAAAAAATGAATATTCATATTTGGTATCAAAATCCATATGTAGCATTGCCTGTCCCACTGGTGGAAAGTAACTGTTTATTTGAGTACAATTGTGAGGTACTTTTACTTAATTTGAGAATTTTCATTTTATGCTACGTTATACCTCCACTCGCCCCATTTCAGAGGCTACTACATTACTTTGATATCATTAGTTACTAGTTGTTTCGGAGATTCAATAATACAAATTGTACAGCATAAATTATGATGCATTATCAAAGATTAAGATACTGTATGATCACACTTAACTACCCTGCAGTATACTAATAGGTCCACCTTTACCAGCTGCATCATTAAAGTGCATCAGTAATCATAATCCAATTTTTAATGTATTCCGAAGCGGGCCATACTGCATGATGCTCATACTTATGTACTTTATAGTTTGTGTACTATTTTCTCATTTTACAGACGGAAATGTTATTAATCATGACAATAATTTACAATGAAAACAAGTTTGTTGCTGCCCGAGACTAGTTTTGAAAACCAGAGTAATGTGCCAGAGAAATTACTCGACTAACCTAACGGTGACACTGAGCTTGGTTAAAACCATATATGTCAGGCAAGTACTGATCATTTCTCAAAGCGTCTATAATAATTATCAGAACACATTGAGATGTCACATTAATGTAGGGCTATCTAACAAAGTGCATCTTATTTAGCTCTAACAGTTTGGGTTCCTTTCACATAATAAAGTAGGTGGCTGTAGAACCCTAATCTGATGGTGTCAGACACTGCAGTAGCTGTAGGGATCACCTATTTATAGCTTGGGTGTTGTTCATGGGTCCTTTTATAAATTAAGATTTTTTACCAACACAAGCTCAAATTGTTATTGAAATAAGATATTCAGATGCAAATCTATGTGAAATTATGCCTTTTGATGATCCTGATAAAAAAAAGGCCCTCGGGCATCTGCTACACTCGCCCTGTAGCTTGCCTACACCAGGTGTGGGGAAAGGATGACATAGATAGATGCTGTTGGAGGATTCTGACTGTAAAGCTCGTTGGTATACAGACAGTTTGAGTCTCTGTGTGTTTTCATCCAACACCGATTGTAAAAAGATTGTCTTTTATTTCCTGTGATTCATTTCCCACCATGCACGGCCGTCTGCGATCTGTTTAGAAGTCTTGCCAGCTAGACCGCGCCGCGCGTGTGTTAAATTCTGACCAACATTTCTAAAAATAGCTCGCGGTTGACGTCACTTAGCTAAACGTGTATCAGTCGCTTGGCGGCGCGGGAGGGAGTTTTTTTGGGGAAGAGATTGGGGGGGGGGCATTCCTGTCAACCGCTGCTTACAGCCAATAGATATCCTCGCATTCACCGAGATTCCCACGGTTCTGCCGCGCCAAGCCAATGGAGGAGAGCAATCGGAGAAAGTGGGCGCGTACGTCGTCGGGAGGAAAATAATCGCTGATGTTCCCGTCGCTTGCTATTTGTAGGGCGGCGGGACGCTGCCCTTGTTGATGGATTACTAAGGGCCAATCAGAGCGATCCGTGAGACAGCGCCGTAGAAAGGTAGCCAATCCGTAGCAAGACTTAAGCTGTCAATCTACTCCGGTTCTGGCAAGTAGGCGGGACGTTCGCTCGGCTGTAGTTCCGTCATCTCGCTCGTCTCCGAGGCTACAGGGGGCCAATGTTGATTTGGGCAAATTCCCGTCGTTGTCGGACCCCGCCGAGGATTCATTTTTAAAAGCTGGGTTCGGTAACGAAAAGTGGCAGGCTTTTGATTGAGAATATTGCATTCCCGTCGTCGGTATACCTGTTTTTTTTTGGGCTGGGGGAGAGGTGGGGAGCCGGGGGGCCTCGCTCGGAGGGGGCTGCAAGGAGGGACAGGAGAAGACTGAATCCTCCGTGTTCAGGCCAAATGCGCCGAGGTCGGCCTGGCAGTCCAGTGAAGCCCCAGCGACCGAGATACCACAACGATAGCTCCCCGTGGATTTAAACTCTAGCTATATCAGTCGCCGGTGGTTGATGACCGTGGAGTGAGTGAGCCCGCTGCACTATACCGTTACCGTCTCGCCGTGGCACCCCATCACCAGCTGTCAGGCTATCAAAGCTCAAAACCTCGGAGTAAACGCTTGGTAACTGTTACAGCTGGATTTAAGAAATACCGATCAGACCTAATCGAGCTTAGACCGGCTTGACAAGTCTGTAGGGCGGCCAAAAAGCCACGCTTCCCCGTTGACAAGTTGTCATCATGGGCAACGCGCCCACGGCCAGGAAGGGCAGCGAGATGGAAAGCGGTGGGTACCGTCGCCAGTACACACCACTCCTGAGCAGCACCTGCTCGGTTACAGACTCATGAAATGATCAGACGATGTGATAATGCAGGCAATGTTAGCTTTACGTAACAAGCCATACACTGTTATTAGAGGCCTATTCTTGCTTTCCCATTCACTGAGATCCACTTGTATTTCCATGACAAGTCCTTGCTGCAAACGAATGAGCTTGTGCCATGCAAGCTCCAAAGAACCTACATTAGAATATAGGAGCATTGTATGTGCATGTAGATGAAAAGGAAATATCTCTTCAAATGAGGCACAGGCGTAATGTTCAGTGTTAAACTTTGTTTTCAATTTGATTTTAGTGGGTGCATAGGTAGGGTGAAGCAGGATGTAGTACTTTTTCCATAGCCACATCTCTGTATGAGCTGCAAAACAGCCATCAGCAATTGTCTGCAAGCATCTTGGAATATTCACTGTACTGAAATATTGGCAACCTCCCAACACTGTCTGCTGTACTATAAGTCCAATGTAAGGTTGCTGTTATGAAGAAGAATGAACGTATGCTAATGTCTGAGGCAACTGGGCTGTTAGTTATTGAAGTAGTTAGTTACTTGGGCTTTTGTTTTTATAAGGACATATAAGGTACAGACTTTTTATTTTTTTATTTCTAGCAACAGTGAGGCATAATCAATGCATATGTTAGTGTCCATAACATACTTAAGTCTGCCTGTGCTGGATACAATGTGTGTATGCTGCAACCATGCATTGCTATTGAAACAGTGTCCTATCAACCAGATATGTTTTTCAAAGAGTTTATGAAATATGATTTTAGAAGTTCTGAGGTATCCTGCTATTTTTTTTCTGTTTTCTTTAACTCTTTACACAAACTACTAAAGCCTTTCTTGTGATTTTGTCTTCCACAGTCAAGGAGTTCCTTGCTAAAGCCAAAGAGGACTTTCTCAAGAAATGGGAGAACCCTGCACAGGTTAGTGTTCATCTAACACAACAGGAATGTGACATATTTTCTGCATGAATTTGTATGCATAGGAGTTTTTCATTCCAATTCTGTGTGACCAAATCTATCAAATTTACATGTGGTATGCTCTCTACGATTCCTCTTAAAAAATAACAGTTGTCGCTAGGCATGGGCCGATATACGATTCTGACAGTATGATAACCTTCAGCACAAAAATATCACAGTTTCACGGTATTGCGGTATTCCAATACAGCTTTTAACATTTTTTTTTTAAATGTCTGGGTAAAAAAACTAATATTTTTTTGTTTCTTCCATTGAACACAATGTATTTTATTTTTAAACACACTGCACACTGGCAGGGAGACGGATTACTGAACTGCAGTTTCTCTCCTTGACCACTCATGAAAAACAACTTATACCTTAGGAACGGTATGATGGAAAACCTTGTTTTGAAACCTTGACTTTTTCAAACCGCGGTATACCTTGAAACTGGTAACCAGCCCATGCCTAGTCATCGCTATTGGAATTTTAACTTGTTTTTAATATTTATTGTGCACCACAAATTGGTATGTTTTTTTCTGTTCCTGCAGCTTTTTAGGTAAATGTAATTTTCTGTATATTTGTATGGTGACATGAAGCAAGTGGCTCGTAAAATATGTAGGGTGATGATTGAGTTTTATCATTTATTCATTTAGATTGAAATCATATTCTTCTAAGTCTTATCTTTTCTCACATTCCTGTTGTCCAAGTTATTATAATGTTTTTGTTACATATGTGAAGTTTTGTCAAATGTAATGGATAGCATTGCACTGAACATTAAATTGCCTATTTTACATGTAATATTTTATATTCGTGTAATGTGTTTTAGAAAAAATATTCTTGTTATCATGTTTAACTCTATCATCCAGCCCTAGAAATATGATGGAAAAAGTTGGATGTATCCTATACAACGAAGCTATAAGACATATTTTACAGACACCGATAAGAAAATTAAAATACACGTAAGATCTGTATCAAGGTTCTTTACATTATATAGTATATCTATCTTTCTCTTTGACTCACAAAGTTATGAAAAATAACACACTTTAAAAAAATATTTAAACTTTATATCAATGATGTCAATCAGGACAGCTTTTACAGGCTTACAAAATAGTATTAAATATGACTGGGATCTATATTAATATTCTGTACAGTATATGTACAACATATCCAGTATGTACATATATGTATTGAATACTATAAACATAAACCATAAATACCATGTTTCCTATACTATATATACAGTGATTACTTTATAGTATGTAGATAAGCACATATCCCACTCACATACATGTACACTCAGGCATTTGCTTGTCTGTACGAAAACATACATAATATAAAATAGATAGTACATGTAAGCATAGGACACATTAAAAAATAACTACCACATCCCTCACATCCCATTTTCACAAAAAACAACTAACCCTTTTTTTGTTTTGTCTGTTTAGAACACTGCTGGCCTGGAGCAGTTTGAGAGGTTGAAAACCCTGGGCACGGGCTCATTTGGCCGTGTGATGCTGGTGAAGCACAAAGAAACGGGACAGCATTATGCCATGAAGATCCTCAACAAGCAGAAGGTCAGTCTGGGTCAGGAGGGTGTTAAAACGTGACTGTCATTTCACGAAACTTGCAAGATGGTCATAGAAAATATGGAAATTGATATGGAAATTGTACTAAAAAGGCTTCAAACATTTGTGGATATTGGGGAAAAAAAGCCCCCTCTTTGTATGCTGGTGTAAAGATGCAGAGACTCAAATACAGGTGCAAGCCTTTTTCTCCCTTTGAACCTCTTGGAACCAGCTTGTGCTGAAGCAGGCATCAGCTGGAGTGGCAGAGCTGAGGTTGTGATTTTCCATGTTGACTGATTTGGGTATATGGAGAGAAATAAATTCTATTTCCCTCAGTCTGCAGCATTGGTCTTTTGCAGTGTTTGGTGAACTTGTATATTTGCACTTTCTCTGTGTGCTTCAAATGAGAAGTAGAATTGCTAAAAATGTTTTAGGTTAGCAACAGCAGTGTGTAACTGGTTCAAACTGAATTAAGTCATATGAAACGTGTGGGTTTCATATGGTAACAAAATATATGGTTTTTATAAATTAGTGTATAGTTTTTAAAAGAGTTTCATTCTGCTAATTAGGTGTGTGGTTGTGCTAATTGGGTGTAGTGTTTTGAAAACCTGGTCCCTGTTTTCAAACTAGTGCTTAAGCAATTGAAAACTGTAAGAGTTCCTTATATATTTACATATTTTGGAAATATTGTATCTGTCATCTGGTAGGGCTGGGCAATATATCGATATTATATCGATATCGTGATATGAGACTAGATATCGTCTTAGATTTTGGATATCGTAATATCGTGATATGACAAGTGTTGTCTTTTCCTGGTTTTAAAGGCTGCATTACAGTAAAGTGATGTACTTTTCTGAACTTACCAGACTGTTCTAGCTGTTCTATTATTTGCCTTTACCCACTTAGACTTATGTCCACATTACTGATTATTATTTATTTAAGTGTGAAGATATTTTGTTAAAGCACCAATGGTCAACCTAGAATATCGCCGCAATATCGATATCGAGGTATTTGGTCAAGAATATTGTGATATCTGATTTTCTCCATATCGCCCAGCCCTATCATCTGGTATATCATGTTACCTTTAAAGCAGTAGTGTGCCAGGTGAACATAACCAGCATTAAAAAAAAAAAGATATACTTTGAATGTAGATGCTTGCAGATGTTGGCCATGCAATACATTTAATGCCAGGCACTAAATACATTGCAATACAATAAGAATGTGCAGCCTGAATAAGGCAGATTGTGAAGTTTCAGAGCATCTATACACTGCGAAAACTGGAAGAATATGTGTTGATACTGGAGTAAAGATTATGATGGTGATAAAACATCATTGGCAAGTACTTTTTACAATATTGAAAAAAAAATGTATTCTTATAATAAGACCAATATCTAAATCTTTTTTATTATTTATTTGTTCATCAAAAATAAAAAAAATATTATTATTCACATTTATACAGAACTAAAAGTATATGTCATTATAGAAAAATAACAGAAATAGCTCAAAGATATAGCCCAAAACTTTCCCCAACATTTCTTTTTTTTTAAGTACTGTGGCCTCTTGGCCTTCTAAGTTGGCTTTTTTTTTTATCCAAGCCAAAATAATGTTTTTCACTTATTCCTGAGTCTAAAGAAGAACGTAGCTTAAAACAGTGTCTCACAGTGTTATTATTGCATAGAAACAGAAAACATGTTCAACATGTTAAAGCTTTAGTGCGTAACTTGAGTGAAGTTAATTACCTCTTCTGAAGAGTTCATGTTTTATTTTAATCCTCCGTGTTGTCCTTTGCCACTAGCAACTGCGTGGTGGGGGTGAAGCGTGTCATGGAAGGCTTGTGTCATGTGGATGCACCAACATAATTGTTGTCATTACTTAGAATTCATAATGGGGGAGAAAGAAACTAGGCACTATACAGTAGCTTTAAAGAGACCTAAGATTATGCTGCTCTGATAAAACAATAGTTTATTCTTCTTAAAACATGATTTTGTGGACGGATTGGATCAGTGGGTAGAGCAGGTGCACATATACTTGGAGGTTTATGCTTCGACGCAGAGGTCCAGGGTTCGAATCTGACCTCTGATGATTTCCTGTATGCCTTCTCTCTCTCTCTCTCTCCCTCCCCCCATCCCCTTTCTCAACTAGCTGTCCTATCAAATAAAGGTGGAAAAGCCCCCAAAAATATAAAAAGAAAAAACATGATTTCTATTTTGTTATGGTACATTATAAACTCTCCTCCTTCTCCCTCTCTCTTTTTGCCTTTCAGGTGGTGAAGCTCAAGCAAATAGAGCACACTCTGAATGAGAAGAGGATTCTTTTACTTGAGGCTGTCAGCTTTACCAGTGTTGTGTGTGTGTGTGTGTGTGTGTGTGTGTGTGTGTGTGTGTGTGTGTGTGTGTGTGTGTGTGTGTGTGTGTGTGTGTGTGTGTGTGTGTGTGTGTGTGTGTGTGTGTGTGTGTGTGTGTGTGTGTGTTGTGTGTGTGTGTGTGTGTGTGTGTGTGTGTGTGTGGGTGTGTGGGTGGGTGCGGGCCCCCCCCCCAACCCACTTATTTTTTGCTAATCCCCCTTTTTTTTTCTGTGTGTGTGTGTGTGTGTGTGTGTGTGTGTGTGTGTGTTTTTTTTTTTTTTTTTTTTTTTTTTTCTCAAAATAAAATTTTTATTTTT
Source organism: Perca fluviatilis (assembly GCF_010015445.1). Taxonomy (NCBI): domain Eukaryota; kingdom Metazoa; phylum Chordata; class Actinopteri; order Perciformes; family Percidae; genus Perca; species Perca fluviatilis. The sequence continues at coordinate 18,498,611 of NC_053112.1, forward strand.
TTTTTTTTAAAAAAATTTTTGTAAAGTTGGTCCATTAAAAAACTAACTCAATGTTTTACCCCAGCATACCCAGTTTTCTTACCTATCACGTGTGTGGACGACACTTCGAACAAACTCGTTATTTTCAAACATGACCTGACCCTTACAGTCTAGGTCAGGGGTCTTCAGCATTTTTTAGTGCAGGGACCCCTTAGGTGAAAGAGACCCGCAGAGCAGGGATCCTCTAACACATATATTGTATACAAATTTAGTTCCAAATTACCATGGGCCAAATGGATGGATGAATAATTATAAAGTATATTAAATAGACGTGTTTCAGTGTTAAACATACATGTGGAAGGCACATTAAATCCTTAAGCGTATGTGTGGCTGGCTACCATGATGGGATACCTTACTTAGTAAGTGTATCATCAATGTTGTGTAAATTAAATGTTTTTTTTTTGTACGAATAGGCCAATTAATCTTTTCTAATAATATGTTGCATTCATGTTAATATATATTTTCAGACGTATTTAAATAAATAAAAAAACTACTCCAAAATAAATATCAATCAATAATTTGGTGACCCCCCTGCAGTAACTCTGAGGACCCCCTAGGTGTCATGGACACCCTGTTGAAGATCTCTGGTGTAGGTCATTACCTTGAATAACATTCTCTATAACGCTTTATATTAGAGAGTCTCACCCTGACTGCCAAAGTCTCTTATTTGTGTATTTGTATGTAAAGGTTTCTATTTGTGTTTATTTTGAGGTAATGTGGTACATTCCTTTTTCAACTGAGAACCCAAACACTGCATGTGAAGTTTAAACCTTTGACTTTGTGTGGTGTCAAATATTCTTTACTTAAAGGGAAAATGTGCCACCTTTAATGTGGATGTCTAATCAGTACTGATTGTATGTAGGGCTGGGACGATATGCTTTTGTCCCGATTCAATTCTTTCACGATACGTGGGTGCTGTTTCGATTTACATTTATTGCGATTCTAGAAGTATTGTGATTCAATAGCATTGAGTATTGTGATTTTCTTTTCCTTCTTTAACAAAAAACAAAGTTGAATAATATACTTCTGGAGACAATATATCATGAGACCTTTTTAAAAACGTATTGTTTTCTAAAAATAATGTCAGTCAGTCTGACATTTATTTAATTTGTAGAGAAGTACATAACATGTATTTTCTGCATTTTGTGCTTCCCGTCTGTTTTGCTGGAAACGGATATGTTGTAGTTGCCATCGGCGGTACCATATAAACAAAAAAAATATTTAGGTGAATCATTGGTAAAAAAATAAATAAAAAATATCTAGGGAAAAGAATTGTTTAAAAATCGTAACAAAAAGTATCACGATACGTACGATTTCCGATATTTTATTTTTTTTCCTACATCTACAGTAATATGTAGGGTATTGAAGAAATACATTCCCCAGTGTGTGCTAAATTGACTGAGTAAGCGAGTTCTCCTGCTCGCAGAGCTGTGGCAGCTGTACCTACATGTACCAGGATGCATTGCACGCGAGGGGGCATGTTGGCGGCTCTCACTCCTCCAGAGGCAGTAAAAAAAAATCCCCCTTCTGGCCTTGTTTGTCTTTTCCAGTTTATCTTTGGGATCCTGGAGAAGGTCTCTAGCACACCTCTGTACAAGTAAATGTGCAATAACTCACATACAGCCCCATGAGAGCTGTCATCTGCGACAGTATCCAGCGAAAACTGCCTATGCTGCGTTCCTTGCAGCAGAATTATTTCATTTCTGTTGTTATCGGAGGTCAATTGGAGCAAAGGCCCCACCAGTTGGTGTTGGCTTTCTGCAGCTCATATCACCCCCGCTGCAGCCTCTCTCTGGCTGAATACAGATACGGCTGACTACCTGAGTCAGTCAAAACACAGAAAAAAATTTTTTCCCCCATAACATCCTCTCGCTGATCAAAACGTAGCTAGTTTGCAACTACCCTTTCTGCCAAAGGTTGGCCGTCGGGTTGGTGTGTCAGAGCCTTAAAAAGAAAAAAATAACTGCCTTAGGCCACAATGTACGGAAAGTTGGAGAACTTCCAAAACTGAGAAAATAATAAAGTGTGAGGGAATTTATTTATAGATTATGAATTTGTCATATTTACAAAACTAAAAGTGTATTAACATGTATCCAGTATACAGTAGTTCTAATGTATATATTGCATATATATGGGCGTAAAATGTCATATATGTCAGTAATTTATATAGTACCTATTGTTTTTTGTAAAAAAAAAAAAAAACCTGCTATCTCTTTATTCTTGTCAATTCTTGTCTAGGTAATTCCTGATGCAATAATCTGTCAATTTGCAATATCATCCTGATCGTCACTTTCATCATCATTGACTATTAATTCTATCAGGGGTGTGTCATCTGCAAATATAGAGTGAAGTGAGCCACAAATTCACAATCTTCTTCAACATTTTCACACTCTAGCTTTGTTGTTGGCTGGCTGTACCCGTACAGGCTAACCCATCTGATGGCCATTCTCCAATTAAAGCCTTATTCGGGTTAAGCTGTTTAGATGCTCATTGGATGCCCTGGATTTGAATATCCTTGATGCCTCAAATAAACCTATTAACAGAATTTTCCTGTCCACGTGTCTCGCCCTGCTCACTGAGAAGAGTCCACAACAAAAACATATTAACTTGGCTTAGTTAGAGTTATTTGACTATTCAAATTGCATTTGCAGGTGTCAACCAAAGGTTGATGCATAGATTGTACAAGTGAGGCTGGCTGCAGTATAGGTCATAAATCCTGTCCCCTCCATTTTAGCAGATGGGACATGGGCCAAACTAAAAAATCAAAGTACACATAAAATAAATTTTTCCTAAAGATAGTACTTCTTGGCAAGCTGATGTTGTTTCAAGTCTTAATTTTTTCTGATAAGTTTGGTTTTTATTTGTTATTTGATGCTATAAAAACGTGGTGAAACATCATGATTGAATGTCTGTGATTGACTTGCGATTGGTCTGGCGGGTGTATGGGCGGGGGGTTTGATACCACGCTGCACTGCCCAATCACTACTGTGCAGACTCTGGCTCCGAAATTTCAAAATGGCAGCACCCAAATCTACAATATTTTGGCTTCACTTTTGTCAGTGGGAGCAAGTGGAGACACGTGGTCCATCTTTATGTACAGCCTATGGTGTCATCCGATAAGCATGTGAAGAATGAAATCCTCCTTGACAATATAAAGCTAGTGTTATTTATCTCGGTGAAAGGGTCTAAAGAACATATGATTTCTACACCAGGTTTTGGAAATATAACACAAAGTGTGTGCTTGTGCGTGTGTGTGTGCGCGCTAATATGTATGTATGTACGTGAGTTAGTGTCACTAACAGGCCCTCTGTCTTCCCTTCCCCAGGACAACACTAACCTCTACATGGTGATGGAATATGTACCAGGTGGAGAGATGTTCTCCCATCTACGGAGAATTGGCAGATTTAGGTTAGTGTCTTAGCAATGGAGTTAACATGAAGTTTACAGCCAGAAGCAATGTAATGGGCACATACAGAGGTAACTTGTGGAGCTCTGTACTCTCAATTCAGCTCTGTTCTCCTCTATTTTATTCTCTTGTAGTCAATTTTATTTTATTCTAAATACAACTCTGTTCTCTTCAGGTTTGTTTAGCTATGTTGACCTCTGTACTGTACTCTCCACTAAACTGCTCTCTTTCTGTCAATCTCCCTGTGTGTGTGTGTGTGTGTGTGTGTGTGTGTGTGTGTGTGTGTGTGTGTGTGTGTGTGTGTGTGTGTGTGTGTGTGTGTGTGTGTGTGTGTGTGTGTGTGTGTGTGTGTGTGTGTGTGCGCGCAGTGAGCCTCACGCTCGGTTCTACGCTGCTCAGATCGTTCTAACCTTTGAGTATCTGCACGCTTTGGACCTGATCTACAGAGACCTGAAACCTGAAAATCTGCTCATAGACCAACAGGGCTACATACAGGTAAACAACACCTGTTGCAATAATATACAAAAGCTGATCATAAATTAATTACTGAAAATGTCATATTCATATGATTTGTCTGCAAAGGCCCACATAAGGTATTAATTAATCTTTATATTGTACATCAGTGGGAGTTCCCAAGTGGTCCTAAACAATGTCACCTACTCTTGTGATGGCTGACATTAGTCTTGCATTGCCAGACCTTCCTCCACAGCGCTGCGGAGGAGGGTCTGGCTAGTCCACACTGCTTTCGGGATAGGAGATTTCTTTAAACCAATCACAACCGCCTTGAGGGGTGCTAAGTGTCGGACACATTGACGGTGCTTCTGCAAAATAGCTTCTGGAAGGAACTTTTTTTGGTGGAACGTGTACGTTTAAAAGTCATGCAACAGAAAACTCAGATTCAACAGATAGTCTAGCTAGCTGTCTCAATTTACCCTGCAGAGATCTGAGGAGCAGTTAACCATAGTCCTCATAGATCGACCGGAGTTTAAAATGCCAACACAAAGAAAGCGGATGGGGTGGGACATCCGCCTAAAAAGGACATCCGGTTGAATTTCCAGCGGTACCTGAACAATCCCGGAAGTGGAATGTCGTCGATATAGACTAGCTGACATTGACGGCTGTTGAGGCTTTCTAAACATACAGGCTGAGCCAGCTCTGTGTGTTTGCTGGGAATTCTCCTCACCCCTTAAATTTTCCGCCTACAGCCAAATCCCCCTATAATTTCCTGCTGTGCACTGTACCCATGGTTTAGTTTGTCCAAAACCCGAGTTAACATCGGTGCAGCATTGGAGAGAAGCCAATGCAGTTGAATTCATATTTATTTGGTCTGCACCTACAATTATTTTCATGATCAGTTCATCTGCAGTTTTTGTTTGATTTTTGGTCTTTAAACAACAGAAAACTGAAAAATGGACATCACAATTTCCTAGAGCCCAACATGATGTCATTACATGTCTTTTCTTGTGTGACCAAAGCCAAAGACATTCAGTTTACAATCTAAGACAAAGAAAAGGAATCTGGAACCATCAAATCTTTGACAATTTTTGCTTGAAAATAACATAAGGAAGGAATAATGTCCGACGATGTGTCTATTAATTCCTGGATTATGGACACCTCGAAGGGCAATATCTCGCTTATAATACCATGGTCACTTACCAAAAATTTAATATTTTCATTCATTTTGCAATCAAATTCAAACATTTTTCACATGCCATGACTTATTTTCCCTGGTAACACCTGGGGGTTTGACTAATACCTGAAACAAGTATTCCCATCCCATAATATTCTTATGCAATGGGAATTTTGTTCACTACCCCAGTAAGTAGGACGAACCTTGGCAATGGGAGATATTTCTAGTCCACTCAGCTCACGGAACCCTTTGGTTCAGCTATGAGCCAGAAAGCTAACGTTATGCTAGGAAGATTCAAAGTCCATAGCATTGCATACGGTTGAAAAACAGTAAATATAATTTGACAGTATGTTTAACAACAAGACTAGCTAGCTCTCCAGTCATGTGATTGTACCCAAATCAATATCAAGATTTTCACAAACAAATGAGAATCCATGTGTACTGTACGCCGCAGCCTGAAGAAGCGAGTTGAACAGCAATTGGGATGTGAGGCACTGAAGACTCACATACAGTGTTGTAAATCCATCTGCATTGGTCAAGCACTGCCTCCCCTGCCTCAGCCCACTTATTATGGTTATCATAAACTCCTCTCTCACATCTGGAACAGTTCCCTCCTCCTTCAAAGTCGCCGCCATTACACCTATACTTAAAAAACCTGGCCTGGATCCTGACAACCCCAACAATTTCCGGCCCATCTCTAACCTACCTTTTCTATCAAAAATCCTGGAACGCTCTGTTGCCTCTCAACTAAAACATCACCTTCTTTCCAATCAACTCTACGAAACCTTTCAGTCTGGATTCCACTCTCATCACTCTACTGAAACTGCACTACTCAAAGTAACAAATGACCTCCTGCTTGCTTCTGACTCTGGTTCCCTCTCTATTCTACTCCTACTTGACCTCTCTGCCGCTTTCGACGCCATTGACCACTCCATCCTTCTACAACGTCTAAAAAATCTGGGCATCTCTGGTTCAGCGCTCTCCTGGTTCACCTCCTACCTCACCAACAGATCTCAATTCATATCCATCAACGACTGTACGTCCCATACCATACCGGTCAATCACGGAGTCCCTCAAGGTTCAGTGCTAGGTCCCCTTCTGTTTATCCTGTATATGCTTCCCCTTGGACTTATTCAAAATCACGGACTCAAATTCCACAGTTACGCAGACGACACACAACTATACCTCAGCACTAGATCCATCACTCCTGCCACAGTATCAACCATCACAAAATTCCTCTCTGCAATAAAAACCTGGATGACTGGCAACTTCCTTAAACTCAACTACAACAAATCTGAAATCATCATCATTGGTCCAAAATCACTACTCGCCTCCTCCCAAGATTTCGCTCTCTCCATCGCTGGACATACAGTCAACACCTCACTCCAGATCCGAAATCTTGGTTTCATTATTGACCCCACACTCACTTTTAAGCCCCATATCCGTCATATCACCAAAACTGCCTTTTTCCACCTACGTAACATTGCTCGTCTTCGCCCCACCCTCTCGACATCTGCTGCTGAAACTCTCATCCATGCATTCATTACATCAAGACTTGACTACTGCAATAGCCTCCTATATGGTCTCCCTTCATCTGTTTTACAAAAACTGCAATACGTTCAAAACTCTGCTGCTCGCCTCCTCACCCACACCGGTTCAAGACAACACATCACCCCTGTCCTTCAACAGCTTCACTGGCTCCCTGTACAACAGCGCATCCATTACAAAGTTCTACTCATCACCTACAAAGCTCTCAATAATCTGGCCCCTCCATACCTCACAGACCTCTTACAGCACCATCGCCCCTCCAGATGCCTTCGCTCAGCTGACTTAAACCTCCTCAAACCCATCACCAAATCAACCCACCAAACTTTGGGGGACCGAGCCTTTGCAATAGCTGCCCCCACCCTCTGGAACTCACTCCCCATCCACATCAGAAACACGGACTCACTGAACACCTATAAAAAACTGCTCAAAACTCATTTGTTTCAGTTGGCCTATCCATAATTTACAATAATCACTCATCTTGTTTGTTTGTTTGTTTGTTTCTTTTGTTTGTAAAGCGTCTTTGAGTTCCATGTAAAGCGCTATATAAAACTTATGTATTATTATTATTATTATTATTATTATTAAATAAGATGTTAGCTTGTGAACGTATTGCACATATTTATTTAGAACAGTGATCAGACAATTTCACTGGAACTACTTAGTAGGTTTCCCTTAACAGGTTTGGACACCCTACAGCATATCAGAATCGGGTATTCACCCAGACCATGGTATAAATGATGAATAGATTATTGTAAGGTATTTTATTGTGTTACCTCTCAGTTGAAGGGTAAGAGGAAGTTACAGTAAACCACAGAGCTTTTATTGTGAGGGGAATAAAGAGTTGTAATGACTGGCTGTTGACTGTGTTGTGGGTTAATAAAGTGAGACGTGCAGTTCTGTCTATGTTCTGGCATTGGAAGCCCGTGTTTTCTTTATTTTATAGTCAAACCTAAGTCTGGGCAACATAATAAACCATCAGTTACATTATCAAAGAGGTTGCTGACTTATTTTCTTTCAATAACCTAATTGATTAATTTACTTATTATTTATTGGCCAAGTAATCCGCTCTTGTGTACAGCAGCTAACATTAGCCAAGTAATCTAGCTAGCTAGCTAATGTTTGCTGTTGATACAACCGAGCAAGATGTAGTTCACCACAGCATCACATTCCCCAACATTTTACAAAATGTTGGGGAATGTGGAGTTGTTCTTCATTTAATGCAGGGATGAAATACACAGATAAAACCTAAATGTGAGGCATTCTAACTTTAGCATTTGCTAAAGTATTTTCAGCTATTTGCTGCTAGCTCGATCTGAGTGGCTTGGGATAGTTATGAAATGTTATATGAGCTATTGTTACCATTGTTATAATATGCAGCCACAGGAGTGTCTCTGTAGAACTGTATCAGTTACATACAGTAACAGGAAAGACACAAGTTATGTGTAGAATTTACAGAAGATAATTTGCTTAAAAAGAGAAAACTGGATATTATTTAATTTTGTCAATCATTGGTTATTTTCACAGTCGTCATAAAGTCATTGGGATGCCAGGACAAAACGTAACACAGCTTTACAGTCGAGGCCACGGGGATCAAACAGTCAGATTTTAAAGAGAGTGGGTTCAGCTCTGTTTTCCATACAAGTAGTTGCACACAGTTTAGCAGTGCATTGCATGAAAATAAGATGACAGATTATTTAAATAAACAGAACATTTTGAAATGTATTGATGCATATTTAGAAAGATGGGTGTCCCAGAAATACAAACAATATAACTGTGTTTGCCCCACCCCTCAATCCGTGATCTCACACATACATGAAAGCATCTAGAAACTATCAACAACTACCCAGAGAGTGCACAAGCGCAGCTATGATGCCAGTGTTTATTTTGCAATTTTCTGCGTTTGCTGAGTTGTGTGCTGGCACACTTAGGCTGTCTTGTAGCACAGAATATGCTGCCCTCTAGTGGTAAACGGTGAAATAACAACAGGGGAAAGATTCCATTGTTTCCCCAAGATCCTTGCTCTACTCCCTCTCTGTTGCTCTGTCTATGATTTGTCTCTCCTTTCTGCTGCCTTTCATCTGCTAAAACTCAGCAGGGCACTTTGAGATTGTGTCTGCTTATTTTGTTCGTTGTCTTACTCTCATTATTTGTCATTGCTCTTTCTTTTCCTCTCTCAGGTGACAGATTTTGGCTTTGCCAAACGTGTAAAGGGCCGGACCTGGACACTGTGTGGCACCCCAGAATATCTGGCCCCAGAGATTATTCTCAGCAAGGTGAGCCACCATAGTTTTTATCTTGTGAACTGTCCGCTGTGTTTCCTTTCAAAACGAGATATTCTGCTTTTGAACAAACAGTGACACCAACTTGTTGCACAACACATTACAACACTTTTCTTACAGGATAGTTGTTCATTTGAAGAATTATAACACATGGTTGCTGTTATTTCAGAAGTATTGATTCAAAACTTAAAGTGGTATTCATGATCCTACCAGCCAGAGGATGTTGATGTAGGATTTCAAACCACGCTGGGCATGTGGGTTAAAGGAGCATCTATGGAGCGCACACAACTCAGATGTTCCTCAAAACAAGATGTAAACAGTGAAACATGCATTAAAGGACATTTTTAAAATGTTTAACATGCTGTTGTTAACTACTGCATTTGACAGTGTATCACGTGGTGGGGAACAAAGCTGTGCAAATATTTGTCAAGGTTCGACTAGATGTTGTTTGGTGCTATATGTAAATACAACGTGTGACGATCATCATGTAGGATGCCCTTGAATAGTTCTCATGTTCATAATATCACAATTTTTTTTGACTAATTCATTACTGCTAAGGACATGCTGTATATAACAATCATATATTTTCCCTCTGAACCTCTAGATGGGTTGCACAGACTGTTAGAAAAATAAGATGTATAGGATGAATGAAGTTTAACAACGCAAAAAAAAAAACATTTTCAAAAACAACATTTAAAATGTTATCTGGATTAACTGTCTATAATAATCTCTTCTTCCCTCTCCTTTCCTCCTTCCTTGTTACATCCACCAGGGGTATAACAAGGCCGTAGACTGGTGGGCGCTGGGCGTACTCGTCTATGAAATGGCAGCAGGGTACCCGCCTTTCTTTGCTGATCAGCCCATTCAGATCTATGAAAAGATCGTATCAGGGAAGGTGAGCCTGACTCTCTGATTTCCACTTTGTCCTGCATTTAATATCTATTTGTAACATTTGGAGTATACCCACGCCTCATCCACAGTCCCTGACTTCTTTCTTCTGGTTTATTGTAGAAAATGTTTCAGTGTGGTTTATTTTCATAGTATAGCCCAATTTTAGGAATAAACAAAACTGTTAGAATTAATCCTCAGCGGCAATTTCAATTTTGGGTCAAGCATGCCTCTGTACACTTTGAAGGCAGGTACTTTACATAATACAGTATGATAGACCATTCCAATTTAGAAAATACTGCCTTCTGTCTTATTTTACTTTGCTGACTGATTTTACTTTTTTTTCAGGCTGATAAAGACATATTCAGTTATTTTTCTGTTGGATTTCAGCCAAATGCATCTCTATTCTGTCCTAATAATATGCTTTTATTTACGGAGACACTCTGTAATGATTCTGTTGCATGTCAGGGGTGCACACATGGGGGCAAAAAGATGCACAACACAAACACACCCACTCATGCAAAGGCCTTTTCACAGTCTATTACATTTATTACAGACAGACTGTTGTAGCAGATGTCAGCAGTGGTGGCCTGAAGGTTAGAGAAGCAGGTTTGTTCCTATAAATCTGGGTGGGGCAAGTGAATGAGCAGCACTTGCCTCTCCCTCATTTAAACCACTTCATGTTCCCTTGGGCAGGCCTGTGTGAATGTGAGTAACTGACTGAGTGTCAACAAGGCATTCTCAGCCATACTTACCTGCTTTAATAAAGGCTAAAATAAAATAAAAAGTTTGTGCCAGAAGATTTTACCAAGGAAACACCCATCACTGGCTTTTTCAATCACAACTGTAATATATGTCATGAAGTGACTTTCAGTTGAATTATTCTTGTGTTATATCAAACAGCAGGAGTATGAAATTAGATATTTATTTGAATATACATTTTTTTCTTCAGCACATTTTGCATTTTTTTTCCCCCCAACATTATTCGTCAATCCACACACTCGCACCTGGAAAATGACTAGTTGAGGGAGGTGAAGCATTAGTTACTTACTCTTTCTGTACAGTTGTATTTAAATTGCGAGAGATTCATAGACTGCATCTCCGAATTCTACTGCTGCCTCATTCTTCTTCTTGCCTTCTGTCTCAGGTGCGTTTCCCATCTCACTTCAGTTCAGACCTGAAGGACCTCCTGAGGAACCTGTTACAGGTGAAAGCAAATATCTCAGTCATTCTGATGTTAAGGCTGCCTTTACTTTGTTGTGTGTTCTGAATTTATTCTAATGGAAAAGTGAGAAAAATTTGTCGCTATTATCCTCAGGTGGATCTAACAAAACGTTACGGCAACCTCAAGAACGGGGTCAACGACATCAAGGGACACAAATGGTTTGCAACCACTGACTGGATTGCCATCTACCAGAAAAAGGTAAGTGTGGCTGTGAGTTTTAAACTTTGTAGATGTGTTAACTTCCCTTCTGTAAAGTACTCTCCTTAATTGACGCTTTTAATTGTCTTCAGGTGGAAGCTCCCTTCGTCCCCAAGTTCAAAGGACCAGGCGACACCAGCAACTTTGACGACTACGAGGAGGAGGAGATCCGTGTCTCTTTCACTGAGAAATGTGCCAAGGAGTTTGCGGAGTTCTAGAGTTAGAGAGCGAGAGAGGAAGAAAGAAGGAAGTAGGGAAAGTCAAAGGTAGGCTGGTCAAGTGGGAGACGTGAGGAGAGAGTACTGTCTCCTGTCCAATCACAAGCACCAGCTACAAAAAGAGGGGGGGAAATGGGATAGAGAAGGGAAAAAGAGCAAGGACACTGACAACCAGCAGTGTTGCCTTTTCTGTTGCGTTTCTGTTGTATTTTATTTATTATTCTGTCTTATTTATGGATCCCTTTACAACGAAGGTTTGCTTCAGATTCATGAGTGTTGGGAACCCCACTTATCTAGAGTTGCCTCTAGACATTTTCACCCAAGATCTGCCCTGCTCTTTTATTGTTGCATTCATAATTTAGTCACTTTTGGGCCATATCACAGAAATCAGTCAGTCTGTTCTAATCTCCTGCAGTCTGTTGGTCATCACATGAAGCCCATTGAGTCATACAAGTTGAGGTCTCAGTCTGCACAAAGCTTTCTTAAATTTAAACTGATAACCGGCTAACTTGCTCTCTCTTTTGTGAGCAAGAGGAGCATCAAAGTGACCATTTAAATGAATCACACACATGCACGTAAATAACTTTTATGTTTTGCAGTCCTTTTTCTTTTAAATATTTAAACCTTCACCGTTTCATATCATAGACGGCATACGTCGAGTCACTGGCATGATTGGCCAAAAGAAAAACGTAAAGATGATGCATTGTGTGCTCAAACAAGTTTCGGTCAGAGACAAATGACACTTGTTGCTTGTAAAAAGATAGTAGTGACACTAATGATATCATGTCAGGCTAACAAACAAGGAAATTTGGATAAGGGAACGTAAATATCTCAGTTTTAATGGTGTTGTGAAGGAACACCATAACATAATGGTATCTCAGGTTTGAACATATCACTTAATAAGACATTTTATCAACATATAGCATTGGGATTAGCAGGTAAAGAAGATGTGTGCGACACTTGCTTATGATATAGATTTGGGAATTCAAAGTTCTGGTTAGCACTAAGAGGAACGCGCGGGACTACCTTGACTTTGGGTTAGCGTATTCCACAGTTTCCCCTTCCAGAAGATTTGGTTTTGCTAACTCAACATCTCTGTTTGGTATTAAAAGCACTCACTGTCTCTGCTCAGAGCTCACTTACTAGTCAAGTTGATGCGGCATTTTGAATCAACCGTTTGGCCTTTCCAACTCCAACTAAGGGAGACTATCTGAGGCAGGCTACCTCAAACTGCTTCTGGCTGGTGGTCAACGGAGCACTTTGACCAGTCATTGAAGGCAGTCTGGATAGTGTGCTTTATGGTTTTTTATAGAGACCTGTGTTTATGTTCATCTCCCCAGCACCCAGCTCTCCTCTTATCACTTGCAAAGTTGGACCACATGTTTTAAATGTGAAAGCAAACTCTATTTTAATCTCTGTGTTTACATGCACAGTTTAATTTAGAATTGTATGTGGTGGTGGTGATGATGGTGTAAAGTTGGAATGGAACAAGTTTAAGATGGTGCACCTGGAGTTGATTAGAACTAGTACTGAGAAGAGACAAAAATGATCTTAGTGCACAGTATACAAGCTGCCTGTACAGTGCATGACACATACAGTATCTTTTCAAGTGTTCAATGCCTCCTTATAGCTCCAGAGCTATGATGGCAAAGGACTCAAGCAATGCCCAAAATGGTGGTCATTGTAGGATTTGGTCATTCAGAATTTATAAAACAAAACAAAGTGACACTGGTGTCTGTTTCAAACATTCAAATGCCTTTTTCATAGCTGTTTAATGTGCCACCATAATGAAAATATTCTGTTTTGGTTCAGACAGGTGCTCTGGTTTTCTGCGATTGCTTTAAAATCCAGATATTTTTGATTCACACGAGTCCTTCCTGTCCAAAACAGTTTAGATATGGGGAAATATAGTTCAATATGTACAGTATAACTGTGCTGTAATATTACATGGCCCCAGGTTTGATTTAAAGACAAATCAATTTATGAATATGCACCATGTCAGCACAGCATTAGAAGAATTAATGAAGGTCTTAAAGGGCCATTCATTCAGTATTGCACTTCCATAAAACTTGCAAGAGACGTGCAGCAGAGGCCTAGATATCCAAATTTGATGCCGTGTTCACATCATATGGGATGGACGGTAGCGATTGGAAAGATTACCATGTCCACTTGTGAGCGTTGACACCATCTGACAACTTTTCACAGGCTGAGGAGTAGTCCCCTTTACTAGTTAACTGACTTTGCATGTAAAATCAATGGGGTCCAGGACCTCTCTGATGGGGCCTCAAGATGAGCTAAAGAAACAGGATCCATCTAAAGTCCCTTCATAATGTCAGCTGATATTGTGCTTTAGTAATGTATATTCCTAAACAAAGTTAATTTTACACAAATTACCACAAACAAGCTTCCTCAGTGACCCTGGGGCTTTTGGGGACATGGGGCCCGGGGCAGTTGCTTAGTTGGTAATACAACCTGGCCAATTTCCAGTAAAAAGGTTTTTGACTGATTGGTTTTCTATCAAAGAACTGAGTCACATACAAGGCAACCGACTTGTGACCAAAAGGGTTCATCCCCTCCCCTATATACCCCTACTTTTCACATTCATCTTTCTCATTGAGAGAGGTGAAACAGCTGAAAGACATTTCATTGATCACTCTGAAGTCAAAATCATATTGGCAGATAGACGGGCCTGAGCTGCAAGGTGGATACATACCTACTTGTAGTTGGTTATTATGTACTTATTTACCAACCTTTATTATTATTATTATTATTATTATTATTATTATTATTATTATTATTATTATTATGGCATTATTGTAAACCACTTGTTGAGACTTCACATTCGCTGTATTTCCTCCATGTCAAGTTTAATGTTGACTATATCATCATGGACAAAATGTTTGAAGTTATGATACAATATTAGTCTGTGTCTTCTCGATGTTTTTTTGCAGTAATACAACTTCCTCTCAATGCAGGCACAATGCTGGTACATACTGTCGCACTTTTTAGGGAAATGAGACCCCAATGTAAACCATGTTAACCCCCGCCACACACACAGACACACTGCAAAAGGAAGCAAGTCACGGGAACAGTGACATAAAAACACGATGTGTAATATTTTGCAACATGAGTATCATTCCAATAAAGTTTTACTTGTAAAAATTTACTGAACTTGGGTGTGCTTCCTGGGTGTGTTTATTTGATAGTTCAGCTCCCGCGAATTGTAGGAGATGACATATTTGAAATGTAGCGTGAGTGTTGTAGCCTGGAGGTCAGACATCCATCATCACTGCCGCCTGATGCGGAATGGAGCCGCCATCCACCCATCTGTTGACCGCACGGCTCAGTCTGATTCGCTATAACGCTTAAAAGCACGACAACAACTCAACCATCTCCTTTGCTCTGTGGTTGTACTGCGCGTTGGTGTTTCTTTGTGTTCAAATCAGATTGTTATAAACGAGACTATCGAGACTGCGAACAAAGAACACGGTGCGTTAAAAGACAGCCAATTCCACCTTAAATGCCATTTGCGTCTGTGGTGGAGACCTAGGCGCCATCTTCGGTCCACCTTAAGCGCACAATGTGGCCAACGAACGAAAGCGTACACCAGCCAGGCTTCCGTCCTTATTCTCCAGCCGGGGATCGCACTCTGGCTTCGCAGCTTTGACACAGCGTCACTTGTGAAACAGCACAGGGGGGATAAGACACACTCGGGCCAAACCCCATCCGCACTTAAAGCAGGAGAAGATGTCCGAGCCCAATAAGTACCGAGAGTGGATCCTGGAAACGATCGACTCTCTCCGCTCGAGGAAAGCCCGTCCGGATCTAGAGAGGATTTGTCGAATGGTCCGGAGACGACACGGGTCAGACCCGGACCGAACCAGGACAGAACTGGAAAAACTGATTCAAGAGCAGACGGTGCTCAAAGTTAGCTACAAGGGGTCCATATCGTACCGAAATGCGGCGAAGGTGCAGAGGAAAAGCAGAAAGAAGAGTGAGTTTACGGCCGCTGGCAGCAGCAGCAGCAGCAGCGCGGAGGCAGCGAGGGAGCGGACCAAACACGACCATATGAACAACAACGGCGACAGTGCGCACAGCTTCACCGACCAGGAGGAGGGAGAGGAGGACTCGGAGCCCAGCCCAGATTCCCACACTCAAACACCAGCCAGCACAACCGAGAAGAAGCTCGAGCCTGCCGCCGCCAGCCCGAGTAGCGGAAACGGGTGCCTCAGTTGTGGCGCAACAACGGGCTGCGCTGTCGGGAGCTGCTGTAAAGAGGAGAAAGCAAGTGCGCCGACAGACAAGGGATTAGGACCGCAGGGAGTGCGGAACTGCCCTTCGCCCGGTCTCTGTCACAGAACAAACGCACACGGCGGCAGCGGTGATGCCAGCAAGTTACCGCCGAGCAAAGCCGATGCAGTTTGCGGAGAAAAGGAGTCGTGTTTGTCCGGAGATGACACCCAGAACAAAACTTGCTCTAGGAGCGCCAGCAGCCTCCCGCAACAACAGAGGCAGAAGCAGACTGAGCTCCTCAAGCCCAAACTTCAAGTCGGAGGAGGAGGGGGCACAAAAACTGCGGGGAACTACGCCAACTCCGACCTGGGCGACAGATTGGTGGCTTCTGTCCGCAGCCTATCCGAGAAGAGCTTGCGTGGGGGCACCGCGACCAGAGGCCACGTGAAGCCGCTCGGGCTGAAGGAGATTTTGGGCTATCTGAGCAGCCAGGACCGGCTGTCGGAGGAGAAGCTGACCCGAGGCAAAGTCAAAGTGGTCATGGAGAGAGAGGTGGCGAGGGGCAGGCTGCGCAGGAGCCGCTGCGGGAACATCACTCTTCCTCTGAGGGGGATGGTGGTGGAGAAGCCGATGCCGAAGAAGGCGTCCGCTGACAGTCTTGTAAAGAGCGCACTGCAGGACGCGCACACTGTGAAAAAGGTGGGCGCTGCACTGCTAACTCAGTATTTCCAACACGTCCCGGTTGTACAGGGCGCCGAACAGCGACAGCTTGATGGCTTGCCGATAAATTAATGATCACTGGTTAAAACCGCGCACACGGCACCAGGATGCGCTCGGCTTCCCTCGCCAAATATGTTTATTTCTTGTTCAAACCCGATGTTTTAGATGCAAAAAGTGTTCAGGAGGGATTTCCCACATTTAGGAAGATAGGGTAATTGTTGTTTCATTAATTGTCAGCGGGATGCGACCGTGCCTGTGTTGCGTGTGTCCTCTGTAGCCTCGGTTAATATGTGTGTGTGTGTGTGTGTGTGTGTGTGTGTGTGTGTGTGTGTGTGTGTGTGTGTGTGTGTGTGTGTGTGTGTGTGTGTGTGTGTGTGTGTGTGTGCGGGCGGGCGGGCGTGCGCGCGTGCGCGCGGCTCTGCTTCCTGCACAAAGAAGCAGGCGGCTTCCCCGGCTCCCAGGATGAGCGCGCGCACTATAAAGAGCGTCTCTGCACGGATCGAGCACGGGCCGGTTCTGTTGTCGTTGCCAGTGCCACATCTCACTATTTGTGGTCAATAAGAAGATTTAATTTCGCTCTCAGGAACTTTAGCTGCGCGGAACAGAGCGCGGAGTGTCTGGGCCTGCCGCGCAGTATGCGGTGTCTGTGCAAACTTGAGACGTGCCGCTGCCGCTCTCATCTGGGCGCTGCTCTGTCGCGCAGGCCGGCGGACGACTCAGCCCAAACAGCCGAGCATCACGTTTGTTCATGTAGCATATAGGCTATATTTCATTTCGTGTGGCGAGTTTCTGACCCCGTAGTTTTGTTTCCCTCTTCCCCTCGCATCTCTCATTCCGTGCCTCATAAAATCCTTTGTATTATTTCTGACAGCACGCTCTCCTCCCCCCTCCCTTGTGGGTGCAGACTTGAGTAGGCTAAGTAAGTAGGCGGCTATCGGTATTTCTGATGGCCTATCTGTGTTTTTCTCTAAGTGGGAGGTATTTGTCATCTAGCTACTTATTTTTATAGGCTACCGTTTAAAGCTCTGATCAGCTAGGTTCCAATGAGTGCAACCTGAATGAGAACTTCCCTCAAACTCAAGTGTTGCCCATTCATCTCCGAGGATGTGCGTTATCTCCACTTCCTTTTGTTGAATGGAGACATATGTGTGTGTGTGTATGTATGTGTATATATATATATATATATATATATATATATATATATATATATATATATATATATATATATATATATATAAAACGTTATCTTTCATTGCAGCCGCCGGCCCCTTCTCTCCAGGAGAATGAGCCGATGGAAACAGCCAGTGAAGAAGAGGAACGGGAAGAGAATGAGGAAGAGGAGGAGGATGATCCCCGGAGTTCTGAAGAGGAAGGAGGACCTACCCCTGTAGCCATGACAACCGAACCAGAGCTCATTGAGAAAACCACAGAAGATGCTGAGATCCAGACAGCATCTAAGGAGGAGAGCCCCCAGCAGCAGCACTTTGGCAAAGGTGTGCGTGCGTGTGTGCGTGGATAGGCTATGTGCAGCGTCTGATTTAAAGGTTCTAGTTATCACTAGTAACCTTCCTCTGTTAAGGGGAGACGGGATGGTATAACACCTTTTGTTTGAGCATCAGTAACTCAGTGGTTGTTTGTGCTAGATCTCTCAAATTTTGATACATGGTACCCATATTCGTTTACTGTAAATACAACTTACTTGGGTGTCTACTACACAATCACAGATTATGTGACATTGTTACAACCTACCTCACTACTGGGGTGAGTTGTGTCAATAACTGGGGATAGATGTAACAATGAGAGGTAATTTGCTGAAATAAGATTCATACTTATGCAACAACATCATTGAAGAATAAAGTAAAAGTGCCTTAAAATAAACAAGCCCTATTTCTTCTAAAACTTTACATTTAGCACAACAAACAATTGCTGTGAATGTGTTCATGTATTTTCTTCCTGAATGTGCATGATTCACATAAGGGTTCAATCACTGTCACAGTTGTGGCAAATGTAGATGGGTTCCCCTGGGTTGCAGGCTTTTTTTGGTCCCAGGCTTACAATGTACTACACATTAAATGAACTACAGAAACGCACAACTATCCCCACGCCAAGCAGCCATTACATAGCTAACTGTTTTAGCATGTGGGTTTTAACGGGCATGAATGCAAAGCATCAAATTAAACGGAAAAACTACTTTTTTCCTTAGTTTGTGTGAGTCAACCATTGTATCTACAATACAATGAATGCTAGGCAAAAAATAATCTTTGTTACTTTTTTTTTTTTTTTGCTGACTTGCCACTTCTCCTGAGAGCTCTAAAAGGAAATGGGAGTGTACGATATTAAAGACATCACCGCTGCAAATTGGTCAACCCAGTTTTACAACCGTCTCCCCTAGTACTATCATGACTACTACTTCTACTTTAAACTTTTTAAACTTTTGTAGGAAAATGTTTTCTAACTCTTACTAATATATTACATAATTACTTTACTGTTGACCTCATTAACGGTTATTTAAATATTACTGTTTTTGTTTTTTGTAATTTGTTTCTGATGTGAAACACTATTTTATGACTTTGTTTTTTAAATTACTGTTTAAATACATTTTGTGTGTTTAATTTTAATATCAATACTATTGTTCACTATACATTTTGACTATTACTACTACTACTACTACTACTAATAATAATAATAATAATAATAATAATAATAATAAGTAAAAGCTGGTCTTTAATTTTTTCTCTTCACTCTTTTTGTCTGGGTTTGGCTGCTGGTCTCACAGGGATGTGCCGGCTTGATTCCCTAACCAGGACGCCGTGTCCACCTGTTCAGGGAGCTACCCTGTCACAATGTAACAGCACACACTTGGAGGAGAGAGCTGTCGTCCCTGATCAGCTATATACGGAGGCACAAGTAAGTGCAAGCATGTGCATCTGTCCTGTTGCTTTTTATTGTTGTATGATGTTCCGTGCATTATCAAAACAGGTCAAAATTACTCTAACGCCAGCCATGAAATACAGCGCCCTTCGTTAGAGTCTAACTGGGGACCTTTGTTGCATGTCTCCCGTCATTTCTCTACTACAGTCTTTAACCCTCCTGTTTTCCTCGGGTCAAATTTGACCCATTTTCAAAAAGTTTCTATATCAGAAATTTTTGTTTTCTTTCAACCAAATTAAAAACAAAAAATAACGTGGATGGTTCCGTACAACTATTACTCTTCACAAGTAAAATAAATGATCAGATGATCAGTTCACTACTTGAATTTGGGTTTTTTATTCAATTTTATAGCATTTGAAGATATTTTTTTTTTATATAAAAGAATGTTGAAAAAGGTGACAAAAATGTTGAAAAAGACACCCAAACAGTTGGGAAAAAAAGTTTAAAAAAAAAACTTGACAAAAAATACTTGGATAAAAGTGACAAAAGTGTCAAACGTTGGAAAAAAAAACTAGAAAATCATAAAGTTGCATGGTTGATGGGAAGACAACATAAGGGTTGATAAAGGCTAAAAATACCCCAGATGTTGGATATGTTCTAAAATCATATCCCACATCTCAAATCCCTTAACCAGTGATGGAAGAAGTATTAAGATAATTTACCTTATTAAAAGTACTACTAATATGATATATAGGAATTGTGGGTGACTTAGCAGTTGTAGTTGTCATGATGCGTGACACAGTCAGCTCCTTTCATCCTTGAGTTTAGGAGGAGGTCATATTACTCTGATGCTTTCAACATGATATTTTCTCTGCCACTCTTTCTAGTGATGTTGCCTTGTTCCAGGGAGCAGATATCTTATTTTTGTCATGTTCATTTATTTGCATCTTTGTTTGACTCCCTCTCTTCTCTCCACCTACATAATCAGATGCAGCATGACAGAAACAACCACACCTCCTCAGGCTTTAACAGTGAGTTCTGCTTTTTCAGATAATATCAAAGTCTGTGTGTATGTGTTTGGTGGCTAGCAATGATGACAGGTAATCAGAATGTACTTAATTTGTTTTTCCATCGTAGGCTTGGAGTCTAAGACAGAGGTTGGAGTGTCGTCCTGCCTGCTCACACCCACTGCCTCCCCGAAGGACTCCAGCACATCTGAGGAACGAGGGATGAACGGAGTTAGCACTGGAGGGTAAGTACAGCAGAGATACTGGAGAGACACTGAAGACAGACTCATTGGCTTGGTAGTGTCTGCTCCCCTCTTACCTTACCCCTCTTATCATCACCTTTTAAGTCAAGTAAGATGTTGTGAACTTGTTGGCAAACAGAAGCTTATTTACACAAAATTAAAGTTAAAAATGTATTCATTACTAAAAACATGGAAATCCATCAAGATATGGCAACCAGTTCTGGCCACGGTGGACCCCTCTGGACTGAACTTTGTCTCACCCAACTAACAACAGGATCTGACTACAGCCTGTTCTAGCAATTTGAATATAACTAGGCCTGCACGGTGGTGTGTGTCTGTCTTGTCATTATGTTTTAGGTTATTTTATAATTATTTTAGGGGTATGTCTCACTTTTTTTTTTTAGTATGATGTGTATAGTGCGAGCCCTGCTGTGTTTGTTCTTATTTTTATTTTTTTTATGATGTGTGTATAGTGCGAGCCATAGACTGTATATGGTGCGAGCCCTGCTGTGTTTTTTCTTTTTTTCTCTCTTTTGTTATGTTCATTTCATGGAAAAAGTGGTTCTATACAGTACAGGCCAAATGTTTGGATACACCTTCTCATTCAATGCGTTTTCTATATTTTCATGACTATTTACATTGTAGATTCTCACTGAAGGCATCAGAACTATGAATGAACACATATGGAATTATGTACTTAACAAAAAAGTGTGAAATAACTGAAAACATGTCTTATATTCTAGTTTCTTCAAAGTAGCCACCCTTTGCTTTTTTGATAGCGCTGCAAACCCTTGGTGTTCTCTCAATGAGCTTCATGAGGTAGTCACCTGAAATGGTTTTCACTTCACAGGTGTGCTTTGTCAGGGTTAATTAGTGAAATTTTTTCCCTTATTAATGGGGTTGGGACCATCAGTTGTGTTGTGCAGAAGTCAGGTTAATACACAGCGGACATCCCTATTGGACAACTGTTAGAATTCATATTATGGCAAGAACCAATCAGCTAAGTAAAGAGAAACGAGTGGCCATCATTACTTTAACAAATGAAGGTCAGTCAGTCCGAAAAATTGCGAAAACTTTGAATGTGTCCCCAATTGCAGTCGCAAAAACCATCAAGCGCTACAACGAAACTGGCTCACATGAGGACCCCCCAGGAAAGGAAGACCAAGAGTCACCTCTGCTGCTGAGGATAAGTTCATCTGAGTCACCAGCCTCAGAAATTGCAAGTTAACAGCAGCTCAGATTAGAGACCAGATGAATGCCACACAGAGTTCTAGCAGCAGACACATCTCTAGAACAACTGTTAAGAGGAGACTGCGCGAATCAGGCCTTCATGGTCAAGTAGCTGCTAGGAAACCCCTGCTAAGGAGATTTGTTTGGGCCACAACACACACAAACACAAGGAATGGACATTAGACCAGTGGAAATCTGTGCTTTGGTCTGATGAGTCCAAATTTGAGATCTTTGGTTCCAACCGCCGTGTCTTTGTGCGACGCAGAAAAGGTGAACGGATGGATTCTTCATGCCTGGTTCCCACCGTGAAGCATGGAGGAGGAGGTGTGATGGTGTTGGGGGTGCTTTGCTGGTGAAACTGTTGGGTATTTATTCAAAATTGAAGGCATACTGAACCAGCATGGCTACCACAGCATCCTGCAGCGACATGCCATCCCATCCGGTTTGCGTTTAGTTGGACCATCATTTATTAACAGAACAATGACCCCAAACACACCTCCAGGCTGTGTAAGGGCTATTTGACCAAGAAGGAGAGTGATGGAGTGCTGTGCCAGATGACCTGGCCACCACAGTCACTGGACCTGAACCCAATCGAGATGGTTTGGGGTGAGCTGGAACGCAGAGTGAAGGCAAAAGGGCCAACAAGTGCTAAGCATCTCTGGGAACTCCTTCAAGACTGTTGGAAAACCATTTCAGGTGACTACCTCTTGAAGCTCATCAAGAGAATGCCAAGAGTGTGCAAAGCAGTAATCAGAGCAAAGGGTGGCTACTTTGGGGAATCTAAAATATAAGACATGTTTTCAGTTATTTCACACTTTTTTGTTAAGTAAATAATTCCATATGTGTTCATTCATAGTTTTGATGCCTTCAGTGAGAATCTACAATGTAAATAGTCATGAAAATAAAGGAAACGCATTGAATGAGAACGTGTGTCCAATCTTTTGGCCTGTACTGTACATAGCTGGAACGGAAATGTGTGTATTGAATACCAGAACCCCAATAAAAAGACTTAAAAAAAAACAACATGGAAATCACAGTGCTCCCATATCTAATAAACCAAAACTTATAACAATAACACAGGGCAAAAACACCCATTAAAACCATAGATAAAAACAACACAACACAACATTCTTTTATTCAATTTTCAGCTCTGATATAACTTTAGAAGTTACGAATTTTAACATCCTCCTGCAGGTTTTGTAATGGGCCAACCGCCCTTTTCCTCATCTCTCTAGGTTTCTGAAGTCTGAGGGGACCAGTGGGAGCCCGGTGGACTGGACAGTGTCTGATGTGGTCAGTTATTTCACAACAGCAGGTTTCCCCGAGCAGGCTGCTGCCTTCAGGACCCAGGTGAGCCTGTTATCCCCTTTAACAACCACTAGAGGCCACCAGAGACAAGGAATAATGGCTGTACTTGAACCTTTAACAGTTGTAACCTACATCTACTTACCCACGTTGCTTTGCTCTCTTCATTAGGAAATCGATGGCAAGTCTCTTCTCCTCATGCAGCGTAATGATGTTTTGACTGGCCTTTCGATCAGACTTGGCCCCGCCCTCAAGATCTATGAGCGTCATGTAAAGGTCCTGCAGAAAACACATTTTGAGGATGATGACTGTTAACAATGAAAATGCACATAGAGACTGTTATGTCTGTATCTACACATAGCTCAAGTAATCCTATAAAAGTGTATGCATGATATACTATACACTTCACTTTTCATCTCATGTCAAACAGCACACATGCACGCACACACACACACACACCCACCTAGTTTTCTCTCGCTCTGGCCCTCTGTGACTGCTCTGGTTCAGAAACAACAAACAGAAATGAGACTGGATTTCCTGGATAACAGGGATTTTCTACCAAACCGAGCACAAATGTTGATGGGAGAAAGTAGACTCATACAATTTTCAGATACAGAGGTAAAAAATTATAATTATTTCATTATTTCCAATGATCAAGCACTTTCTCGACTAAACTGTGCAAGATGGTTTGTTTTTAAACTGTTATTTTGTGCTGACCTTTATGCACATTTTGAAGAAGGTCTGGTTAATTCTGTGTGGAAGTAAATTTCCTTTTGTTCTTTTGGGGCTGTGGTGCAACAAATAAGAAGTTGACCAGATTAAACACATTCCCAGAAGCTGGAGCGGATGGTTGGGATGCTGACCCGTCAAATATCCACCCTATATGTCAGACTAGAATCCGGTGCCAGATTCACGGCCTAGTGCAGAAGGCCGTAGGTCAAAGCAATAAGCTGATAATTTCCCTACTAAATTAAATTAAGACTGCCGATGGTAAAAACATGGCTGCATTAAACTGCTCAGCTCGTTTCACTGCAGCAGAAGATGGTCGCATGCTGAAAGGATTCAATTATTACAAGGAAATTTTTCCTGGAAAAGTTCAGCAAAGAGTATACAGTAAGAATACAAAAACTTCCATTGAAATAAAAATCGCAGAGCTGAGATGCTGTGGCTTCTTAATGTGGCAGAACTCGTCAGTCAGGCTCAGGATAGTATCTCTAGACTAGGGTTGGGTATCGTTTGGGTTTTTTCCAATACCGGTGCTAAAACGATACTTTTAAAACGGTGCCGGTGCCTGAACCGAAATATATATAATATATTCATAATGTATATAATATAAAATATAAAAAAGGAGCAAAAAAAGACAGTTGGCGACATTAAAGAACGGCTTGTTTATTTCTAAAGCCATATGGTCAAAATGAAGTGATTGATTAATAATGTAATAACAATGACTTATTTCACCAGTAAATTGCCGGTAAACGACAAAAACAAACACCAGATGGGAAAAGGGTATTTTACAATAACTTAAAATACACCACAAGGCTGGCGAGTTTCAAGTGAACGGTAGCTGCAGTCAGACTGTTACGTCCCGGTGTTGGAATCCTCTACAGGGAAATACAGTCACACTTTACACCGCTTAACGTAAGCTGTCAGCATTTTAACCATTGTATTTAATCCTGCTACTAGCTAACGGTAACGTAGCATCCCGTGCAGCGATGCTTAAAAAAAAAAAAAAAAAGTCAGGCACCGAAATTTTCGTTCTTATTCGGTCTCCTTACTACCGTTTACGTCGGAACCAGTGCCCTATTGGCAGCGCGTTTCGGTACCCATCCCTACTCTGGACAATTGAAAACGACTGGCGATGTCCTCGCTGCTGTATATTTCCTACAAAGGTTTTTTTGGGGGTCATTTGGTGCCACTGGTCAGCAGGTGTCACTGATTGGTACGGTGGAAACATAACTCTTAGTTTAGAGTTAGAGTAGAATGGTTAGGTTTTTAGGCTTAAAATAAGTCTGCAACTAACGCTACAGACCCATCTAAAATATCTTTATGAAACTCGCCTCATAGTCGGCTGTAGAAATGTTGATCAAACATGCCAGATAACTGAACTGAAATCAGCAGAGCAATCAACTCTCAACTAAATATTATAGTGTATATATTAATAATCAGTCAATTTTATACATCAGCCTCCATCTGTAAATTTTTTTTTTTTAAATGATAAATGATGTTATTGCAGGGTAAAGCTGAGTCAATCAATCAACTAATCTCATACCACCAGCATTTTGAACTGTTTTACCGGTCAAATCTTAGAAACCAAATGCTGTCATGATCACATATCTCATTCCCACCTTCACTGTAAAGGGCATACATTCCAGGTTTGGCATCTCCTCTGTGCATGCATTATAAAATGACTGTTTGTTTGCATATTTGTATGTTTGTATTCCCTTTTTTCAGCATATTGGTTTCATTTTATGAAGGTTTTCAGTCCACTATCCACTCCCTGATGTTCACATCAGTGTTTCTTTGTGCATTTAAACCTCCTCTACCTCTTTCCCCTCATTTCCCCCTTCCCTTTCACTTTCTTTGCAACTTCCAAGAACACATTTTCAGGTTATTCCACTTAGTTGAAGCTGTATGCTATGGTATTTGTTGCCCCTGTTAGCATTCAGATCATTTCATTCTCATTAGTCAAATCTGTAGGAAAGGACAGCTGTGTTTGAGTCCAAATTCTCACAAGGGTATTGTAAAGTGTGTATATGCTCTTGTTGCTTGTCTCAAGTTCTTTGTTAAAGGAAAATTTTAGCAATAAAAGTTTTAATTAAAATACCACAATGTGTCCATTCTGAGAGAGAGAGAGAGAGAGAGAGAGTGTGTGTGTGTGTGTGTGTGTGTGTGTGTGTGTGTGTGTGTGTTGCATGTATAAATAATGTGCATGTTTGTGAGGGTTGTGTCTGGTACACACACATGCACAAATGTGCATATGTAGAGTGTGTGAGGGAGGGAATCCAACAACAAAGCAGCTGGGTTACAACAGCTACTCCCTTCACTCACAACGGCATGGAGTCGAGGGAGGAAAGACCATGCTGCATTTTAGAAAAGATAAGACTTATCCAAATGGGACGGATGAGAATATAAGTCATTTCTTTTGGGGAAAAAAAGCTCTATACAGCATTTATTTTGACCTATAAATATTTCAGAGTAAGCCTGGAAGTATTTTCCATGATCAGCCAGGGACTTGTGCCTGCATTTGCTGGTAAGAGTCGGGTATCACGCTATATCTGTCCTGGGACACTCTCCAAGGTAAGTGCTTGGGATCTGTTTGTGTGTGTGTGTGTGTGTGTGTGTGTGTGTGTGTGTGTGTGTGTGTGTGTGTGCGTGTCTGATGATGATGATGATGGGGTTACAAATAAGACAGGGAGGCAGATTGGAATATTTATATCTTCACTGAAAAAGAGACCTGTTGCAGCTCCCACAAACATGTTGGTTCAAGGCAGAGGAAGAACAAAAGACTGAGACTCTCTGCTGGGAACTTGGCTCCAGGAAGACCAAAACCACACCAGGGCAGTTCAGGTCAGGTCAGGCAGAACCTGAAACCTTTGGCACTGATCACAGCAGAAATCAGACTATACAAGAGCAGCCCCTGAATTCACCACAGTAAACAACTGCAGAGGACAGTGACGGGGTAGATCTAGTGTTAAAAACATCGGATATCTGACTAGACCAAGGAGACCAGTCATGCCAGGCTCTGGAGGAGCAGAGTGAGTGAAACAGCTGCATGTGGACAATATCTAGTATTGACATTGTTTGTGGCATAAAACTGTGGCATAAAAATCAATGTGCAAGTTGGATGTGCAGGTGATCAAGTTAAAATATATATATATATACAAAATATACGTTTTACATTAAACTCAAAATGATTAAAGAATTAAATATATGTTTTTATGTGTACAGGCTCATGTAGTTGCTACGCACAGAGCTAAAGAGAGTCTAAATACAGCTCTGTGTCACATGAGGAAATTAGAGCTACAAGTGCAGAGTCTGCATGTGAGAGAGTCATAATGTGTCTCTTGTTTGGAAAGCCCAAAGGGAGAAGATTTCTCCACTGCCATCCTGAAACAGAAACACAGACCGAACAGACTCATTGTGGACGAAGCTCTCAATGAAGACAGCAGCATTGTCAGCCTGTCACTGGTGTGTGTGTGTGTGTGTGTGTGTGTGTGTGTGTGTGTGTGTGTGTGTGTGTGTGTGTGTGTTCTTGTTTAACTTTATTCGTGGGGCCCAAAAACCGTGAGTCCAGTATACTTGTGGGGTCCCGACAGCTTTGTGGGGGCCAAAATGCTGGACCCCACAAGTTTAAAGGGCTGTTTGAGGGTTAAGACTTGGTTTTAGGATTAGGGATATAATTAGGTTATGGTTAGGGTGAGGGTTAATTTTGGGCATTTAGTTGTGGTTAAGGTTAGGGTAAGGGGCTAGGGAATGCATTATGTGGGTTAGGGTTACGGGGTTAGGGTTAGGGGTGACGGGTCCCCACAAAGATAGTGCCACAAATCTGTGTGTGTGTGTGTGTGTGTGTGTGTGTGTGTGTGTCTGTGTGTGCATGCGTGCGTGCGTGTGTGTGTGTGTGTGTGTGTGTGTGTGTGTGTGTAAATATGTATAAATATATCCTAGTCATGTTTGTATGTGTTCTGAGATTTGTGTGTGTGTGTGTGTGTGTGTGTGTGTGTGTGTGTGTGTGTGTGTGTGTGTGTGTGTGTGTGTGTGTGTGTGTTTGCACTAGATTAAGACAGAGGAGCTGCAGCTCTTCCGGGGGGACACGGTGGTGTTGCGAGGGAGGAAATGTCGCCAAACAGTGTGCATCGTCCTGACAGATGAAACCTGTGGGCATGAGCGAATCCGCATGACTCGTGTGACGCGCAACAATCTGCGTGTCCGGCTTGGTGATGTCATCAGGTAGCCTAGATCTCACACCTGTATCTTTGCGTATGGTATATGGTTAGCTCGCTTTGCCAGACCCTACATGTGAGGTTTGACAATATTATCTTGAATAACCAGGATGTTGATTTGTGTTTTATCGCAGTATTCATGCCTGCCCTGATATCAAGTATGGGAAGCAGATCCATGTCCTCCCTATAGATGACACCATCGAGGGCCTTACAGGAAACCTCTTTGATGTTTTCCTCAAACCGTATTTTCTGGAGGCTTACCGGCCCATACATAAAGGTACTGCAACACCTCTGCCGCTTATCATACCACAGTAAAACAGCTCTGTTCATAACATGATCCTGTCCCAGGGGATTTGATCAAAATACAGCCTAGAAAACCTGCTTAGAAATATAGGAATTATTGGATATGGTAGAATAACACAAAGTAATTCTGCTAAATAATACACATCCCATTCATTATTAATTTCACTTTACTTCCAACAAATTGTGTGTCCAAATACAATACACATTTTGGGCTATAGGCTCTTAAGGCAAACATTTGGATAGTCATCATGGAAACATTAATTGGTCATGTGACAAGGGCTGGGAAGATTTTTTTCACAGAACCGTATAAAAATAAAGTGCTATACAATTATAATAAACTTGCTTCAAACTTGAACAAAGAAAACCTTGCTGTACACAGTTTTCAGATGAAAGGAAACAGAAGAGAAATAAAGTGTAATACACAATTTATTTCTTACAGCAACAAGTGCTCTACAGTGAGTTCAATATGTTTCTACTTCTAAACTGTCCTTAAAATTTCAACAAAGTACACAGTTGCTATACAATGTGTGTTTAAAGTATATATCCATTTACCAAATGGAAAGGCAGTGATTGGCAGAACAGGCAGCAAAGTGACAGTACTCTGATCAAATGGAAATCAAATTTGTCAGATTGACAGCACTCTAGCCCAATGGATTGGGGGGGGGCACAAGGCAGGTGCCACCCAGGGCTCCCCCTCTAGACCCACCCCTGATCTAGAGCACACTTACTGTAGATGATGGTGGTGACTTTTTTATCCGTGCTGCCAGGTGACATCTTCTTGGTGAGAGGAAGCATGCGGGCGGTGGAGTTCAAGGTGGTGGAGACTGACCCCAGCCCCCACTGCATTGTTGCCCCAGACACGGTCATCTACTGCGAGGGCGAGCCAATCAAAAGAGAGGTCTGTGAGAGATTCAGCTTGTGTACCAGCTTTATATTATAATACACATTTCAGAAAGTATACAATATGTACTTATCTAAATGCACTATGTTGGTAGTTAGTGTGGGAGGAATGTGCTTTGATGTTTGTAGGAAATTATCCAATGCATACACTGCAACTTTGGAACACAACGACCAATTTAAAAATGTTTTTAGTTAATTGTTCATTGTTCATTTTCAAAACTGTTGTTCAATCCATTGCTGAATCATCTACCATAATTTGTCACTTTTTCCCAAGCTGTCAGTCACCCCTCTCTTGTCCATAGTACATTGCAGTGCAGAACAACTCCATGAACATGACACTTAAAATGTTAGAATTTCTGTCTGCATGTTGGCCTTTAAAAATATACTTAATTCATGTCATTTTCCAGTATGAAAGATCTACATATTGAAAACTAGGCTAGAATACTGTATATATTGTAGTAACTGTGACACAGGGTTGTCTACAGACTTGATGCCCTCATGGATGTATATTTTTCATACTGCAAAGATGTCTGGTCCACCTTATCCAATTGAGATGGAACTCATTGAGATAGGCACTCTGCAGGCCAATTAAGTATCTTGTCATCTTCCTGGAGCTGACTTGAGACGATGTTTGGTTTAATATTAATAACTTCTGGAAGTCTCCATTTCACTTTTGGACAGCATTAAGGTTAAGCTACATAACAGTGGCCAAATGATAATAATTAAGTTTTAATGGGCCTATTAATGGTGCAAGGAAACCTGCTTATGAAACCAGGCAGCAGGGATCCATGGATTCTTTGCAGGTAACAATGCTGCAACAGAAACTTCAGCAAAGTCACCCAGTTTGGGTGATTTAATGTACACCTTATTGGCGTCAGGAACCGGGCCAATGAGTGCATACCGCATTCATGACTGAGAACAAACCCAACCAGGTGTGAATCTTGCATATCGCCCTGTGACAGGATGAGGAGGAGAGCCTTAATGACATCGGCTACGACGACATCGGAGGCTGTCGGAAGCAGCTGGCCCAGATTAAAGAGATGGTGGAGCTTCCTCTCAGACACCCCGGCCTTTTCAAGGCTATCGGTGTTAAGGTGTCATATACACACACAAACCCTGACCCCATACACTCTTATCTCTGCTTCATTTGATTATAACATTAGGTTATTCTCTTTTAATGACTCTGTGGGTTCTTCCATTCTCTCTCTCAGCCCCCCAGAGGAATCCTGCTGTACGGCCCTGCAGGCACAGGGAAGACCCTGGTGGCCCGGGCTGTAGCCAACGAAACTGGTGCCTTTTTCTTTCTCATCAATGGTAAGGCTTTGTTTTCACACAGTGACACAGTCAGAGCATTTGTACACAGGAAGAGAGCAAGAAATAAGCTGATACTGTTTTTGCAGGTGAGTGAGAAACTTAAAATTAAGTATACAGAGTTACTATAACCTGATTAGAAATTGCAATGTACTCATTGGTGTTCTTATTTATAGATCTGTGTAGGAGAAAATGTGTTTTACATGCTGTGCATTATTATGTGACAAGGTCCGGAGATCATGAGTAAGCTGGCGGGAGAGTCAGAGAGCAACCTAAGAAAGGCATTTGAGGAGGCAGAGAAAAACGCTCCAGCCATCATCTTTATTGATGAGCTGGATGCCATTGCTCCCAAGAGAGAGAAGGTAAACAATAGCGAACAAGAACAAAATGCCTGTCTCTGTTGTACACTGTACTGTAACTTTTGTGTGTGTGTGTGTGTGTGTGTGTGTGTGTGTGTGTGTGTGTGTGTGTGTGTGTGTGTGTGTGTGTGTGTGTGTGTGTGTGTGTGTGTGTGTGTGTGTGTGTGTGTGTAGACCCATGGTGAAGTGGAGAGGCGTATAGTCTCCCAGCTCCTGACCCTGATGGATGGCCTGAAGCAAAGAGCTCATGTAGTTGTCATGGCAGCCACAAACCGACCAAACAGTGTGGACCCTGCTCTGAGACGCTTTGGTCAGGACACGCACACGCACACGCACACGCACACGCACACAATTATTTTTTTTTAAATGGCGATGTCTCTCTCCAGGCAGGTTTGACCGGGAGATTGATATTGGAATCCCTGATTCGACAGGCAGACTGGAGATCATGCAGATCCACACCAAAAACATGAAACTGGCTGGCGACATCGACCTGGAGAGGGTGAGAAAGTGTAGCAGCCCGGGCCAAAAGAAACATCATTAATGATAATAATATTAATTATCAACTAAATTAATCAAAGCTGAAACAATTAGTCAATCGACAAATCATGCAACTCTTGTGCAACAAAAATCTTTTCTTCAAGCAAACACACCAAACACGTAGATGTATTGTTGTTTAATTCTGAAGATTTTCTGCTTTTCTAGACTGTTGGAAAGGGTTTTCTGTCATTTTATACAACAAACATTTTTATTGTTATATTAAAATATGTTTAATATATTCCCCATGAAATTAAATGAATTTGTGAAATGTTACTGATTTAGAATAACGTTGTTTAACTTTCTTCAATGAGATAAAAGTGCTGAGAGTGAATATAAAAACTGAGACTTTTTCTTCTTCTCGTGAATTAAATTAAAGTCAAATTCTTTATTTTCGAGACCCTCCTAATTTAAAGTGCTCATATTATGCTTTCTCCCTTTCCTTTATTGTGTCATATATCTTTTTGTGCACGTTATAGGTTTACAAAGTGAAAAAGCCCAAAGTCCACCCCAAAGGGACTTACCATCTCCAACAGAAAACACTGTTCACAAACTGCTCCTAACAGTTCTATTGTAGTCCAGCCTTTACTTCTGTGACGAACGTGCGTCACTTTGTAACACGTTACAATGCTCGCCTAGCTGCTAGCGTGGCACTCCCTCATACTCTGCTTCTGACAAGCTAGCAGTACTTAATGCGCATGTGCGACTCCCAACAAAGATGGTACAGAAGTGTGATGCCTCACTCTGTAGCTAAAACAGAGAGCTCAACACAGGGTGAAAAGAGGAGCTGCAGCAATGTGCAGTACAACAAATATATAGTGTTTTCTGAAAATTAAACCACATAAACCTATTCTGGTACAACATCTAAATACCATTATGAACCTGAAAATGAGCATAATATGAGCATTTTAAGAGCATTACAATTACATGAAATCCACTGTATTTCTGTAACTTTTCAATGATATAATTAGACAGAAAACGCTATAACGTAAATTGTGAACCATTTTTGAGAGAATAAAACTACCCTGAGAAAAGGGAAGATGGGAATTGTGACATATTCTTAGTAAAGATATGATGATCTGATATATAAATATTCACCTTCAGGTTGAGAATCTGGGAAGCTGTCGCTCTCCGAGCTCTGCAGGGCTTGTAAATTTATGCTGAATTCTTCGATGTAAATAAACCTTTATAATCAAGAAACAGTGTCGGCGGATTCCTCACCACAGCAACATTACAGCATCGCTACCAAATACACTACAAGGTGCTAACCTGGCAATAACCGATTTAATTGAGTTCAATAAAATTCACTCTCATGCGGGTGGAATTACAGTGTAACAGCACAGGTCTAACAATATCTTCATCAAATGTGTCAGTGTCTAATTTAAGTGTTGAGCTATCAACAAAAATGTAACACCGCCTTCTGATGGCATCAAACCCAATCTTTATATGCATTTGTGCTGTTTAATAAAGTAATATTTACGTTAACGTAATATCTATCTATTAACATATCTCAGATTGCCAAAGAGACCCATGGTCATGTAGGCGCCGACCTGGCTGCTCTGTGCTCAGAAGCTGCTCTGCAAGCCATCCGCAAGAAGATGACCCTCATAGACCTGGAGGACGAATCCATTGATGCTGACCTGCTCAACTCACTGGCTGTCACCATGGATGACTTCCAAGTACACACACACACACACACACACACACACACACACGCATGCACGCAAATACACACATACAGACTTTTGCTCTTCCAGACCGTATCTGGGTGTACTAATCCCTCAATGAACGCTACAGTGCATCTCGTCATTTGTAACCACACGATAAGAGGTAGACGTGAATATTTTTTAATGAATGAATGAATAAGCGAAGAGAGAGGCATTGCCTTTCCCTAGTCTATATACACAACGTTCCACTTCCGGGATTACTCCAGTGCCGCCGGAAATTCTGCCGTATGTCCCTCATTTAGGCCGGATATTCGTTTCCTTGGCCTTTCATTGTGTTGGCATTTTAAATCCCGGTCGATTTATGAGGACTATGGTTAACCTTTTTTTTAGATCTCTGCAGGGTAAATCCAGACAGCTAGCTAGAATATCTGTCCAATCTGAGTTATCTGTTGCACAACTAAGAACGTACACGTTCCACCAAAACAAGTTCCTTCTCGAGGCTATTTTGCCGTTGCTCCCTATGGCTCTTAGCGCCGCCCAAGATGATTGTGATTGGTTTAAAGAAATGGTAATAAACCAGAGCATGTTTTTCTCCCATCCCGGAATGTTGTGGACTAGCCAGACCCTCCTCCGCAGCGCTGTGGAGGAAGGTCTGGCAATGCGAGACTACCTTTCCCTCTCATCATGTCCTCCCTCAGTGGGCGCTGAGTCAGAGCAACCCATCAGCTTTGAGAGAGACTGTTGCAGAGGTGCCTCAGGTGAACTGGGAGGATGTCGGAGGACTGGACCAGGTCAAGAGAGAACTGCAAGAGCTCGTTCAGGTGGAAGAAACAGTCACACTCACACCGCCAAGCTCTGCACATATCTAAAAAACACAATCCCCATAAACAATCCCATCCATCTTTATCTCACTATTCCCAGTACCCTGTCGAGTATCCGGACAAGTTCCTGAAGTTTGGTATGACTCCATCTCGTGGAGTGTTGTTCTACGGCCCTCCGGGCTGTGGGAAAACCCTGCTGGCTAAGGCCATCGCCAACGAGTGCCAAGCAAACTTTATCTCCATCAAAGGACCCGAGATGCTGACCATGTGGTTTGGAGAATCGGAGGCCAATGTCAGAGATGTGTTTGATAAGGTGAGAGCAGAGAAAGGAAAGGAAAATGAATAATTGTAGAAGGATAGAAGTAAGAGGATTCGTTTCACCCTGTAACCTTGCTGACCTTCTCTGCCTACAGGCCAGACAGGCAGCCCCTTGCATCTTGTTTTTCGACGAGTTAGACTCCATTGCCAAATCTAGAGGAGGCGGAGGTGGGGATGGGAGTGGTGCAGCTGACAGAGTCATCAATCAGATACTCACAGAGATGGACGGCATGTCGGACAAAAAGAATGTCTTCATTATTGGAGCCACAAACAGGTGCATGTGTGATTTTGTATTTAATGATTATGGATTGAGAGGTAAGTACAATAGAAGTCGAGATGAGGATCTTTACCTCTATGTTCATCTCACTTTCTTAACGCCTCTTATCACACCAGACCAGACATCATAGACTCTGCCATCCTGCGGCCGGGCCGTTTGGACCAGCTCATCTACATCCCGCTCCCAGACAAACCATCTCGCACTGCAATCCTAAATGCCAACCTCCGCAAGTCCCCTGTCGCACGAGTTAGTGATATACACACACACACACACACACACACCACACACACACACACACACACACACACACACACACACACACACACACACACACACACACACATATGGAGATGAATTTCTC